>NW_016107336.1:9434167-9441492 GCF_001604975.1 Cebus imitator
TCTCACTCTGTTGCCCACAGGGTTGGGCAACAGAGTGAGACTCCTTCTAAAAAAAAAAAAAAGAAATATTTAATACTTGCACATGACTTCAAAAAAACTGTTGCAGGATTTATGGCAAATAGTTGGGCAGTTCCTCAGAAAGTTCAACATAGTTACTATGTGACTCAGCAATTCTACCCAAGAGATATAAAAAAGTATATACCCAAGAGATATAAAAATAGACAAAAATTTGTATGCAGATTTCATAACAGTATTATTCATGACGGTCAAAGAGGAAAACAACCCAAATATCCATCAACTGATGAGCTGATAAAAAAATGGCATATCCATACAGTGAAATACTATTCATCCATAAGAAGAAATGCAGTAGTGATACCATGCTACAACATGAACTATGAAAATACACTAAGTAAAAGATGCCACCATAAAAGACTGCATATTGTATGATTCCATTTATATGAGATATCAAGAATAGGCAAATCCACAGGACAGAAATTAGATTACTGGTTGCCTATGAGCTGGGAATTCCTTAGAGGGAGAAGAGACAGTGACTGCTAAAGTATGTGGGATTTCTTCTGTGGTGATGAAAATGTTATGAAATTAGATAGTGATGATGGTTGCACACCTCTCTGATTATACTAAAAAAAACCCATTGAATTGTGCACTTTAAATGGGTGACTTTTTTTTTAAGACAGCAAAGTTAGGATGACTTTTATGGTATATAAATTATATCCCAGTGAAACTGTGATTTTTAAAAATGTGCTAACTTTTTGTTTGATATTATAACTAAAGAGCAGAGAAGAACTTGCTCTTGAAGCTAAGCTGACGTGGTTAATGAGTTACGACTGGGTCATTCTGCCAATCTTTACTGCCCTAAGAGAGGTTATATCAGGGGTTGGAACAAACATCTCTTTAAAGCCAGTGTCTGGTTGAGAGAATAATCTCCACTTTCCTAATGCCTTCTCAAAAAAGGTGGAGGAGGATCTCACAGCGGAGGTTTAAGGATTATTTAAGAAAAGGAATGAAACTGGCCAGGCACAGTGGCTCATGCTTGTAATTCCAGAACTTTGGGAGGCTGAGGCGGGTGGATCACCTGAGGTCAGGAGTTCAAGACCAGCCTGCCATCAACATGGCAAAACCCCGTCTCTACTAAAAATACAAAAACTTACCTGGGCATGGTGGCGGGTGCCTGTAATCCCAGCTACTTGGGAGACTGAGGCAGGAGAATCGCTTGAACCTGGGAGATGGGGATTTCAGTAACCAAGATCGCACCACTGCACTCCAGCCTGGGCTACAAGACAGCAACCCCATCTCAAAGGAAAAAGAAAAAGAAAAAGAAAAGGATTGAAACCAATGTGATAGTATCTAAATGTTGTTTGTTATGATTTTCTGTTGAGTAGTTCTCAACCTTGTCAGCATGTTGGAATCATCTGGGGAGTTTCAATAATACCAATGCCTGGGCCCCACCTCCAGAGATTCTGACTTACCTGTTCTGCATTGTGGCCTGGGGACTGGAACTTTAGAAGCTCCCCAAGTGATTCTAGTGTGCAGGCAAGGTTAGGGGGCACTGCCATGGAGAAAAAGGAGCAGCAGACTACTTCACTAATTACTGGTTCCTGGGAATTCTGAAATTTCCACTTATTGTTCATTTTTAAAAGCTCGAAATTAGGCTTGGCCCAAACAAGTGATGTCAGCAAATACCTAGAACAGCTAAATTATTCTTAGCAGTAGTTATTATTTTGATTACTATTTTCATTACTAACTTTTGGCTTCTAAGGTCCATGTTGTTAAGTTTGACAAAAGTAAACAATCACATAGAAATAACTCCAAAGGCAAAAATAATCTATATCTGGTCAACTGAACTTTAGTCAAAATGAGCAGTTCAAATCCTTCGTTAAGACTGAGATTGCTGATGTACCTTCAGAACAGTATAGAAAAAAAAAAGACTGTAAAATTTTTAAGAATGCAACCAGCTTTCTGAGAAAGTCACAGTTAATCTTTTATTTCAAAAGAATGAGTAATATTGTTTATTGCTTTTTCTTCAGAAAACTCCAAAGTGCTTGAGAACCACAGACCAATGCTCCTGGAATCATACCTTCAGAAATACTTGTAGTAGCCGGGTGCGGTGGCTCACGCCTGTAATCCCAGCACTTTGGGAGGCCGAGGCGGGTGGATCACGAGGTCAAGAGATCGAGACCATCCTGGTCAACATGGTGAAACCCCGTCTCTACTAAAAATACAAAAAATTAGCTGGGCATGGTGGCGCGTGCCTGTAATCCCAGCTACTCAGGAGGCTGAGGCAGGAGAATTGCCTGAACCCAGGAGGCGGAGGCTGCGGTGAGCCAAGATTGCGCCATTGCACTCCAGCCTGGGTAACAAGAGCGAAACTCCATCTAAAAAAAAAAAAAAAAAGGAAATACTTGTAGTGGCTCATCGTTTCCATCGACAGTAGATTATGCCCAAGGCCACACCTGTAAAGCCTCTTATGGTTCCTTTGACTTATTTAAATGTATTTTTTAAATCAAAATTTTATATGCAAATGTAAACATTTATGTATGCATATTTCAACAAAATATTTTAATTATACATGTGAATAATTTTTGGGTTTTTTTGAGATGGAGTTTTGCTTTTATTCCTCAGGCTGGAATGTAGTGGCTCGATCTCAGCTCACTGAAACCTCCGTTTCCCAGGTTCAAGCAATTCTCCTGCCTCAGATTCCCAAGTAGCTGGGATTACAGGCATGTGCCACCACACCTGGCTAATTTTGTATTTTTAGTAGAGAAGCTCCCCAACTGATTCACTAGGCCAGGCTGGTCTCAAACTCCTGACCTCAGGTGATCTGCTCTCCATGAATAATTTTTAAAGGTCAAATAGTTCCATAAACCTGATAGTGAAAAATAGCAATCCACTATCTATACCTTTCCCCATTTTTCCTTTCCACTCCCTGGAAGTACCCTGTTTAAGCATTTTTAGCTGGATTTTTTTTTTGTATTTACTACCGTATTTCTAAATACCAGTGTATGTGGCCATTTTAAAATTTTTTTCAAAATTAAACATTAGCTACTATCTTTTCCAAATGGAAATTGAGAATCTATTTTTCCTACATGCCCATCTTCCTTTCCTCACCTTCACTTCCTCTCATCCTGTTTTTCCAATATATTTAAATCACAATTTGTGGTTAGCTTAATATTCATGGTTATTTTATTATGAACTATGTAACTATTATTACTGAGCCACATAGAAAATTGTGATTATATCTCCTTTCTGTCCAACTTTTTGTTCATGCAACCTATGAATATATAATTGCCTTGGTTTTTTGTTTAATATTTCATATACTTAGCATTAATTCATTCTCAAAATATTTGTAAGAATCATAAAACTTTTCCCAATGGCTATAAACACATAGAAGTTTATCAATACAATTGTTTGATATTTTTCCTGTAGCCCTTTGTTCTGTCCTAGCCTAGGGTGATTGCTTTCTAGGTGGGCTACACAGTTCTCTTGACTTCATTTTACTAAAATTCAAGGAATTCCCTTTTCCTGTTTCTTGTGTGTTGGAACCTAGTTTTTTCCTTCTTGGTTTATACCTGTATTTTGTGAGGCAAACCCTCCACTGGAAGATAAATTATTTAAGACCTAGTATTTCTAACTGTATTTATTCTACATTTATTCTTGAGTGGTTTGGCTATAGAATTCTATGTTGCAAATAAATTTATCTTACATTTTAGAAGACATTGCTCAAAGTCTTCTGGATTTCAATGCTTTTGTTGAGAAGTTTTAGAATGCTTTATTTCAATTGTAGTAAACTTTCAGGATCATGTATCTTGATAGAGTTCATTGTAATATATTTTTCCAGGCACTCATTAACTCTTGCAATCTGGAAATCCATGTCCTTTAATTTGGAGAAATTTTGTCTGTACTCTTTGAAAAAATTGTCTCCTCTATTTGCTCTGTTTTCTCTTTCCACAACTCTTATTTGCTGGATGTTGAACTTCCTGAACTAGATGCAGTAATTTTCTTATTTTTTCTTCTATGTTCCACATCTTTTATTTTGGTCTGTTTTCTAGGTGACATCGTCTGTTGTAATATCCAAACTTTCTATTGCAAAGGGGCTACAGGCCCCACGCAAGTTTCAAATCCAATAGGGGTGTCATTAAACTTAAATTTCCTAGTTGATTTCCTTTGACTCCATGTCTCACATTCAGGTCATGCTGATGCAAGAGCTGGGCTCCCATGGCCTTGGGAAGCTCCACTTCTGTGGCTTAGCAGGATACAGCTCCCCTCCCAGCTGCTTTCATAGGCTGGTGTTAAGTGTCTGTGGCTTTTCCAGGTGCACTGTGCAAGTTGTTGGTGGATCTACCATTCTGGGGAATGGTGGCCTTCTTCTCACAGCTACACTAGGCAGTGCCCTAGTGGAGACTCTATGTGGGGGTTCCCAACCCGCATTTCCCTTCTGCACTACCCTAGCAGAGGTTCTCCATAAGGGCTCCACCCCTGCAGCACATCTCTGCCTGGACATCCAGGCATTTCCATACATCCTCTGAAATCTAGGAGGAGGTTCCCAAATCTTAAATCTTGATCTGTGTACCTGCAGGCCCAATACCACATGTAAGCCACCAAGGCTTGGAACTTGCACCCTTTGAAGCAACAGCCTGAGCTGTACATTCACACCTTTTAGCCACAGCTGGAGCTGAAGCACCTGGGATGCGCAGCATCATGTTGCATAGAGCAGGGGTGCTTCATAGAGGAGGGGAGCCCTGGGCCTAGCCCACAAAATCATTTTTGCTTCCTAGACCTCCAGGCCTGTGATGGGAAGGACTGTCATGAAGGTCTCTGCCATGCCCTGGAGACATTTTCCCCATTGTCTTGGTGATTTAACATTTTGATCCTCTTTACTTATGCAAATTTCTGCAGCAGGCTTGAATTTCTCAAGAAAATGGGGTTTTCTTTTACACTGCATAATCAGGCTGCAACTTTTCCAAACTTTTATGCTCTTCCTCTTGAACACTTTGTTGCTTAGAAATTTCTTCTGCCAGATACCCTAAATCATCTCTCTCAAGTTTAAAGTTCCACAGATCTCTAGGGCAAGGGCAAAATGCTGCCAGTCTCTTTGCTTAACAAGAGTTATGCAAAGTTTCTCATTTCTACCTGAAAAAATGAGGTAGAAACAAGTTCCTCATTTCTACCTGAAACCACCTCAGCCTGGAATTTATTGTCCATGTCACTATCAGTATTTTGGTCAGAGCCATTCAACAAGTCTCTAGGAAGTTCCAAACTTTCCCACATCTTCCTGTCTTCTGAGCTTGCCAAGTCTCTAGGAAGTTCCATACTTTCCCACATTTTCTTACCTTCTTTTGAGCCCTCCAAACTGTTCCAACCTCTGCCTGTCACCCAGTTCCAAAGTCACTTCCACGTTTTCAGGTATCCTTATAGTAGCACCCCACTCCTCATACCAATTTAATGTATTAGTATATTTTCATACTGCTATGAAGAAATATCTGAGACTGGGTAATTTATAAAGAAAAAGAGGTTTAATGGATTCAGAATTTTACATGGCTGAGGAGGCCACAAAGCCACAGTGGAAGGCAAAGGAGGGGCAAATGCACATCTTCCATGATGACAGGCAAGAGAGCATGTGCAGGGGAACTTCCCTTTATAAAACAATCATATCTCATGAGATTTATTCACTATCATGAGAACAGCATGAGAAAAACCCATCCCCATGATTTGATTACCTCCCACCAGCTCCCTCCCATGATATGTGGGGATTATAGGAGCTACAGTTCAAGATAAGATTTGGGTGGGGACACAGCCAAATCATATCACTCCCCAAATTGATCTCTGGATTCAGTGCAATTCCAAAAAAAAGACCTAGCAAGATTTTATATAGAATTTGACAAGCTGATTGTAAAATTCAAATGAAAATGCAAAGGTCCTACAACAGCTGAAATAACTTTGAGAAAGAATAACAAAGCTGAAGGTCTAACACCACTTAATTTCAAAAGTAATAAAGCTATGGAAATCAGGACAGGGTGGTATTGGCATGAAGAGAGACAAATAGAGCAATGGAACAGGATAGAAAGAAGAGAAATAGACCCATCCATATATGGATAACTGGCTTTGTCACCCAGGTTGAAGTGCAGTGGTACAATCCTGCACTTGATTTTGATTTCCCCAAAGTATGCAAAGGCAATTCAGTGGAGAAATTATAGTCTTTTCAACAAATACCTCTACAGGAACAATTGGGCATCTATATGCAAAAAACAAAAACAAAACAAAAAATTTTAAAAAAACAGCCTTTGGCCAGGCACAGTGGCTTTCATCTGGAATCCCAGTAGTTTAGGAGGCTGAGGTTGGAGGATTGCTTGAGGCTGGGAACTTGAGACTAGCCTGGGCAACATAGTGAGATCCCAGCTGTAAGAAAAAAACCTGGGTGTGGTGGTACGCACTGGTAGTTCTAACTATTCAGGAGGCTGAAGTTGGAGGATCACTTAGCCCAGGAGTTGGAGGCTGCATTGGGTTAGGATTGTACCACTGCACTTCAACCTGGGTGACAAAGCCAGATTCTGTCTCTAAAAAAAAAAATAAATAATAAAAAACTTCAATTAATGGGTTGTACCCTATCTAAAAATTAACTCAAAATGGATGATGGACTTAAATGTAAAACTATAAAACTATAACACTTCCAGGAGAAAACATAAGAGAAAATTTTTGTGAGTTTTGACTAGGCAAAGATTTCTTAAATATAATGTCAAAAGCACAATCTATAAAAGAATAAGTTGATAGAGGCTGGGTGCAGTGGCTCATGCCTGTAATCCTAGCACTTTGGGAGGCTGAGGCAGGCAGATCATGTGAGGTCAGGAGTTCGAGACCAGCCTGGCCAACACAGTGAAACCCCATCTCTACTAAAAATACAAAAATTAGCTGGGCATGGTGGGAATCTCAGCTACTTGGGAGGCTGATGCAAGAGGATTGCTTGAAATCTAGAGGCCAAGGTTGCAGTGAGTTGAGATCATACCACTGCACTCCAGCTTGGGCAACAGAGTGAGAATTCATTAAAAAAAGGAAAAAAAGGAAGGAGAAGGAGAAGAAGAAGAGAAGAGAAGGAGAAGAAAGAATTGATAAATTGGACTTCAATAACATTTAAAATGTCTACTCTTCAAAAGACATTGTTAAGAGAATAGAAAGCCAAGCCACAGACTCAGAGAAAATATTTCCAAAGTAAAATTATGATAAAGAATTGTATCTAACTGTAATCCCAGCACTTTGGGAGGCCAAGGCGGGTGGATCACGAGGTCAAGAGATCGAGACCATCCTGGTCAACA
>NW_016107336.1:9442967-9445342 GCF_001604975.1 Cebus imitator
AGGAGGCTGAGGCAGGAGAATTGCCTGAACCCAGGAGGCGGAGGTTGCGGTGAGCCGAGATCGCGCCATTGCACTCCAGCCTGGGTAACAAGAGCGAAACTCCGTCTCAAAAAAAAATTCAAGTATAGCCTGGGCAAGATGGCTCACGCCTGTAATCTCAGCATTTTGGGAGGCCAAGGCAGGCAAATCATGAGGTCAGGAGTTTAAGACCAGCCTGACCAACATAGTAAAATCTCATGTCTACTAAAAATACAAAAATTAGCCAGGCATGGTGGTGCACACCTGTAATCCCAGCTACTCAGGAGGCTGAGGCGGGAGAATCGCTTGAACCCAGGAGGCGGAGGTTGCAGTGAGCCGAGATCACGCCGCTGCACTCCTGCCTGAGGGATAGAGTAAGACTTCATCTCAAAAAAACAAAACAAAACAATTCAAGTATAGTTGTGGTGGTGAAATATTAGAATGCAGCAAAATAAATAGATTTGGTTCATCTGTCATGTTTAAAAATCGAATCACATAACTTTTTGAATAATTCTGTTTTCATTTCAAAAACCATTTTCCTTTTGCTTTTATGTTTGCTCTTTTTCCCTCTATTGCTCATAAATACTTCCATTCATTTATGCCTCATCTTGTTCTCCAATCCAACTAAGCTCTGGGTTGGGTACTAGGGATTGGCCCCAATGCAATAAATTACGAAGAGGGGTTGGAATGTTATTGCCCAAGGATTAATTTGTGAGTTGAATCAGAAACAGATCTGTCCCTGAAGCAAGAAAATAGACTAGGCAATCGTTCAGGTTCTTTTCTTTTTGATATATTCATTAAATAGTCATATTATAAATGGTTATTCTTACAAATGAAGAAGGCAGATAAATTAGATAGCGGGTCTTGGCGTTTACAGCTCATATACACTCCTCCCGCTCCCCCTACCCCCACCCTTTTATTTAAGTCTTAGTGATAACTGAGACCGTCCTTGACTCTACAGATTCCTGGGAGGGGTGGGGTGAGCATAAATCATGTGCACAGGTAAGGTATGCAAAAGACATGTGCACATGCCAGAGGCACACCTATACCATGATTGGTAGATCTAGATTGAAATTATTTTCTCCAGAATTGCTTCGATCATGCATTACTTCTTTTAATAAAAGGAGCCTCTGATTTTACTGGTTATATTTTACTTACAACCCCGGTAGGCAAATAATGTTTTTAATTTAAAATGTGTTCGTTCTCACAGTGAATGGGAGAGTCCCAAAATGTTCAGAAATTTTTCTTGAGTGTAATTCCAAAACGGAAACCCCCAGATCACAAAGTTATTTAAATAGAAATCAGAAGGCTCCAACCTGGAGTGGCACCTTACAAATGAGGTAAAGCACTTCACTAAATTGTCAAATGAATCAAGGAGGGAAAAGGGAGAAAATTGGAGAGAATGAGCCCATTAAGGGTGGTGGCCATGTTTTATTATCTCCGTATTCACATTACCAAGAACAGTGAGTAGACATCTGTTGGACATACGGGTGTGATTTGCATTCGTTTCCGCTTACTCTGGTACCAGGACACCTTTTTTCTGTAGGGGAGCCATTTCAGGTGGTTGCGGTGAGGATCTCCATGTTTACTCACTCACAAGTGACCAGGCCTGGCTATTCTTCCTCCTGGAAACAGTGGTTGGTTCAGACATAGGCATGTGAACCAAGCTGGACAAATTAGATTACTCTCCAGGGCTTTTCTTGCTTTTTTTGTCGAAACGAGAGGTTTTTGAGGGACTGACATAGCTACTGATTATAGGAGAAAAACATGAGTCCCTGAGAACTGTGTTTGAGCCCCAAATCCAACAGTAGTAGAAGGTAACCACAATCCTTTTCTATTTGAGCTAGTTTGAGTTTTTGTCACTTGCAACAAAAAAAAAAAATCCCAACTAATGCAATCATAATGATTTAATCATACCCTTTAAAATATAATTCTAAAAATAAATATGAAGGCCAGCTGTTTTCCAACTCAAATGAAAATAAAATATGAGAAAATAAAATTTAAATACATCTTGAGAGAGTACAGCTTAAAACTAGGAACAAATATAAAATAGTAACATCTCTTGGACAATGAATAGAGGTAGTGAGGGAATATGCAAAATTCTTTTTTATAATTTTTAGAAACGATTTATCATCAGAAGTGAATTAGCTACCTAGAATTGAACAACAAGTCATATAAGACCTCCGAGAATGCAACAATAGCCTATATGCCTAAGTTTCACTAAACTTAAAAATAAAATGAAGCTGGCCGGGCATGATGGCTCACGCCCGTAATCCAAGCACTTTGGAGGCCAACGTGGGCGGATCACCTGAGGTCGGGAGTTGAAGACCAGTCTGACCAACATGGTGAAACCCTTT
>NW_016107336.1:9445712-9450170 GCF_001604975.1 Cebus imitator
CAGTGAGCATAGACTGCACCACTGTACTCTAGCCTGGGCGACAGAGGGAGACTGTCTCAAAAAAAAAAAAGAAAAAAAAAAAAAAGGGCTACATTTTCTTTAGTGTTCTAATTACAATGACTTTGAGCCTCTGCCTATCCACTGAAGTACCTAATCTCTGCTTATACACCCTGTATTTTCTCATAGTTCTCCAGGTGTTGTCTCACATGCTGGGGACAAAATTACTCTCATTCTTCTGCTCCTGCTTCTCATCAGCTTCCTTGACTGAGTTCTCCAAGAAGAGTTCATGGCCAAGAAGAGTCCTTTCTCCCGAATTTCCTACTACCTCCCGGGCTGCCAGAGCTATGTGGGTTCTCAAGTCAAAGTGGGAGAATGCCCTCTCCATAATTGCCTATTGCATATTGTCAGCTGAGTGCATTAAAGTCTCATAAAGCTGATCATGAAAACAGGCTGAGCCATAAGCTGCCTATACTATGAAGATGCTTTATCATTGTCATATGAAGCAATTTAGTAATATGGAGTCTTTCACATCTCCATTTCAAAAGAAGCTTTTTGGTTTACATTTAAAAAAATGGAATTGGCATAATTTACCACTCTTCTTTTTGTATTATTTGGATTTGCATTTTATTTTATTTTATTTTATTTTTTGAGATGGTGTCTTGCTCTGTCACTCAAGCTGGAGTGCAATGGCACAATCTCGGCTCACTGCAACCTCCATCTCCCAGGTTCAAGTGATTCTCCCTGCCTCAGCCTCCCAAGTAGCTGGGATTACAGGTACTGGCCACCGAGTCTGGCTATGGCTAATTTTTGTATTTTTAGTAGAGACGGGGTTTAACCATGTTGGCCAGGCTGGTCTTGAACTCCTGACCTCAGGTGATCTGCCTGCCTTGGCCTCCCAAAGTGCTGGGATTACAGGCATGAGCCTCTGTGTCCAGCCTTTTATTTTATTTTTTTGTGTCAACATTTTACTGGTTTAAGTGAAGTATAAAACCCTGACCTCCTTTTAATTCCTTTTACCCACCTTCATTGACAATACATTGTCTAAAATGTTTCCTCTACATATTTTGAGAATCATATTAGTCAATGTTATAATTTTTGCTTCAACAATCAAACATAATTTAGAAAACTCAAGAAGAGAAGTCTGTTGTACTTATCTACATTTTTACTCTTTCTGTTGTTCCTTTTCTCTTCCTGATGTTTCATGATTCCCTCTAATTGTTTCTGTTTAAAGAGTTCCTTTAGACATTCTTTTAGGGTTGGTCTGCTGGTGACAAATTGTTTTAGTTTTTCTTAATATGAGAATGTCTTGATTTCACCTTTATTCCTGAAGACTATTTTTGCCCATATGTAAAATTATGGGTTCACAGTTCCCTCCCTCCTTCCCTCCCTCCCTTCCTTCCTTCTTTCCTTTCTGTCTCTTTCTTTCTTTCATCTCTCTTTCTCTTTCTTTCAACAGGGTCTCATTCTGTTGCCCAGGCTGGAGTGCAGTGGTGTGATCTTGGCTCATTGCAATCTCCGCCTCCCAGGTTCAAGCTATTCTCCTACCTCAGCCTCCCAAGTAGTTGGGATTATAGGCGCGCACCACCACGCCCAGCTAATTTTTGTATTTTTAGTAGATGTGGGGTTTCACCATGTTTGCCAGGCAGCTCTTGAATTCCTGACCCCAAGTGATCCACCTGCCTTGGCCTCCCAAAGTGCTGGGATTACAGGAGTGAGCCACCACCCCCAGCCCACAGTTCTTTTCTTTAAACACTTCAAAAATCTTGTGACACCTCCTTTTGGCCTGCATAGTTTTGGATGAGAAATCTGATGTTTGAATTGTTTTTTTCCTACAGGTAAATCATCATTTCTCTCTTATTGCTTTCAACTTTTTCAGTCTTTAGTTTTCCAAAGTTTGATTATAATGTGTCTTGGTTATATTTCTTTGTTGTTGTTGTTTTCTGCTTAAGGCTCAATTACCCTGTGAAATCTATAGGTTTATGTCTTATGCCAAATTTAGGAAAATTTTAGCCATGACTTTGTGGAACAGTTTTTCAATCCCACACTCTCACTCCTCTCTGATAATACAACTGATTGGTTTTTGTTAAGGTTCCACAGGTTCCTGAGGTTCTGTTGATTTTTTTCTTCAGTGTATTTTCTTCACGTTGTTGAAGCTGGTTATATTTTATTGATCTAACTTGAAATTTACTGATTTACTCTTTTGTCTTCTTTAGTCTATTATTGAGCCCATCCTGTGAGTTTTATTTTATTGTATTTTTTCAGTTAAAGGTTTTATTTGGCTCTTCTTTACACGTTCTATTTCTTCACCAAAGCTTTCCACTTTTCATTTGTTTCAAGCATGTTTAGAATTTCTCATCGATTCATTGTATGATGAATTTAAAATCCTTGTCAGACAGTTCCGTCTCAGTGTTGCCATCTGTGGATTATCTTTTCTCATTCTAGTTAAGATCTTCTTGGTTCTTGGGATAATAAATGATTTTTAAAATGCAATCCTGGATACTTTGGTTATTATGTTATGAGACTCTGGATCTTATTTCTTTGGTTTTAGCAAGTTTCCTCTGATACTGCAGCAGTCAGGGGAAGGTTGATGCTGCCTTGTTACTGCCAAGTGGAAGCAAAAATCCAGGCTCTTCACATGGCCTCCCCTGAAAATGTGGAGAATGGAGGGGCTTGTTACTGCATGATTAGGATGACAATCCTGCATACCCCACCTGGTCTTCTCTGACACCATCACAGCGTTGGAGAAGGAAGAGAGGAGGAATGCCTCATGTCAGCTGGGTGAGGGTGGAAGTCTAGGCTCCTTAAGTCTAGGACTCTAAGTTGCTGACAAGGGTGGGGATGGAGACCTCAATTTTTCCTGTGGCATTTGGCTACAGTAGGACGATTATTGTCTAAGTTTTCTCTCTTGCTAGGTTTCTTCTGTTCTGTCCCTTGGTGAGAAATAACAGGCTTTTTTCTTGGGCATTTTCCCCCTTTTTTGTTTATGTCTGTCGGCATTTCTGGTTGCCAGAAAGTTCTCCAGTACTCAGGTGAGGATACAAGGAGGGGAAAAATCCAGGGCAAACAATGCATGGCATTTTTGGGGTTCTGAGGTTCCAAGTGATTATATTTTCTTTCCTCCATCTTTCAGAGTCACCTTTTATTTGTCTTACATATAATGTTCAGGGTTTTTAGCTATACTTAGTGGGAGGAATGAGAAGTGTGTATTTCTTCTTGTCCACAGCTGGAAGTCTCTTTAGTTTTTCATACCTGAAAGACCCAGTTGTGAGTCATATTGCCCATTTTGAAATCCCAATAGTGCCACCCTGGGTGATTCTTTAAGTCTCTGTTTTCTCATTTGTAAAATAGTGATTATATTAGCACTTGCCTTATGGGGTTGTAGTGATAATTAAATGAATATCACTATATATTGCCAGGCAATATTGACATGCATGTATAGTCTCTTCTAACTGGGAAGCTGAAGCGAGATTGCGGCTTGAGTCCAGGAGTCTGAGGCTGCAGTGAGCCATGATTGTGCCACTGCTCACCAGCCTTGGTGACGGAGTGAGACCCTGTCTCAAAAAACAAAATAAAAACAAAACTGTATATCATCAATCATCATTACTCCTAAATCATCCATACTCTCTCTATATAGATGATTTATCTATTGAGAGAGAGAGAAAGAGAAAGAGAGAGAGAGAGAGAGAGAGTTCAGCCTAATGGCTGGCACATAGCAAGTGCTCAATAAAGCATTGAGCTATTATTATTTACAACATAGCATAACCTAGATATATACGGGACAGATTATACCAACCTATGGATTAGCAGGCTGTCACTTTTTGTTTCAAGGTTTTGTGCTATTTAATATATTCCAGAAGAGAGTATCTTAAGTCCACTCCTGAATAGTCCACAACTTGAACCCAACCTTTTGTGTTGTTTGCCATCTCATGTCTCAGTCCTCAGCACCAAAACAGGCCCTTTCCTGCTGGTCACCATTTCCCATGTTATAACCACCCCAGGTAGTTGCAGCCCCTGTCTCAAAAAATGAAATAAAAATAAAACCGTACATCATCAATCATCATTACTCCTAAATCATCCATACTATAAAATGTTGGTTATTTTGTATCAGCGAACACTCGTCACTTTATTGTCTTTCGCTTTATTGGTTGTTAGAGCTGTACTGTTTTCCTTAATAACCTATAAAGCGAAAGACAAAAATTATGACTATAATTTTTCAAACAGCAATATTTTTTCTTGTCCCTATAATACTAGAAACAGTCCACAACAAGAGAGTATTAAAAATATCTTTAAAATTTTTTTATTTTAGGTTTGGGAGTATATGTAAAGGTTTGTTACATAGATAAACACGTCATGGGGGTTTGTTGTAGGTATTATTATATCACTCATTAAGCTCAGTATCCAATAGTTATCTTTTCTCCTCCTCTTCCTACCCCCACCCACCCACCTCAAGTAGACCTT
>NW_016107336.1:9451997-9464053 GCF_001604975.1 Cebus imitator
GCCACCATGCCCAGCTAATTTTTTGTAGTTTTAGTAGAGACGGGGTTTCACCGTGTTGACTAGGATGGTCTCGATCTCTTGACCTCATGATCCACCTGCCTCGGCCTCCCAAAGTGCTGGGATTACAGGCTTGAGCCACCGCGCCCGGCCCCGAAACCCCGTCTTTAAAAAAAAACCCAGGAGAAAATAAGTTAGTGAAATAAAAATAAGTGATTTAATAAGGATAAAAACTAAAATTTTAAACTTTGAAAAAATGATATATCTAATAAATACATTTAAAATTTAATTCTTAAAAAACAAAACAAATTTATTTAATTTCATTAAGGGAAAACAGTAGAATCATAAACATGCAAAATAAAAATTTATATGAGGGAATTAAATATACATATGTGAAAAATTTAAAGATTCAGAAGAGACAACCTGGTTTATTAGCATAAAAATAAATTTGACAACCTGGATCAAAATGAGGGATTACAAAACCTGACCTCACAATGGCTAAAAAATATAAATAGACTGATTATCATAGAAAAAGTGGGGGGTAAACATTCAAGAGCTTCTCCCCAAAAAGCATCCTGACACAGCCATTTTCACTGAAGACTTACCAAACCTTTAATCATTGTGGAACACAATGAGGATGGCTACTTGTCATCACTGTTATTCAAAATAGTACTGGAAGTCATAGCTAGAGCAATCAGACGAGAAATAAATAAACGGCATTCAAATTGGAAAGGAAGAAGTCAAATTATCCTTGTCTGCAGATGATATATTATGTTTGGAAAAACCTAAGACTCCATGAGAAACTATTAGAACTGATAAACAAATTCAATAAAGTTGCAGGATACAAAATCAACATACAACAATCAGTAGCTTTTTTTTTTTTTTTTTTTTGAGGCATAGTCTCATTCTGTTGCCCAGGCTGGAGTGCAGTGGCTTGATCTCGGCTCACTGCTACCTTCACCTCCCAGGTTCAAGTGATTCTTGTGCCTCAGCCTCCCAAGCAGCTGGGCTAACAGGTGTATGCTACCATTCCCAGCTAGTTTTTGTATTTTTAATGGAAATGGGGTTTCACCATGTTGGCCAGGCTGATCTTGAACTCCTAGCTTCAAGTGATCCACCCACTGTGGCCTGGAAATCATTATGCTAAGTGAAATAAGTCAGGCAGAGAGAGACAAACATCACTTGTTCTCACTTATTTGTGAGATCTAAAAATCAAGACAGTTGGATTCATGGACATAAAGTGTAGAAGAATGGTCACCAGATGCTGGGAATGGTATTGGGAGCTGAGGGGAGGTGGGGATGGTTAATGGGCACAAAAAATAGAAAGACTGAATAAGACCTATTATCTGATAGCATAACATAACCTGAATGTACATAATTAAGGGACCAATTACCTTAATTACAGTAGATACATACAACAGAATATTCAACAGCCTTTACGAAAGGAACAGCATTATGTTTACTGGTTAGGAGCTGTCTCCAAGATACAGTAACAAATAAAAGGGCAAAGGAATGGACAGTGATAGTGTATGATACCATTTGTGTATAAAACAGAAATAAATCCAGAAAACCATATATTTAATACAGTTATTATACATTTATGCTTTTTATATTTCTGGAAGTTTACCCAAGACACTGGCAACCTTGATTATCCCCTCTTAGTGAACTGGGTGGCGGAAGGAAAGACACAAGAAGGAGTATTATTTTTCACACTATGTCCTTATCTATGTCAGTTTCCCTATAATTAGAGCCTGAGACAGAGATTCTTGAGTCTGTGCTCTTCTAAGGGGAGTGAAGCAAGCAGGACAGGGCCTGGATCAAAAATCAAGCAAGGATGTAGTCTTAGATGGAGCCTAGCTTCTGCTGGAAACCCTGAAGGGCTCTGGAGTGTGAATAGTTCCATAAAGTTGGTTCTACCTGGAGACAAAGGGGCCAGGCTTTTGTACCTGTCATAGTCAGTCATTGGCTATGAGCTGCCTTTTGGGAGAGGTAGCTCCTATTGGCCAGGGAAATTCTCTAAAAAAGGAGGCAGCTCTGAGCAATTAGCAATTAACCTTCAGAGCCGCTAAGGGACCAAATCAGAAAAGGAAATCTGGGCCTGATAGGTGTCTGCTACAACCTTTTTGTGTTTTCTGAAATCTATAGCACATGTATTTACCTCCTCAAAAAAAATCAGTTTAAAACTCAGTATTACAGAGGGTCTCTTTTTGTGGTTTGCAGGGATTCCAAATTCAGCATGGATGCCAAAATTTAAAACAGTAAAAGCTAGCCTTGGAAATCCTTAGCAATTTTTGGGAACTAAATTGGCCATTTTTTCCACCAGTATTGAAACAGATTATGTTTCTTTGGACCAGCACTACATTTAATTGTTGGCTTGCATTTAGGTAACCTTCTATTTGGAAAATCTACAACATTAAACACTGAGCTCTTATTCATCGAGCTGCGTCCCCAGGATGCTTTTTAGAGTAGATTTTTTATCCTTTATCTCAGGTTCACCCAGAATGGACTGGTACGGAGATCGAGCATATTATTTGTCTTTGTCCTGTATTTTTCCACATCTAATTATATGGTTATAAATGTAGTAGATGTTATACTGGAAAAAAATTTTCCAAATATTGAACAAAAGGCAAAAAATTCTACTAAGTGGCCTTCTAAAATCACATTAGACATTTTCTAATAGACCCACTTAAAGGTGATACTGCTCAGGAAATGTGACTTCATAAAAGTTATTAATAGATGTTAACTTGTAAAACTTGGTAAGGTATGAGTTTTTTTCCCTCTCTCTGGCAGAGAAGTTAACTCAAAAGTTATAGTTTTATTGACTTGTATCTTTTTTTTTTTTTTTTGAGACAGGGTCTTGCTCTGTTGCCTAGGCTGGAGTGCAGTGGGGTGATCTTGGCTCACTGCAGCCTCGCTATCCCTCCGGGGTTCAAGCAATTCTCTTGCCTCAGCCTCCTGAGTAGCTGGGATTACTGGCACCTGCCACCACACTTGGCTAATTTTTGTATTTTTAGTAGAGACAGGGTTTCTCCATGTTGGACAAGCTGGTCTTGAACTCCTGACCTCAAGTGAACTGTCCGCTGCACCCTCTCAAATTGCTGGAGTTACAGGTGTGAGCCACCATGCGCAGTCTTATTGCCTTGTAGCTTATAACCAGTTTTTATATCTAATTTTTTTTTTGAGACAATCATAGCCCACTGCACCTAGCCAAGAAAATAGTCACTCCTGCTTCCCTCTTCTTCCAATCTTTGGCAACTGCAAGTCTACTCTCTTTCAATATGGATTTGTCTATCTGGACTTTTTAAAATTTTAATTTAACCTTCTTTATTTCTGAGAGAGGGTCTTACTCTGTCTCCTAGGCTGAATGGAATACATTAGCATAATCATGGCTTGCTGCAACCTCAACCTCTCGGGATCCAGCCATCCTCCCACCATAGCCTCCTGAGTAGCTGGGACTAGAGGTGTGCCCTACCTTGCCCAGCTAATTTTTTTATTTTTTGTAGAGACAAGTTCACACTGGCTATGATTGTATCACTGCACTTCAGCCCATATGACAGAGCAAGACCATGTCTCCAAAAAAAAAAAAAAAGTACATTGCTAATTGTTTGATAGACTACTGTTCTACTGCTGTTTCATAAACTTTTTAAAAAAGTATATTGTTGGTATTTAGGGCTTAGAAGTTTCTTACAATTTTGAGTAAAGAATAAAATGTTGAAAATGACAACGTGTGGAATTGATAAGGATGTAGAAAATAGATACTGTCAGCAGTCTGCTACTGAAGATACAAATTGGTACTAAATTTCTGGAAGGCAACTTGATAGTATGCATCAGGATTTTTAAAATTTATGTAATAGACTTAACAATTCCAATTCTAGAAATGTAACCTAAGAAAATAATTGAATTAATGTGTAAAGCTCTGTTTACTGTATCACTATTTCTTCATTTAGAAACTATGCTGTAAGCAGTCTGAATTTTTGCCAGTAGGCATTAAGTTTGACATATTCACACAAAGACATACCCTGTGGCCATAATGGTATTCATTATCATGCAAAGATGTTTAAAATATATTATTGGTCAAAAAAAGCAGTCTATCAAACAGCATTTATAGACTAATCCCACTAAAATAATACGGAGTTCATATTTACCTTATTTTCTGCATTTTTGAAGTGTACATGTGTTATCGCTTCTCTGCCTTTTGGCTAAGATCAAGTGTAGTGCACATGTGTTATATTTATAATCATAAAAATCAGTAAAGCTGTTTCCATCTTAAATAAAAAGATGCCTCACTTTGCAATAATGAGTGGTTATGCCTTCCTGCTTTATCTTCTTTAAGTACTAGACAAGATTCACGTCTTGGATTTCCTCTGAACTTCTCTACTACGCTACCTTACAAGGAAGGCAATGTGGGTATCTCCCTCTTCTGTGACAACGTAAGAGATGTAAGGTCAGGGCAAAGGTCACAACAGGGGAGGACACTGATAGCCAATTCTGGAGCCTTTATCCAGTTGTCCTATTCCAGGTTTTTAGGTAGAGTGCTGCTTTGCTGCTTCAAGGTTAAGCTTGCCTAATACTCCTCTAGGAGCTTTAATGAGCTAAGCACAAATCACCCCATTGAACCCCCACCAAACCCTATGCCTCCCTCAGCCTTGCAGACTCTCCCTATCCCCTGACATCACTCTACTAATAAGTCAATCCCTCCCATCCCTCCGGCTCTGAGAGAATCCTATATAAGCTTCCTTAAAGTGGTCTCTAATACTGTTTTTGGCCTCACTTTCTTAGGGTAGAAGGAGGAGCTTGCTGATATCAGTTAGCATTTCTTACCAACTCTGTTTCCATTACAGTAAGTATCAGGTATGTTAAAAGCATGTGTTTACCTGGAGAAAAGTTCCTTTTACCCGGCTACTCTAGGGCGTCTCTATGATTTTGTTCTGCAAGCTTAAGGATGATAAAAATAATTCCAAGTAGGAGTATAGAACATCCCCACATTTAACACAAGCTGTATTAATCATTATAACCTTCCCTCCCCCCAGCCAAATAAAAATTTAGACTCAGAAACACCACTGATCTTATGCATGTTGAAATCCATATATAAAGTTAAATCCATATATGCATCTTAGAAATCCATATATAAAGTTAACATTGCAGAGAAGCTTAAATGTGTCATTTGTACACCATGGTTGGACCTTGATATGCTCCATTTTTTTTTTTTTTTTTTTTTTTTGAGACAGAGTTTCTCTTTTGTTGCCCAGGCTGGAGTGCAATGGCACGATCTCAACTCACCGCAACCTCCACCTCCCAGGCTCAAGCAATTCTCCTGCCTCATTCTCCTGAGTAGCTGGGATTATAGGCATGCTCCACTAAGCCCAACTAATTTTGTATTTTTAGTAGAGACAGGCTTTCTCCATGTTTGTCAGGCTGGTCTTGAATTCATGACCTCAGGTGATCCACCTGCCTCAGCCTCCCAAAGTGCTGGGATTATAGGTGTGAGCCACCACGCCCAGGCCACTGGATGTTTTTAAAAAGGCTCTACTATAACCAAAGTTAGATCCAAATCCAAAAACAGATACGGAACATTTCTTTTTTATTTTTTTGAGACGGAGTCTCCCTCTGTTGCCCAGGCTGGAGTGCAGTAGTGCCATCTCAGCTCACTGCATCCTCTGCCTCCTGGGTTCAAGTGCTTCTTCTGCCTGAGCCTCCTGTGTAGCTTGGATTATAGGTATGTGCCACCATGCATAGCTAATTTTTGTATTTTTACCAGAGATGGGGTTTCACCATGTTGGCCATGGTCTCCAACTCCTGATCTCAAGTGACCCACCCGCCTTGGCCTTTCAAGGTACTAGAATTACAGGCTTGAGCCACCACACCTGGCCATATAGGTAAAATGTCTATGTATTAAGAGAAAAGGCTGGGCGGGGTGGCTCATGCCTGAATTCTTGTACTTCAGGAGGCCAAGGGGGGTGGATCGCTTGAGGCCAGGAGTTCAATACCAACCTGGGCAATATGGCAAAACCCCATCTGTACTAAAAACACAAAGAAAAAAAATTAGCTGGGCATGTAGTCCCAGCTGCTCGGGAGGCTGTGGCACAAGAATTGCTGGAACCCAGGTGGTACAGGTTGCAGTGAGTGAGCTAAGATCTCGCCAGTGTACTTCAGACTGAGTGACAGAGTGAAGCTCTGTCTCAAAAAGAAAAGAAAAGAAAAATTGCATTCTACATGGTACTGACGTTCATAATTCTGTAATTGAGAGAAGTAGGTATACAAGACAAAAAATTACAGTCATCGAGAGAAATGAAAAAAGCGGAAAATTTGTTTGCCTCAAAATTCCCAACCCTGGGCATATTTCATAAAGCTTCCACAAAAAAATGGTTTACAAAGCTGAAAATTAATGTGACTGAATCCTAGATTATAAAAATTAGGCAAATCCCATTCTTTGGAATTATCTATTATGTGCTTTTTCATTCTGATTCTGGGACAGTCTGGAGCTGGTAGTGTCTCGCTTAAGCGCCCCTAGTTTGCCAATCCAGGTGCCTGGTACCTTCCCAGAACTGCCATTTTCATGTAACCCTGATATTTAATCCTTTCCCAATGCTCTTCCTGGTTAACCTGAAAAATAGCTCCAGGATAGTGGAAAGTAGTCTTCTTTTTCATACAGAGATCAAGTGCATTTTAAGCATGGTCAACTTCTAAAGGAATGAATCATCCTAATCAGGAAAATCTCAGGCACCAGAACAAGTAGTTATATTTTGCTCAGAAATGGTTTTAAGGATACTGAATGAGGTGGTATGTACCCATAATCCCAGCTACTGGGGAGCCTGAGGCAGGAGGACTGCTTGAGCCCCGGTGTTTGAGACCAGCCTGGACAACATAGTGAGACCCTGTATCAAAAAGAAAAAAAAAAAGAAAATGCCTTCAGGTGCCCCTTTATATTGATGTGAGTCTTGGTCCCATAAGACAGGCTCCACACAGTCTGGCTCTTTTCCTAAGCACGCCAAGAAAGCTAAACACAGGTTACTCTGCCAGGCCTACCAAAGTGTGTCCTCAATCTTCCCTACCCCATCGCTCCCTGCTAAGTCAGCCCACCCCACCATCTCACAATGGGAAGATTCTGTTTAAGTTTTCTCAAATCTTTAGAAACAATGCTGGCCTCTCTGCTGGGGGAAGGAGTAGAGAATGCTGGTATCTGGGAACTGATAGTTCTGTTTGTTCGGAGGAATAGTTCAGTGGACTACCATTCTTGATAACGGTACAGTTGACCCTTGAATAACAGGGATTTGAACTGGACAGCTTCACTTATATGTGGATTTCTGCCACCCCTGGAGGAGCAAGACCAACCCTTCTTCTTTCTCCTCTTCCTCAGCTCCTCAAAGTGGAAGATGAGGAGAATAAAGACCTTTATGATGATCCACTTCCAGTTAGTCAACAGTAAATGTATTTTCTCTTCCTCATAAGTTTCTTAATATTTTTTCTCTAACTTACTTTATTGTAAGAATACAGTATATAATATGTGCAATATACTGTATATACTGTATATAATACATGTGTTATGTGAAATACGTTTTAATCAACTGTTTCTGTTATCAGTAACATTTCTGGTCAGTAGTAAGCTATTAGTAGTTAAAGGTTTAGGGAGTCAAAAGTTACAGGCAGATTTTTGGCTGTGCAGGAATAAGTGCCTCTAACTGTGTTGTTCAAGGGTAAACTGAAATTCATACAAATTTTAATGAAAAGTTTGTTACTTTTTGTATGTTTCTGGACATAGACTCCCTCTTGTGGTTCATAGGATATATGATATATAAGATATAGGAGATTTTATCTGCATTTTTGCCATTGCAAAGATTACTTGGGCGCTGGTAGAAAGATTATTATAGCTGAATGCACTGATAATTTTTAAACAGACATTGTAAAGACCTAAGCTAACTTATTTAAGAATTATACTTCTATGAAGACCCAGTAGGCAAGAAATTATAGCATTTGAATAAAGAAAAATCTGATTAACCAGCATTTTAAGAGTAATAACTGGCTAGGCACGGTGGCTCATGCATTTAATCCTAGCACTTTGGGAGGCTGAGGTGGGCAGATCACTTGAGGCCAGGAGTTCGAGACCAGCATGGCCAACAGGGTGAAACCCCATGTGTACTAAAAATGCAAAAAATTAGCTGGGCATGGTGGTGTGCGCCTGTAATCCCAGCTATTTGGGAGGCTGAGATGGTAGAATCATTGGAACTCAGGAGGCAGAGGTTGCAGTGAGCCAAGACTGCGCCACTGCACTCCAGCCAGAGAGCAACTCTGTCTCAAAAGAAAAAAAAAGTAATAGTATTTATTGAGTTATTTAATGTTCCAGGTACTATTATAAACACTTTATATAAACAATTATGAAACCTTTTTTTTTTTTTTTTTTTTGAGACAGAGTCTCATTCTGTCACCCAGGTGGAGTGCAGCGGTGTGAGCTTGGCCCACTGCTACCTCTGCCTCCAGGGTTCCAGCAATTATCCTGCCTCAGCCTCCTGAGTAGCTGGGATTACAGATGTGTGCCACCATGCTGGGTGATTTTTTCTGTATTTTTAGTAGAGACAGGGTTTCACCATATTGGCCAGGTTGGTCTCAAACTTCTGACTTCAAGCCATCCTCCCGCCTCAGGCTTTCAAAGTGCTGGGATTACAGGCACGAGCCACTGCATCCAGCCTTGTGTAACTTTTTATTATGGAGAATTTCACACTTAAGAAATAAAGAAAAAAGCAAAAAGAGTCTCCATATGTGCATCATCCACTTTTAACTATTTATCAACATTTAACATTTTGGTATACCTATTTATCTATCACTATTATTCGCCGCAGCCATTCTTTTTCCGGAGTATTTAAAGCAAATATCAGATATTTTATAATTCACCTATATAACATTCAAAGCTTTTAATATATATTAGTTATTTTCATCCTCAACAAAAAGTAGATATTGTTGTCATTCCCATTTTATGTATGTATAAACTAAGGCAAACAGTATTAAGTGATCCATGGGGCTCACGACTTATACCCTGGAGTCTGACTGCAGAGCTTTATAAGTATGTCATTTCTGAGATTAGGCTGTGGCTTTTGTCTGGGGTGTCCACTCTCTCTTTCCTGGACCACTAGTTCTTGAGGAAGCCAGCTTACATGTCCAGCAGTCCCATGCAGAGGTCTGCATAGTGAGGAATGGGGCCTCTAGCCAACAGCCAGTTAGGAACTGAGGGCTAACAACAACCACATGAGAGAGCTTGGGAACAGAGTCTCCACCACTTAATGGAGCTTATATTTCAGTGGGCAACACAGACAATGTACAAGTAAACAAACAAGCAACCAAATGAATACACACACACACACACACACACACACACACACACATACACACACACACATATATATTTATATATATAAAATGTAGTTTCAGGTAGTGATTAGGTCATATAAAGAGAAACGAGGATAAAGGAGCAGTGTGTGATGGAGTGGGAGACACTCTTTGATGGAGCAATAAAATAAGTTGTGTCAGTTCTTTTGCTTTTGGTACAAATAGAATAAAACCCAACTGAATGTGGCCTAAACAAAAAAGGAAATTTATTATATCACATAACAAGTCCAGAGGTAGGAGGGCTCATAGTAACATAAGGATATCCTCAACCAACCATGTTTTTTCTGCTTTGCCATCTTTGGTATATCAGTTTTGACTTCCAGACAAAAGAAAAATAGAGATTCTAGGGCAGAGTAAGTTTTTAGCTGAAAAGATATAATTTGAATACAATTTTAGTGTAAGGTCTTTAATATTTACACGTTTATCAGTATATGAAAGAAAGCACAGACTTCTGAAGCCTGTGTCTCCAACCAAAAGCAAGGATGGGACCTCTAAAGGCAGAAATCACACATTTTCACAACGAAAAACGATGACTTGGTTTAAACAACCTAACTTGGATTGTCAGCTCAAAGTTGATTGGTTATAGTGGAGTCTGGCACAGTTGACTGTTATGCTCCAAGTCAGTTTGTTTAATCCAGATAGTATAGGCACAAATTTATCATCAGGCAGCTTTCCTACTGACTCTGATGAGCTTTCTGAAAAGTGGTTACTTTGGTTCCATCTTCTGGAGTTCTGGGTTGTACAGTGTGCAAATCCGAATGCACATACTCAAAGTTCAGCAAAAATTTATTTTATCCTTCTCTTCATGGACATAGATGGCTGCAGCAGTTCCAGATGTCAGATCCAGATATACAATATCTAAGGGCTATCTTGTATTATGCTGTAGCACAGTGATTTATTGTCTTCAGTAATCCCTTTCAGCAGTTAGGACTGAATATATACTAGACATAATGCACTGAATTAAAAATGCAACGTTGTTTTACCCTCTAGCAGTGAAGCAGTAAAATATTGGTCAGAATGGGAATCATGGGTAGGTCTAATCGTGCAGGAACAGGCGATTCTAAATAAGTTGCCAAAGAAATTCATTTTGCATCAGATTATCTTCTTTTCTGGGCAAATGTTGTTTAGGAGCTCTTGGTTACATAGCAAATAATCCCTGAATTCAAGGGCTGTTGTGTTATTACTGAACATTTTAAAGAGCTTACTTCCCTGCTCTGCCTCCCCTAGGAGATCCACGTCAATTTCTGTCTACTGGTACAATAGTTGAGGGAAGTGGGCTTTCAGCAAGCACACATTTGGGATAAAAGTAGAAAATAAAGGCCAGAAATCATGGCTGTTTCTTCCAGAGAAAATACCAGAGCATATTTAAACTCAGGGGTTGTGTGCTGTCTCTGGGGAATTTGCCCTGAGGCTATTTTGATACATGAATTAGAGGTCTCTTCGGTCATAGTTTCAGCATACTACATATGTTCTTTATAATTTGGAAACATTAGGGCGAGACTGGAGAAAACAGGAGGGGATCGTTAGCCTAGAAAAAAGGTTGAAGGAATGAGGGTGTTCTAGGGACCATGCAGATGGACTAAATCAGTTTCATGAGTTTACCTGGGGCCAGGTTGAAATGGTTCCTTTCAAAGCTCCTGTATCTGGTTGAACCACATCTCTGCCCCAGGTTTTGTGTAAATTTCATTCATTATTGCAACTCATTTGCCATTACCTAATTCAATTCTTTTTCAATGAATCTGGCAGTGTATTTCTTAGAAACAACATGAATGATGATGGCTTAAACCAGTTTCATGTCAAATATCCCTTCCTGGTTCAGTTCATGTTTGGGGGGCTTTTTTTTTTTTTTTTGAGATGGAGTCTTGCTCTGTCACCAGGTTGGAGTGCAGTAGCACGATCTCTGCTCATTGCCTCCTGGGTCCAAGCAATTCTCCTGCCTCGGCCTCCCACATAGCTGGGACTACAGGCGTGCACCGCCATGCCCAGCTAATTTTTCTATTTTTAGTAGAGATGGGGTTTCACCATGTTGGCCAGGATGGTCTCGATCTCTTGATCTCGTGATCCACTGGGCTCAGCCTCCTAAAGTGCTGGGATTATAGGTGTGAGCCACCATGCCCGGCCTTGGGGGCTTTTTTTTTTTACATAAGCAGCAGTATATCCCTTTAAAGAGATTTTGAAGCTTTATAGTGCAGTTTAAATTCCGGTTAACTAGTTATACAGTTTAGATTGGCAAAGCAGATACAATGCCAGCATAACATTTATTTATTCACCAAATGTTTGCTGAGTGCCTGCTGTGTGCCATGAATAGGACAGCTGTCTATTTAAGGTTTTAATAATACCTATTTAGCAATTATTATTTATTGCTACTGGAGGTGATAGATGCTGTCTGACTTGGTAGAATTTATTTTAGGAACAAATACATATTAATCATGTTTCTGACCTATAACATAATAGTTCATACTTAGCAACATTCAAATATTTTTATTCAACCAGCTTGGTCAACATGATGAAACCCTCTCTACAAAAATTAGCTGGGCATGATGACATGTGTCTGTAGACCCAGCTACTAGGGAGGGTGAGGTGGGAGGATCACCTGAACCTGGGGAGGTGGAGGCTGTAGTGAACTGAGATTGCACCACTATACTTCAGCCTGGGCAACAGAGTGAGACTCTGTCTCAAAA
>NW_016107336.1:9464808-9522280 GCF_001604975.1 Cebus imitator
TTCACTCTCCATAGAGACTGTAAAAAATTGCCAATGCTGACTATATTTTAAGTTGTCATGGCGGGGTATTGGGAAAAGTTTTCAATTAGCAATAAATTGTGCCTTGGATAAACCTCGTTGGCTATGATACTGTCACTGTGCAAAGCTGTCCTATGGCTTTTTTATCTTTATTTTTAAATTTAAATTTTATTAAAATAATACATACAGATTTTAAAAAGTCAAGTAGTACCAAAAAGGTTATGAAATACAGCATTTCCCTTCCCCATCCTTATTTTCTTCCCTCCTTCCTAGAGACAATTTGCTTTATGCTTTTAGCTCTCTCTTCTGCCACTTACACCTCTACCTAATTTGTAAACGATAGGCATATACCACCTTTAGCTACTATCTATCAGCTTCATATTGCAGTAGATGATAATTTATCCGTCTTAGAATGCCATTGTCTTCTAACCTTAATCTTCTTAACATAGTTATATTACAGTAGTTGGTGAAATCAATATTCAGTGTTTACATAGTTACATATGTGAATATAATTCCCAGCAGTGTTGCAGTGTTTTATGATTGTGTTTTCAATGTATCTTCCAGTTTGCTATCTGCTAGAAACCCATTCATGATCTTAAACTTGGTTTATGGTTTCTTTCCATTGTCACATCCAATCTGATTCTTTTTAAAATATGCTATGTTGCTTGTTATAGTTTCCAGTTTCCTGTTGAAATTTTCAAGCATAATTTTTGTGTCTTTTAAAATAGTAAATATAGTTGTCTTATATTGGTGTTTAATAATTCCAATATCTGGAGTCCTTCAGGGCTGTGTTTGATATCACTTATTTCTGTTGGTTCTTGTTCTTGTTATCTAGCCATATGGATTCTAGTTAGATTCTCTGGGTCCTTGATCTGTCTTTCTATACTTAGATTTATTCCCTATTTGATGATGCATATCCATCAAGTTAAAGGTACGTTACAAAGGCAAAAACATGGGAAGGACAGCAGTTGACATGGCTCTCTCTCATATCACACTGTCCCAATCAGGACTGCTGTGCAGTTGTCATTTGAATATCATGACTTTGCCACCAGCATGGAGAGTCTTTTCCTTTTCTCTGTGTTGAATCTCTTATTTTCTGTATTCTGTATTTTCTTCTTTCTCAGATTACTCTCTTATCTTAGTACAGGCAATGTGATTGTGTGATGTAGTAGACAGAATATTGGTTCCCTATAATGTCCACATTCTAATCTCTAAAACTTGTAAATCTGTTTCCTTAAATGGCAAAAGAGACTTTGAAGATGTGATCACATTAAGAATGTTTAAATTGGGAGATTATCCTGGATTATTTGGGTGGCCCCATGTAGTAATAAAGGTCCATATAATAGGACAGTAGGAGATATATGTGTGCATGTGCATGTACGTATGAGAGAAAGAGACGCACAGACAGACAGAGACAGGGAGAAACAGAGAGAACAGAGAGATGTCCTGATTTTAAATACGGATGTATGAAGGAAGGGGCCACAAGACAAGGAATGCAGGCAGCCTCTGGCAGGAAGGAAGATAAGGAATGGATTCTCCTCTAGAGCCTCTGGAAGGGAAACAGTCCTGCTAACATCTTGATTTAGAAATTCTGATCTCCAGAACTGTAAGAAAATACATTTATGTTCTTTTAAGCTACTAAGTTTATAGCAATTTGTTATAGCAGCAAAGAAAATCAATACAAATAATAATTTTTTTTCAGATTTTTTTTTTTTTTGAGATGGAGTCTCACTGTGTGCAGAGGTGTGATCTTGGCTCCCTGCAACCTCTGCCTCGTAGGTTCAAGCAATTCTTCTGCCTCAGCCTCCCAAGTAGCTGGGACTACAGGCACCCACCACCATACTCAGCTAATTTCTGTCTTTTTATTAGAGACAGGGTTTCACCATGTTGGCCAAGCTGGTCTCTTGACTCCTGGCCTCAAGTGATCTGCCCGCCTTGGCCTCCCAAAGTGCTGGGATTACGGGCATGAGCCACTGTGCCTGGCCTAGTTTTCTTCAGATGTTGCAAGTGTCTACAGTCAATCTTCACATTGCCAGTTTGGTTGGTTATAGGATTCTAGGTTGAAGGGCATTTTCTTTTACATTGAAGAACTCTTCCATTGTTTTCTTCCTTCAAATGTTGCTGAGAAGCCCAGAGTCATTTTTATTATCATTCCTTATACGTGGCCTGTTTTCTACCCCTCTTCAGACACTTAGAGCATTATCTGTTTGTCTCTAATGTTCTGATATTTCACAATGTATGAGTCTATAAGAGTAGAAAATTCCATGTGTCAGAAACCAGGTGCTTTAAAATTCCATAAATATAAGGAAAATGCAAGCACAAATTGGGGAAAATATTTACAACATGAAAAATAAAGGGCTGTTATTCTTATAATAGAAAGCACTCTTACAAGAAAAAATAAATTATCCAAAAGAAACATTCACAACAGTAATTCAATAGAGTACATCTGCAGGTCTAGAACTGAAAAGAAAGACAAAAGAAAAAAGCATAAAAGAGTATGAATAATTGGCTGAGAAACATTTAAAAATCCATAGCCTTACTAGAAATAAAATAAATGCAAATTAAAACTGTGAGAAAAAAATTTTCACCTTTTTAATTGGTGAAGATTAAAGAAAACCCTCAAAATAGCTAATGTTGGTTAAGATTTCAGCAACTTACATGCACTGCTGTTAGAAATGCAGTCAACCATCTCTTCTAGATGAGGCAAAATTTTGTAAACCAGATAAAAAGCTTTTAAAAACGTCCATGTTAGGTCGGGCACAGTGGCTCATCCTTATAATCACAGCACTTTGAGGCTGAGGTGGGAGGATCACTTTAGCCCAGGAGTTGGAGACCAGCCTGGGCAACATAGTCAGACCCCATCTCTACAAAAAATAAAACAATGAGCTAGGCATGGTGGCATGTGCCTATAAGTCCTAGCTGCTTGGGAAGCTGAGGCAGGAGGATCATTTGAGCCCAAAAGTTTGAGGCTACAGTGAGTTATGATTACACCATTGCACCTGGGTGACAAAGTGAGACTCTGTCAAAAAAAAAAAAAAAAAAAAAATCAGTACTTAGAATTTATTCCACCAAGATAATAATGAATGATGAATGTGCATAAAGAGTTAATTACCATTTTGGCCATGTCGTTTACAACATTAAGAAAGTGGAAACAGGTCTGGTGGGGTGATATATCTGTAACTCCAGTGCTTTAGAAGACTGAGGCAGAAGGGTTGTTTGAGGCCAGGAGTTCAAGACCAGCCTGGGCAACATAGTGAGACCCCATCTCTAAAAAGAATTTAAAAATTAGCTGGGCATCGTTGTGTGTGCCTGTAGTACTAGCTACTTGGGAGGCTGAAGCAGGAGGATCATCTGAGCTCAGGAGTTTGAGGGTACAGTGAGCTATGATTGCACCACTGCATTCCACCCTGGGTGCAGCGTAAGACCCTATTTCTCTCAAAAAAAAAAAAAAAAAAAAAAAAAAAAAAAAAAAAAAAAAAAAAAAAAAAAAAAAGAGTAGAAACATCTTAAATACTCAACTATAGAAAACTGGCTTAAATTTCCTATGGCAGTGGGATGTTTCAGCAGTTTTAAAGTAAATAAGGCCACTAGCCTGAGGTTGTTTCTGCACCCTGAGCCCTTACATAAGCAAGCTGAAGCCTTATTTTTTTAAATTTAATTATGTATTTTTTTGAGATGGAGTCTCGCTTTGTCACCCAGGCTGGAGTGCAGTGGCATGATCTCAGCTCACTGCAACCTCTGCCTCCCAAGTTCAAGTGATTCTCCTGCCTCAGCCTCTCGAGTAGCTGGGATTACAAGTGCATACTACTGCACCCGGCTAATTTTTTATCTTTTTTGGTAGCGACAGGGTTTTACCATGTTGGCCTGGCTGGTCTCAAACTCCTGACCTCAAGTGATCTGTCCACCTCGGCCTTCCAAAGTGCTGGGATTACAAGCATGAGCCACCTCGCCCAGCCCAAAGCCCAGTTTAGAGGTATTTCTTATAACCGACTTAAATAGACAAATAAAAACAAAGCCCTAACCAAACACAAACAGCCATTGAGTGGATTGGCTATATAACTAGGAGTCTCCCGTCAGACTATACCCAAATAAGGCAAACACTTAACTGCAGCAATTCAGGTAATTTCTTTACTTTGCTTCTGTGTTCAGCCTATAAAAGGTAGCTGCTTCCAGAGCAGAGCCCATAACCTCTTTTGATCTTGGTGCTTCCAATTCATGAATCATTGTTTTATTCAAATAAATGTGTTAATTTCATTTAAAGTTTTTTAAACAGCAAGACATAGTATTAAATTTATCATATAAAAAGTGGTCATTATTGGTAAGAAGTTGACTCATGGGGAACTAAAATGAGAACTGGTGAGAAACAAAATTCTCTGAACTCTGTCCATCATTTGTTAACAGAATGTTTTCTTTCTAGAGATAAATTATTTCTACTTCCAAACATTGAGGAGATAAAAAGAGGGGCTTTTGGCTAGACACGGTGGCTCATACCTGTAATTCCATTACTTTGGTAGGCTGAGGCAGGAGGCTCACTTGAGTCCAGGAGCTCAAGACCAGCCTGGGCAAAAAGCAAGACTTCTTTTCTATTAAGAAGACGAAGAAAAAAGAAAGAGGGGCTTTCAGTAATGATAGTGATAAAATTTAAAAGAAAAAGAGCAACAGTAGCTAACACTGAGTACTTACTGTGTTCCAGGGAACCTGTCAGGTATTTAGTGTATTTTATTTAATTCCCACAATAGCCCTTGGGGGTAGGTAGTATTCTTTAACATCTTTAGATGTGAAGACTGAGGCTTTGAGATGTTGAGTGAATGGCTTAGAGTGACACAGCTGATAAATATTATAGTTTCAATTTAAACTCTGGAAGTCAGGATTCCAGACATTCTTATTCACTGGACTGAACCGCCTCAAATAAATAAAGCAACTGTTACTGGAGATCCCCCAATAGCCCTTTGTTCTGGGAGGCACGCTGAAGGATCATTTTAATTAACTAGATGTAAGGAAACACAGGGAAGGTTGCAGCTGGACATTTGAGAATTGACAATGAAGCTCTTTTCATCATTTCCTTTGGTATAAAAAGTTTGAAGGCTGCTGGGAGAAAATCAGCAAATTTTCCCAAAGACTAATCTTCTGGGAAGGCAGTTACTGAGACTGTGACCACTTCCTTTAGGAAGGTTAATTTACTATATCATCTCTGGACTGAAGTGGCCTGGACTTGACATGGCAGCAAAAGACAGGAGAAATTTACCATGGAGAGGGGAACCTGGACTGCTTACCTGGGCTTAACATTACTGGCTGCAACGTCAAGTTTCTAGCTCAGCTCCTACAAATTTTACTCTAGCATCACAGGTGCGTCCTAGGAAAAAGAGCCACAAAGGTTTTTAACTTTGGAACCACAAATTGTCAGAGCATTTAAATTTTAATAGCTCCATCTTGTGAAAGGTCTTGATATAGCAGGTATTCTGCGTCTCAACAGTGACACCTTGTGGGGCAGAGGTAGCAGAGACTGGTGTCTGTGTGGACTGGAGAAGTTTTCAATCTTTCTTAAAGTCAGTTATAAGCAGGATTGATCCTTTGGACTCTGTTCCTGAACTTAACATGGAAGAGCAAAAACACAGGAGAAACATCATGCACTGTGTACATCTAGTCAGTTTGAATGTTAAACATACACACACACCCCAAAAGGCACATTACAAAATGGCAATGCAAGATATATGACAAAAGGATGATTTTCTTAAATAAAGAGTATTTATTAGTCAATAAAGATAATGATGAGTAATCCAATAGAAAAAGGTCCCAAATAGGCAGCTAACAGAAATACTGATAACACTTAAAAGAGTTTTGATTTCACTCATAATCCATTCATTAAACACAAAAAGTACAATGATGTACTACTTTTCATCTAACAGGTTAATAAATATTAAAAAGTAGGATAGAATTTAGTGTTAGTGAGGGTATGAGAAAACTATCAAAAATTGTTAGTAGAAATAAAAAATTGTGCAAAAATTTGGAAGGTAATCTAGTATAATATATATCTAGATTTAAAATGCACATACTTTATAATCCAGTAATGCCATCATTCAGAATTTAGGAGTGTTTTCTAATGATTTTTTGTTTGTACACTGTATCAATTAGGATGCAGTCATTTGTAAAGAACAAAACAGAAAACCCTCAATTCAAACATGTTTAAACAATGGGGGGGATTTATTAGGTAATGGACTGAGATCCCAGAAATAAATTGGACTTCACCTGGGGTTTGATTCAGCATCCCAGAGATATTATCATCCACCCAGTTTCTTACTAACTCTGTTTTCTGACTTCTGGCACATCAGGCTAATTCCCTATCAAGGTTACAAGATGGTTGACAACAACTCCCAAGGTATAGTGGACATATGCTTTATTTATGGCCGCAAGGCACCTTTGAAAACCTTTCCTATGGAGAGTTTTCCATTTTATAAGTCCTTATTTCCTCAATGTGAAATTCAGAAATTCTGTTTCCCAGTCTCCCTTGCAGCTCTGTGAAATCTGGTGACATGAAGACATAAGCACCATGCAGAAACTCTCCTGGCAAGAGTGGCAGTATTATCTCCAGAAGCAGCAGTTGCAGAGGTTCAGGTGAAAGTCCCTAGGGCCCAGCACCCTTTGCCAGTGGGGTATTTGTGCTCAGTGAGGGCAACTGGTGTTTTCTCTGGAGCAGTTCCGCAATAGTACATATTGTTGTGTGGCTCTCTCTGGGAAAGCTGGATTCTTTGGCATTTCCATAGAGTCTGTGAATTCCCTGATATCCTTCAATCAATTTGCATTCTGCTTAAACTATCTACAGTTCATTCCTATTGCGTGCAAGAACCCTAATACACAAATATACGTTTTTTTTCAGCCACATCTAGGGAGAGGTCACTTTCAGAAATTCTCTCAAAAAAGCAAAGAAGCGTCCTTCTCTGTTATCTCTGGGAAACCTCTTTTTATATCTCTATAGTCAAAATTGGGTCATTTTTTTTTTTTTTCTGTACTACTGGGGCTTGAGGACAGGATTACGGTAATGATCTAAAGCCTGAGGTCACATCCTTATCCCTTAAGGCTTAAGACAAAGAACAAAGAGAAAGAGGTGAGGACGCCCAGGTGAGATCAGGATACTAACTCAGAGAGGGGTGAATGGATGAAAGTATATGGGAGGTGGGAGAACCACAACACCTACTAGACAGAGCAGCTTACATCAAACTCCTTGAACTTCCAAGCTTGCTCCTCACATGTGTGAAGTCTGCATAAACCGCTTTATCATGTTGCTGTTGGTTACCACCTGGAACATCTAGACAGAGTCCCCAGGATAGGATTCAGCTTCCTTTCCATGGGGCCAGTCACATTCTTTGCTGTCTTGTTCCTTCATTCTGCCTTTAATGAGGGATGGGTCAACAAAGAAAATGGCAATGACCTTCTCTTTAGTTTAATGGAAAATTCCTCCAGAAGTTCAACCCTCATTGGTGTAGTCCACTTCCTTATTTTTCTCCTCTATTCTTAGGCACCAATATCTCTGCAACAATGCTTCCTTCTTCTCACCTCTCAAAGCAAGACTTCGTTCATTCTTTGGAAGAACTCATCCCTTGCAAATAGATCAGACTATACCCTAGCAGTATATTTCTCAAAATTTGAAGCCTGTTCTGAGCAATATGCTTTTCAAGTGAATTTTGCCCTTAGTACTAGTGACATTTGGGGCTGGGTAATATTTTTGTTATGAGAGATTGTCCTGTACATTGTAGAGTGTTTAGAAGCATCCCTAGCCTCTATCCACTACAGGCTAGTAGCATCTTCTCCTGCCAAGTTGTGACAATCAAAAATGTCCACTGGAGAGCAGAATTACCCATTTGATAACAACTAAGCTAAACTAATACTCTGGGGTAGAGTGTGCTCGGTAAAGACAGAGGAATCCACTCATATTCCAAGTTAGGATGGGGAACGTGGGGAACTTTGACTATCCAGGTTTCACCAAAAAGTACAGGACAGATAGCTCTTCTTGTGAGTTATCAATGAACTTCTTTGTTCTCCTGACTGTCCTGCAGGGGACTGTTGAATCACCATCTCCCAAGGACAAATATTAATTTTTATGGAGTATAGCCTAACCACAAGGTAGAAGACATATACTTTCCTATCTGTCCTATAATTTTACAAGACCATATCTCTTTTGTATTTTCTGAGACCCAGTCTCACCCAGGCAGTAGTGCAGTGGCATGATCTCGGCTCACTGCAACCTCCGCCTTCTGGGTTCAAGCGATCCTCCCGCCCCAGCCTCCTGAGTAGCTGGTATTACAGGCACTTGCCACCACGCTTGGCTAATTTTTTTGTATTTTTAGTAGAGATGGGGTTTCACCATGTTGGCCAGGCTGGTTTCAAACTCCTGACCTCAAGTGATCCGCTTGCCTCGGCCTCCCAAAGTGCTGGATTATAGGCGTGAGCCACTGTGCCTGGCCGTGGCTACATCTCTTATAATGAGGTGTGACAAATTATTGTTCAACGCAGACTTAAGCCACCTATCTTGCTTCCAAATGTATCTTCTTTGGATCATCCCTGAGTAATATTTTTTAAAATTCCCTTAGCTACTCATAGAGTTGGCCAAAGATGAGAAATTATTACTTGGAAATGTAATCCTGTAGTTTCTTTGTTATGATGGCAGTTGCTGTGTTGTTTGGTACACAGATTATTTTGGGTTATTTGACGCAAAAGTTTCAAATTTCAAACTTTCATCTTTACTGGGCCTTTAGCTACATTTTTTTTTCTGGATAATTTTAGCCTTTAGCATGATGTTCTTAATTACATTTAAGACATTTTGGTCCAAATTGTCTGATATCAAAAGAACGAGCTTGCATTCTTACTGTTTCCATTTGTCTGGTGTTTTAGTGAGTCCAGGTTGTTAGAGACTGGCTGGCTTCAACAACATTTATTTCTTACAGTTATGGAGGATGTGAAGTCTAAGAGCAGGGTGCCAACATGACTAGGTTTTGGTGAGGGCCCTCTAATTGCTTTGCAGACAGATACCTTTTTACTTTATCTTCATGTGGCAGAGTGACACAGGAAGTAAGCTCTGTTGTGTCTCTTCTTATAAGGGCACTATTCCTATTCATGAGGGCTCTGCACTCACAACCTAATTACCTTCCAAAGGTCTCACCTCCAAATACCATCACATTTGGAACTGAGATTCAAGAAATGAATGTTGAGAGTACACATTCAGTCCACAGCACTTGGTATGTCTGTCTATTCCTTTCTATTTAGCCTTTCTGAATCAGTTTTAGGTATTTTGCTTGTATCTACCATAATGATAGCTCACTTCTGTTGCATAACAAACCATACCAAAAATTAGTGGCTTAAAAACCAGCCATTTATTTAGCTCATAATTCTGTAAATTGGCTTAAAATTTCTGGTCTAGGTTGGCTCAGCTGATCTCTGAGGTGCCTGCTTACGTGTCTGAGGTCATCTAGGGTGTTGCCTGGTGGTTGGATGATCTAAGATAGACTTGTTCCTATGTCTGACAACTGTTGGCTAGGGCTAGGAGAGTGACTCTACCACATCTCTCATAATTCAGCAGGCAAGATGGCAAACATGGAGGTCACAGGGCTGTAAGTGCAGTAAGAGAGGACAAACCCTGATGACTGAAGTGTCTGCTTGCATCACAACTGCTAATGCTCCATTGGCCAAAGCAGCTCACATGAACGACCCAGACTTAAAGGTGGAGAAAAGGAGTCTACATCCTGATAGGAAGATCTGCAATGTCACATTGCAAAATCATGATAAAGGGAGAGGAAAAATTTATGGCCAATTTTATAATCTATCACATTGGGTTTTCTTTTGTGAGTCATTTTAAAACTCTTTTTCTTTCAATGGTTGATTTAAACCCAAATACGTGTATTATATGATGCTTTATTTGATTTCAATTTTGTCACATTATTATATACTCTTTATTAAATACATTCTTATTTTTACTGTATGTCCATGTGCATACTTTCAGGCTATTTTCTCAATGTGGACTTGAAATACACTATTTTGAAACTCAAAGCTGCCTTCAGCAGGATTCTGTCTATCCGAAGAGGCAACTATTTCTGTTGGTTCAATCAGTGGGCTTAATGATGGGCCCAGAACTAGGAATTTTCAAGAAGGAAAATCCATTGACTTAATATTCCCAGAATATACTTGTTATGCTGAGAATACACAATAAGAACATATGGCATTTCATTACACAGTTGAAAAACTAACATCATCATAAGCAAGTTTAGAAGCAGTGAAACACACTCTTGGAAGGCATTATTAATGCTCCCTAATATCTGATTCTTCCTTTTCAGTCCCATTGCAGTTTGGTGGAGCCATGTGAAAGGTTCTAGCTAGTGAAATGCAAGTGGAAGTGGGAGGGCTGAGGTAGTGATTCCCTCTTCCATAGTGAAAGTGGAATCTCATGTTGGGGTGGCAGAGCTGTAAGATCAAAGTAGTCTGGATTGCTCAGACACTGGTTGGAGGACAACTCTCAGCCTGTTACATATTAGACTTCATGTGAGCAAATAACACATGTTTATTAAGGCACTGAGATTCTGAAATTGTTTATTGTCAGAGCATGAGCTGGCCGATCTTGACTAACATACCATCATTCTTTGGTCACTGGCCTATTGCCTAATTAGTTGGGGAGCTTGTTGTTGGGGAAAGTATGTTATTTTGAAAGTAGAGTATATAAATATTATACATATATATATGCATATATATATTTAACAAGAGGTGAAACTTATTTAACAATATTTATTGAGTGCCTGCTTTACCAAGTGCTGGAGACATATTAGTATAAAAAACACACAATTTTTGCCTTCATGGAGCTTACATTCTTCTGAGGAAGTCGGATAACAATTAAATCAACAAACAAAATACTTGTGAATTAGGATAAGTGTTATGAAGGAAATAATGGCTGAGCTAGAGGTTAACAAGGGAGGGAATCTACTTTACATAGTATGATGATGAGGAGAGGAGACCTTTCAACTGAGGTATAGAGAAAGGGAGAAAACATTCTAGATCAAATGAGGCAAGAAAGATCTCAGTGAGTTTGAGAAACTAAAAAGGCCAATGTGACTCAGCAGTAACAAATGAGAAACCAAGAGGCAAAATATGAAGTTGCAGAGAAAGATCATCGCATTGCAGTAGGGAGATTGGTTTTCATTCTAAGTCATCAGATAGTATCACCTTAATCTTCCTTTGATCAATGCCACAAAATTAACCACATCTTTGTTAACTTCCTCCCCCTCCCCACCTGCCATCTGCCTCAACAAATGTCATGTCCCTTATCTTTCTGATGATTAATCACTCTGTTTGTAACTTCCTTCCTCTAGTTACCCTTTCTCCTCCTCTTTTCATATATTTTGCTTCTTCATTATCTTCATTATCTTCCTGTCAACCAACTTGCAAGACACCACCCACCCCCGACCATCTTCCATGGGTTATCGATTGGTAATGATTCTACCAATGACTCAGATATTCAGTCCCCAAAACAGCATCTATCCTTGACCATCCCTTTACTTTTCTATGCAGTTCATTAGTAAATTCTTCAATTTTAAACTCAAAGATATTATCAGTTTGGTTCACTCTTGCTAATGTTAGTTTTCATGATCTTTTGCCTTGATTTCAGAAATGGTCTCATGATTTGCCTCCTTGCTTCCATTCGTTCCTTTCTCTAATGCTTTCTTTATGCATCAGCCAAGGGTGGCTACTTATTTTAATGCAGAATAGCTTAATTAAAATAAACAATTAAAAAAAAATAAATTGTGGTAAAATAGGCTGGTGCAGTAGCTCACACCTGTAATCCCAGCACTTTGGGAGGCCGAAGTGGGTGGATCACTTGAGGCCAGGAGTTAGAGACCAGCCTGGCCAACAACACGAAAGCCTGTCTCTATTAAAAATACAAAAATTAGGCAGGCATGGTGGCTCTTGCCGGTAGTCCCAGCTACTCAGGAGACTGAGGCAGAAGAATCCCTTGAACCTGGTATGCGGAGGTCGCAGTGAGCCAAGATTGCGCCACTGCACTCCAGCTTAAGTGACAGAGTGAGACTCTGTCTCAAGAAAAAATTGTGGTAAAATAAGCTTTTACTAAAATGAAAGTAGTCTATGTACTGCAAAAGTTACAATAAAAAAATATAGGCAAACCTAAAGAAAAAATACACATTTCCACTTCCAAAGTTTACCACTCCTAACATCTTAGGGTATAAGCCCACTAAATCTTTTTTCGTTGTATGTAATTATATATATGTGCATTTTTAAACCAAAATGAGATGATGTAACATACATACCATTTCGTGACTTGCTCTTTTCAGTTAATGATTTTTTCCACGGTAATACAGTCCTATTTTATCCAATACTCAGTCCATCTACATTCATATTTCCTTAATGGTCCTGAAAATGCATTTTATAGTCTGTTCAAACCGGGATCCAATTCAAACTGTTATGTCCCTTAAATTTCTTTTCACAAAGCAGTTGCTTTTTCATGACAAATTGTTGAAGAGGTGGGCCACTTATCCTGCAGAAAGTTTCACCTTCTGGATCTGTCTAGTTACTTCCTCTGGCATCACTAAATTTGTTCACCTATCAGTCGGAGTCGTGCTCTTTTGCCCAGGCTGGAGTGCAGTGGGGCAATCTCGGCTCACTGCAACCTCCGCCTCCCAGGTTCAAGGGATTCTTCTGCCTCAGCCTCCCAAGTAGCTGGAATTACAGGCGTGCACCACCACGCCAGGCTGTTTTGTATTTTTAGTAGAGACGGGGTTTCACCATATTGGCCAGGCTGGTCTTGAACTCCTGACCTCGTGATCCACTGGCCTAGGACTCCCACAGTGCTGGGATTATAGGAGTGAGCCACCGTGCCCGGCCTATCAGTTGTTTTCATAAGCTGTGTTATATACAAAAGCTTGATAGATTCAAGTTAAATATTTTTGCCTGAATATACCATGATGATACTGTATACCACGACATACCACATCCCATCAAAAGACAAACTATCCAACTGAACTAAAAAGTGGCCTTTAAAAAATGTAAATTTTAAATATATATTGCTTAAGTCTCATACTTCCTCTGCATTTATTATACAATACTAAACAAATTCTTCAATTTGGACTACAAGGTTCTGAACGATTTGATGCCTGCTTACTCCTCCAACTTTATTTCATCCCATTCTTTTTTTTTTTTTTTTTTTTCTTTGGGACGGAGTTTCGCTCTTGTTACCCAGGCTGGAGTGCAATGGCACGATCTCGGCTCACCGCAACCTCCGCCTCCTGGGTTCAGGCAATTCTCCTGCCTCAGCCTCCTGAGTAGCTGGGATTACAGGCACGCGCCACCATGCCCAGCTAATTTTTTGTATTTTTAGTAGAGACGGGGTTTCACCGTGTTGACCAGGATGGTCTTGATCTCTTGACCTCGTGATCCACCCGCCTCGGCCTCCCAAAGTGCTGGGATTACAGGCTTGAGCCACCGCGCCCGGCCTCCCATTCTGTTTTTAAAGGTCTGGTCACATGTTTCGTTTCCAGTCCCGGAACATGGTAAGTGCTTGCCTCCCAGGGCCTCTGCAGGCTTTTGGTTTGGAGGCTCTCCTTTGCCACTCCACCCCTCTCCATTCTTCTCCTCTTCTGGTATCAAGCATCTTCTGAAATTACAGATGTTGTTTTAAATGTATTTAAAATTTTGTTCTTTCTACAAAACAGCAACAACAGATACAGGTTCGTTTTCAGTTCACCTAGTCGAAGAAAGCCTACTTTATCTTAAATTACGGTCCTTCAAGCGATCTTAACGTCCTAAATCCCAAGCACCCTGTTTTTTTCCTGATACTTTTTCAGTTTACCTTAAGGTCTGTGCCAACCTGACAGTAAGATGCACGATGGCAGGGATCTTGCCTACTAGGTTCCCTGTGCACTCCGTACCTGTGCACAGCAGCCCATCAACAGAAGTTGAAGAAAATTCGTTGGTCACAATAACCCTGGGGCCGCGTCTCTGGGAGGCAGCCTCAAACTCTCGCAGGTGGCAGCGACAGAAGTACCTCTCCAGGAAGTTGTTCGAGTGGAGGAATACTCTTACGTCAAAGTGCTCAGTACACTACAGCGGCAGGAAGGAGGAAGGGAAGAATTCTAGATGCGGGGAAAGTCAGTATTTTACAGCACAGTACAGGTTAAACTCGATCCTGGAAGGCGTCGCCGCTGCGACACCTTCACGTGACCGCGGGCGGCCGAAGGCCCCCCCCCCGCGCCCAGTGCGCCTGCGCTGGCGCTCCCGGAAGTGGCCGGACCAGGAACGCAAGCGGAGCTCACGTCCGTCAGCCAGTCAGTCCGCCAGTCCGCCAACCCGGTACCTCTCTCTCCTCGGCCTTCGTAGCTGTCAGAGGTCGGTTTGGCCCGAACGGCGGCAGAGGCGCTGATCATGGCGACATTCATCTCGGTGCAGCTGAAAAAGACCTCAGAGGTGGACCTGGCCAAGCCGCTGGTGAAGTTCATCCAGCAGACTTACCCGAGCGGCGGGGAAGAGCAGGCCCAGTACTGCCGCGCGGCGGAGGAGCTCAGCAAGCTGCGCCGCGCCGCAGTCGGTCGCCCGCTGGACAAGCACGAAGGCTCGCTTGAGACGCTCCTGAGGTGGGCGCGGGGCCGGGGGTGGGTAGACCTGCCAGCCGTCCCTCGCAGCCCCTCTTCCTGTCTCCCCTCTTCCCTCAGTCCTGTAACCTGGGCCGAGCCGCCCCGCCCCGGCCTGACCGGGCGCGTAGGTGTGGTCAGCATTCCTTGCTGGTGAGCAGGGCCAGCCCTTCAGGCCCGCTGTGACTGCCCGCTCGTCCTGCCTGCCAGCCTGCCCAGCCCTGGGTCTGCCAGGGCTCGGTGGATCAGATGCCTGGGTGCACCAGTCTGCCATGTACGGATCTCTCGCCACATTTACTTATAAACTAGTTTTTACTTTTTTGAGTCTCTAACTGAAGCTTCCCCCTTTTCCCTCATTTTTCCGTCACTGTCTTTCTTGGACCAAATTTAGATTTCATAATAGTAGTTGCTTGAAGGAAGTGGGGGAATTGGGACACTGGACCACATGTCTGATCAACTCATTGCATTGTCCACATGAAATGGACCATCTTCCTCAGTTCAAAATTATCAAATGACAGAAAGTTAGGAGCTACAACTATTTGAAATAAAACTGTAGTTACATAATAGAACCGTTCAAGGTAGGTTGTTTAAAAGCAGTTTGTTCACCAACAGGTATATACATAGTGGAGTAAATGTGTTATTTTAGCAAATGCTTATTTAGCTCATGCTGTATTTAATGAGGGCTCCTTTCATGATACTTAATAGTTATGATAAGAACATTATTATAGGACTTTAGAGTTAATTTCTTTTGCCTACCTTGTTAATGATCTCGTTTTCTTTGTATAATGTACTCTACTTGGTTCACAGGAGAAACACAATTGTATTCCGACCCAAGGAGCAGAAACCCAGGCTAAACCTAGCTTGAGCTAAGAAAGGACTTATTCTGCTAACTGACAAGTCTAGGGATATTCCTTCCCTAGCTTTAGGTATCACTGGAGATCGTCTTGCCTACATGATGCTTCCCTTGAAAGCATCATGTATTGACAGGGATGGGTTTAGTGTGCTTACGAAAGTCCGCAATACTCAGTATCTTAGAGAAGAGAGTACTTTTCTCCTTAATTCTGGTGGAAGTCCATGGGAGGCCTCTGGGCCTTTGAGCCATCATATTTGTTTGCACCAGTATATGATGGTGGGAAATGGACTAATTTAATTGCCCCTGTCTGAGTCATCCAGCTGGTTTAATTTCTCCTTACCCTATGGATTAAAACAAGATAAGTCCAGACTGGGGAAGGGTTGGTTCTCCAAAGGAAGGGATATTGAATAGATGACCCAGAGAAATAATGACCCCTTGGTGTCAAATTTTAGAGGTAGGACTGTTGGGCCGCAAGGATCATTAGTCTGATAGTGTAAGCATTTTTTTTTTTTTAAGTTAACCTGGGAACACTTAGCCATTCTTTAGAATTAACATAAAGTTTCAAAGTGATTTTTATGTAGGCATGAATAGCATTCAGTGAGGATTTTCCATTAGTAATATTAAGAAAACATAGTTGTATAATGAACTCTATGATAAAAATCTTGTTGAATAGATCAAATTTGATTCCAGTCCTCAAATTTGGGATCTTCAGAGGCATTTGGTGCATGGGTTTAAAAACTAACAGACATGGAAGGATGGTGGATGATGGTTTGGATAAGGCTCTCCTATGAACTTTAAAACTTCATTCATTTGTTCATACCTTTATTTTTACCAGACTTAAATGTGTCAGCTGTTCCTAATAGATAGTGGACCTGTTGTAGATATAGTCTCTTTGAAACTAACCATGTTTTTTTAGTCATCTCTGTATATTCTCCTTCTGCCACATTCATTCAACAAATACTAAGTATTTTTACTTTTCGGTCTTCTAGAGGGGTTAGGTTAAGCTTGGAGATACTACTAAATTTTATAATGAACGTAGGTACAAAAGTTCCTTAGGTATATATGCCATAAAATTAGATGTGAGTCAGTTGTGTGATGTTCATTCAAGTCTGGCAGAATATCTTATTTTTAATGATTATGTTTGGATGATTGTGTAAACTTAACATTAATTTTTTAATTTAATGAATTTTTAAACTAATGAACTTTGAAAAAGAGGGTTTAAACTAATTCCTAAAGAACTGAAGCTATCTTAGTAAGTCCTGATGTGCAGCTCCATATATAGCTCTAGTGATAGACTTGGCTTCTTACTGCTAACTTGTAGGTGTTCTGTTAAAATTTCTAAAGTATATATTTATGCATATTATAATAATGAGAATGATTACTTAAAAACTCATTTGTTCTGGGTGTGGTAGCATGCACTCATAATTCCAGCTGAGGCGGAGGGATCACTAGAGCCCAGGAGTTAGAGACCAGCCTGAACAACATACTGAGACCCTGTCTCAAAATCAAAACAGAAAACAACAACAAAAAAACCTTTTTGTATGATACTTCTTCCTTCATAAAGTGGCTTTTACTAAAAATTGATTAGACCTTCGTAAATGGTGAACTAGGGTGATCAAATGGGAACCCTGCTAGTTTTTTATTTTTTTTGAAACTTCAGATATACTAGCTACCAGCATTGTGTCATTTCTTTTATGGTGATCGATTTCTTTAGAGAGAAAGCTTCTAGTGTCCTTCCATGAAAAAGTCTGCTTATCAGCTTTCTAAATTTTATCCTGGGGAATGGAGGTTGGGAATCTTAACAATCATGTATGCAGTCTTTCTATCAGGTACATCTGTTTTTAGTGACACCTCCATTAGGATTAGGTTCATTTCTGTGTGGTATTTTCCAAATTATCTGAGTTAAGGTTTTCTTTCTTTCTTTCTTTTTTTTCCTTGTGATGGAGTTTTGCTCTTGTTGCCCAGGCCGGGTGCAGTGCTGTGATCTTGGCTCATCACAACCTCCGCCTCCTGGGTTCAAGCGATTCTCTTGCTTCAGCCTCCTGAGTAGCTGGGATTACAGGCATGCACCATACCCAGCTAATTTTGTATTTTTTGTAGAGAAGGGGTTTCTGCATGTTAGTCAGGCTGGTCTCAAACTCTTGACCTCAGGTTATCCACCCACCTCAGCCTCCCAAAGTGCTGGGATTATAGGCATCAGCCGTGGCGCCCAGCCAAGGTTTTATTCTTTTGTAAAAAGTTGGCTGGCAGGTAGTTCTGGTAGCCCAGGTCTTATATAGTGGTTCTGTGAAGTTCATTGAGGTTCAGATTCCTTTCAGCTTTGTGCTGTGTAAAACCTAGAATATTGTTCTCAGGTCCAGGTTGTAATCATATTCAAGTTCCAGGTGGTAGGATGGAGAAAGGGAGAAAGGCACAGGGCTCGACCTTTAGGGTGTTTCCTGGCAACTATTCCACAACCCCTTGCCTATATGTTACTGGCCATTATGTATGTCCACTTCTCATAGGATGCTAGGAAAAGGAATTTCCATTATGAGCAGCTATATATTCAGCTAAAGATACAGGGTTTTGTTAATAAGGAAGAGGATAGAACCGATAATGATGTAGTCAATTAGCATACCCTACCCCACTTAGCAGTGCTTGATCTCCACCTTAGTTGTATTTGCTATCTCTGACCTTTTTCTGAGAGTGAACCTACCCTCATAGTAGAGGATCTGGGAGCTTGAAGGTTTTTTTGAAGGATTTTCAACCACACCTCGTGCTTACATTGAACTACCTTGAGAGGAATCTCATGTTTCTTAATTCAGATCCTTTTCTGGCTTCTCTAGCATGATTTGGCTTCTACTTTGGCTCCCTTCCCTCTTAGCCAGTTAGATTTTAGATATCTCTTTTCCATTCATTCATTCATTCATTCAGTCACTTTACCTTTTAGTAAATTCTGTTAAAACCTCTTATATGCTCTGTGCCCTTCTCATTCTTTTTGTCCATGTTCATGTACATCTTTTACATTTTTGAATTCTTGTTTCAGTGGGTTTTGGTGGGGAGCAAAGAAGGGTGTTTATTCAGATTTCTTTGTTTAACTGTAAGAGGAAGGTGTTTGCATTTTCAACTCTCCGCAGTGCGTATAACAATTTACATTCTCATCAGCAGATGTATGGGGGTTTCTTATTCCTCCATATCCTTGCTAATACTCACGGATTAATAATTTAATTTATTGCTTTTTGCTAAATTGATTGGCGAGAAATAGTACCTTTAGTTTGCATTCCTCTAATTTTGCTGAGGTTGAACAGTTTATGTTTACTGGCCACTTTGTTTCTTTTTCTGTGATTGCTTGTTCTTTTCTTTTGCCCATTTTTTATTGAGTTTTTTTTTTTCTTTACTGATTTATAGGAGTTGTAGCATTTTCTGGATATTTATCTTTTTTTATTATGTGTGTTACAAAAATCTTCCAATCTGTTTCTTGTCTCCCAACTGTGTTTATGCTATATTTTGTCATATAAAAGTCCTCTCAAAATGTTGTCATCTCCTCATAGTTTGTAGTAAAGATTTTTTTTTCCTTATTCCTAATGTTGTGCATGTGTTATATGTGATTTTCCTCCCTCAGATTTGCCAAAGGTTTGGAGCCACCTTTTCTTGTTTAAAACCAAGCCTTTTTGGTTGGTTTTCTGCCCTTGTCATTCTTTTTTTATTTTTATTTTTGGTTATTCATTTTTTAAAAAAAAATTTTCTTTGTTCTATCTCTTTGTACGGATTCATTAGTTTTCCATCTTTTTGGTTTTTCTAATATATTTTAGGACTGTATTATTTTCTCAGTCTGTATTGGGTACATCCTACTGTCTTTTTCATTTGTAAAATGAAGTTGATGGAATAGTCCTGTCATTTCTGAAATATTTTCAGAAATTATAATGTTTTATAGATCAGGAAAGAAAATATTCTTTTTTACTTCACAGCTGTTGTTTGCATTCTGATTGTTGGTTTGGTGGTGAAGATGTTGTTGCAGGACTTTTCCTTGTCCCATGACCATGAACTCTGGCAAAGCCAGAGTTCCAGCTAGAGTGCATCGCACCTGTCAGCTTGAATCTCAGGTTCCACACAGGAAGAGGACAGGCTAGGCTCTTCCCTGTGGAACTTCCAAGGCCTCACCTTAGTGAACAGGCTGGCTGGAGTTTCCCCAGGGACCCCCTTCCACCTGGCTGTCTCAATAGTGAGATATTGCTACAATTTGTTAACCAAATACTAATGGAGAGTCTATGTGAACCTTACTATAGGAGACAATGTGGAGGATTTAAAGATATACTTGGTCCCTGGTCTCAAGGAATTACTGCCTTACCTTTTCGGCTCAGTAATTTTATTCTGCATAGATGAAACATAAGGGAAGATTATAAATATGATTTGTTTTTCTGTGTTTTGACTTTTCTGGTGTTTAGTAAATAAGAAAACTTAGGACTATCATCATTCTATGTATCTGTAAGAATAATCTTCTGAGGTGTTTTATACAGGAGGTTTAAGTCCACACAGCTATCTTTATGGCAGAACTGGACTAAGGTCCTGACCTCCTGATTCCCCAGCTGGTTACTTTTTACCATACTCTGCTGCAGTAGTTCTTGATTAATGATTTTTCACGTGTTAAATTGGATGAAGAAAGAAGTGTGAAAGTAAAGGTCACAAAGACTCTGTGAATTCCAGCCAGTGTCTCTGGCCCAGCTCTTCTGATTCTCTTGTTTCTTCCTCTAGTTGATGGTCTGGAGTCGCGTATCCCTAAATACAGATTGGAACTGAATAGCGTTGTGTGAATTAACATTACAGTATTATTTTGGCCATGTGGATTGGTTGTTCTTGATCCCCATACTTTCCCCTTAAATTAAAAAAAGGAAACCTTTTTTAAAATTAAATACAGAATTTAATCTTTATTTAAACATTTTAACTTTTTTTTTTTTTTTTTTTAGATGGGGCCTTGCTGAGTTGCCCAGGCTGAAGTACAGGGGCACCATGATAGCCCACGGCAGCCTTCATCTCCTGGGCTCAAGCTGTCCTACTTCAGCCTTACAAGTAGGTGTGTACCACCACACCTGGCTAATTTTTAAATTTTTAGGAGAGAGGAGGTCTTGCTATGTTCCCCAGCCAGGTCTTGAACTCCTTAACTCAAGCAATCCTCCTGCCTTGGCCTCCCAAATACTGGGATTACAGGTGTGAGCCACCATACGTGGGCTTTTTTTTTTTTTTTTTAACTAGAATTTCTAATTAGAATTTGTCCTGTACCTATTTGTGATATTTTCAAAGAAATGTATTTATTTCCTAGTCTTTTTTCCCCATGAGATTTTAAAATTGAGCCATTATATATTTGTGCTAAAGTGGTTGAGTTTTATAAAATACTGGAGAACATATATAAGCACTTCTACATAGTTGCAAAATAATAATCTATAACTACCATTTGTCTTACATGTATTACTGGGTGTCCAGGCACTATTGTAAGCATTTGATACACAGTATCATTTATTCCTCACTCTTAAAGGAGGTTATTATTACTCTTACTTTAGGAAAGGTTCAGAGATTGAATAACTCTTTCATGATCACATAGCTCAGAGTTGGGATTCAAACTCAAGGCTGTCTGATTTGAAAGTCTGTAACTTCATACCTTTTAGATATATTTGGGATTTTATAGTGTTGGTTAAAAAAATTCACTTATTTCTGAAATGGAATCTATAATAAAGACACCAATTTTTCCACAATGTGCTAGTTTTCTCTCTGGCTTAGCATACTGGCTTTTGCTGTGCCTACTTGTACAAAATTTGCAGCCTAGGTCTACGTTGTTAGAGATACAGCATAGGCTGGAATCTGCTGCTGTGGTAAAGCCTACTTTGTTAAAGAGAAGGGTGTGGTAGATGCTCTTTTTTCTGTGAGTTCCCTACCTAGAGAACTTTGATACTTGAGATCTAGGCTGAACTGTGAGGGATAATTCCCTGTGGAATTATATTGAAGGAGTAGCTTATCGTAGTTGGTTCTCCTGGAACAGCATTTTGCTTGTTGTTACTGCAGTTAGCAATGACTGCCTTCTTTTGTAAAGTATTACTTGATCTCTCATTTTGTTGGGATTTGCTCCATATTGATCAGACATTGTTGATTTTCAGTGACTGCCTTCCTGTTTTATTTCAACTTCTATAATCTGTCCTAAGCCATTTTACTTTGAGGATTTCATCACTTAGCTTCTAGTCATTCAAATATGGGATATAAATACACTGTTCCCCCCCATACAACTCAGGTTTTGTGAATTGACCTCAAAAGCTTTGGGGTGAAGAAAATGGGTATGAAAATTTTAGTGCATTCAGTTTAGCCATTCTTTTCCTCACCCATTTGCAGAGCAAGTAACCTCATTTCCTACTACTACCTTCCTTGTTTACTTTATAGCAAGGGTCAGCAAAATAAGGCCTGCCCAGCGGCCTGTTTTTGTATGGCCTGTGGGCACCACTCCACTGGGTTAGCATCGTGAGTGTTGGAGACCTAGCTAAGGTGTTTGCCTCTGTTCCATTCTCCCCTTTGCTTCTAGCTCCTGCCCTGCTGGCCAGTGGTTATGCTTTATTGCTGCCCAGACTTACTCTGGTGCCGCCTACACATTGGATATTCTGCTTGGCAATGAGTTGGCACTAAATGGTAGAATCTCAGTCTGGAAATTGGTGACTCAGCTAATTACCTCACCTCCAGCCAGCTGGAGCAGGTGCCCATGGTAGGCCCTTTTTGAGAATTTGGGTCTCATTGGGGCAGAGTAAAACTGACTGTGTTGGTCACTCTTCCCATCTCCCCATGGATCCTCTACATCAGACAGCTACTTTTCCTTTGGAGAATGTCTCCAGCAGATGGTACCTGGGCAGCTGTGTGCCATCATTTTGAGACGGCCCAATCTAGGCAAAAAAGGTACAGGCCAGGGCAGGGGTTTTTCTCTTGTTTGTAAGTACTTAGATACTTTTTACAAGCTTGATTTAGCCTTTTTCCCAGCGGAGTCTAGAATATCACTGTTCAGAAAAAGTTTGCCAGTCCTGACTCTATAGCCATGTTGGCCTCCTTGCTGTGCCAAACACACCTTTAGGTACGGCTGCCTCAGGCCGTTAGCGCTTGCTGTTCTCTTCTTATGGGCTTGTTCTTTGATAGCTCCTGTTCATTCTCAAACCAGAATTTTAGGTTTTACTTTTGAGGGACAGAAGAAAACTTTGCATTTTACTGATTCATTTGCTTGGGGCTAGCAACAAAACAGAGAGTAAATACATCAGTCTTTGCTATCATGGAATATAGAATCTTTTGAGAGAAAAGGCAGTAAACATAATCGCACAAATATTATATCACAAATTGTGTTAAATCCTATGAAGGAAATGTTCAGGGACCTGAGAGATTATAAATAGAGGGGGAAGTAATTTTAAAAAGGGATTATATTGACTTTTTTTTTTTGAGGCAAGATTTCATGCCATGGCCTATCCTGAAGTACAGTGTGTGGGATCACAGCTCACTCTAGCCTTGACCTCCTGGGCTCAAGTGAAACTCCCACCTTATCCCCCTGCATAGTCCCCTTGGAACTGTAGGCCCGCCACCACACCTGGCTAATTTTGTATGTGTGTGTGTATGTGTAGAGATGAGGTCTCACTGTCTTCCCAAGGATGGTCTCAAACTTCTGGGCTCAAGTGATCCTCCTACCTCAGCCTCCCGAAGTGTTAGGATTATAGGCAGAGCCACAGCGCCTGGCCTAGATTGACCTTATCTCTTCTGCTGCCACCACGGACTACATTGATTCATGCTAGCATCATCTCTTGACTGGATTACTACAGTAGCTTCCTAACTGATCTCTCTACCTCGGCTCTTGCATACCTGCAGTCAGTTTCCTATACAGCAGTCATGGTGACTCTATGAAAATAAGTCAGGTTACTGTTTTATCCAAACCTTTTGATGGTTCACCCTCTTACACTGTATAGTAAAACTCAGAAGTCTTACAGTTGCATTCAAAGCATCATCACTTCTTTGACTTCATCACCCACGATTTTCTCCCTTGCTCTTTCTATGGCCATATTGGTCTCCTTGCCATGCCGGATACCTTCTCAGGTACCCTCTTGTTCCAGGGTACTGGCACTTGATTTTCCCTAGATTGGAAATTCTCAGATATCTGCTTGGGTTACCTCATCACCTTTTTCATGCCTTTTATAGTCATGCTGTTTTACAGTTAATTTTTTTTCACGTAGTCAACCAACCATGTTATTTAAAACGACAACCTTACCTCTCCCCATGTATTCACTTTATTCCTATCTCTGTGTTCTCCATGGCACTTACCACTGTTTACTATATCATATTTTTACCTATTTTGTTTTCCCTTCTAAAAGCTTCACAAGAGCACAGATTTTTAAATGTTTACTGACCTCGTGATCCACCCACCTCAGCCTCCCAAAGTGCTGGAATTACAGGTGTGAGCCACCGTGCCTGGCCAGTTAATTTTTGTATTTTTACAAGAGGCAGGATTTTGCCATGTTGCCCTAGCTGGTCTTGAACTCCTGGACTCAAGTGATCCACCTGCCTCAGCCTCCCAAAGTGCTGGATTAGAGGTGTGACCCACTGTGCCCGGCCCTTTCAAGTATTTGTATCTCTGGCCTTGAGAAACTTAGTTTCCATTATCTTCAATGTGTTTACTTAATTGCCTCATTTTTCCTATTTGTAACCAAACTCATAGCCATGCCAGCTAAAAGCCTGGTCTCAGATATGTTGGTCACTCCTGCTGAAAATTTGCCCCCAGAAATAATTATTGGAAAAATATCCCTGGTGAAGGATTGGGGGAAGTATAAGAGGAAAAGAAAGGAGGAAAGATTAGAGGCCAGTTGAAAAGCTTGGCCTGACCCTTTTCCCTTCCCTTCCCTGCCAGACTTGCTGACTGAAAGCTCACCCTGATGGGGTAAGACTGCTTTATATTTAGTGATCATTCTGGCTGCTATGCAGAAAACAGGTTGGGAAGAATGAAAAAGGAGATGAAGAGATTGGCTAGGAAACTTTTGGATTCCTAGCTAAAAGAGAGTGGTAGCTTTGATGTGCTATGTGGCAGTGCTGGAGATGGATAGATGTGAACTTACCTAAAACATTTGAAAGTTGGTAAACCTGTTTTTAATGGGCAGTTTGCCAGAGATACTAATTTTTCCAATGGATATAAACATAGTTATTTTAGTAAAAAATAGTATTTTTAAGAAACGTATTGGTTTTTGGAGCAGATCTTAGTTTGCTTTTAGCCAATAACAGTTGATAAATATTTTTCTGTGGTGGTGGGTATGAGTTTTTGCTTATAGATTTTCACTGCATTCATTTTTTAAGCTCCTGGTTTATGTATTAAAAGATTTTGTTTAATGTAAAATAGCTGCTCAAAGTAAGCATAAATAATTTTTCTATTAAACCAGTTGTATTTACGTAAATGTATGTAACAGTTAGCTCTGGTAATTATTTATTCTGCTCTATTTTTTAGATATTATGATCAGATTTGTTCTATTGAACCCAAATTCCCATTTTCTGAAAATCAGGTAAGTCATTAATTCTGTCTTAAAGTTATATGGTAAGGACAAATCACCCATTTCCTTCTGCCAATATTTTCACTGTCTTTAGAGTTTTATGAGATAGTGTTATAAAAATAGAAGCTTTTAGGTCTGTCTGATGTGAATATATCTGCTTCTGAAGAAAGAATCTCCTGGAATTCTGTTCAAGTCATTCTTTAGTCACTTCTTGGGCTCATATAGAGCAATGGTTTTTTTTTTTTTTTTGGACTTCATTTTATGTCAGTAGGTTCTGTTGGCTGATTAATCTGCTGTGTCCTTTCCCTTTGACTTAGGATGGAAACTGCACAATTCAGGAATTATTAGTCTCAGTTTTTGTGCTTTAAAAATTATTTACACAAGTTACATTTGCATGTAAAAGTTGCAAATACTGTTGTGATTAAATGTTAATTACATGAATGTCAACTGTATTTCCTCTTTAAAGGCTAGATGTTGAAAATGCTGGTAATTTCTTATAGTTTTATTTTGGAGATTGGATAAAGGTTTTAAAATTAGTGATACTTTTAAATTTTAAAGTTGTCATAAGAAAAGTACTTTAAACATTCTTGTACTAAAGTTTTTACAGGTGAAATAATTATATGTTGAGATTTCCTTTAAAATATTCCTGGAAAAGAAGTGTAGGTGGCTGGAGGCAGGGCAAGTTGGGAGGTAGATGAACCAAGAAGGGCAAAAGACTAAAGCCGCTGATGGGTATACTGGAGTTTATTCTCTTTATTCTTTTTAGGTTTTCTGTATGTTTGAAAATTTCCTTAATCAAGAATTTAGAAATTTTTATATTGGATTGCAATAAATAATTTAAATGAGGTTTCCTTTTTTTTAATCTTTGTATGTGATAATACATATTTCAGGAGCAGAGAGATAATTTTTTAATAAAGTAAACTTTTAATTTTCATGTGGCATACAGAAAAGTGAACAAATCATGAGTATGGCTTAAATCCTCACAAAGCGAATATGCCTGTATGACCACTACCTAGATAAAGAAATAAAATATTAACCCATCCCCCAAAGTAACCATTCTCCTACTTTTGTCATCATGGAATAGTTTTTAATTTCATCTTCTAGGAAACCTGTAGTACTTACTTTTATTTTCCTTGCTTTTCTTGGCTGATTTGTCAAGCATCTATTACTTATTTTGTTCCATAAAAGTCAGTGTGTGTTTGTAAATATGAATAAGATAGTGGTTATGATTACCAAGGCAGAATGACCATATGAAATATTCCAGTGCCAGTATTTTACTTTGTTAAAATTTCAATTTAAATGAAAAGGAGAAGGAAAGGGAGTTGGGTGGTTATAGGAGATAATATTTTAGACAGGTTGAGCTTTTGTCCTTTTTTTCATTGTGGATTTCTCTTTGAATTCAGGAAGGTAACACAGTTTTTTCTTTCATTCTATCCAGATCTGCTTGACATTTACCTGGAAGGATGCTTTCGATAAGGGTTCACTTTTTGGAGGCTCTGTAAAACTGGGTATGTAATTTTTAATAAAAATGATAGGAAAATCGGTCTAAATACTTTGCATTGTTTTTGGTTTTTAAAATTGCCATCCTAATGACTCTTTGTAAATACTAAAGTTGTTTACATCTCATTTTCTTTTTAACTTCAACTTTTAATGCAATTTTGAAATATTTGTAGAGAGCCCATGCCTTGCCAGGCACTGTCCTAGTTATAAAAATGAATAATGCAGATGTACTCAGTTCTTGGGAAGATAGATGATCATTTAAAAGTGTAATATGTACTGTATAAAATGTAATATGTATTATCAGCCTATGAACAAACTCATGGAAGCATATATGAGGACGAAAGTAACTCTACCTGTTGAAAGCAGACAATGTTTGAGTTAGGCCTTGAAGGATGAATTTGTAGAAAATAATATTATAGGTACAAAATTATAACCAAAGGTCAGAAGGGTGAAGGCTTTTGATCTACCACTCCAGCAAGATAACCTGTCTGTGCCTTAATTTTCTCATCTGTGAAATAGAGATAATACTATTTATCTCATTGGATTCTTTTTTGTTTGTTTTCGAGATGGATTTTAGCTCTTGTTCAGGCTGGAGCGCAGTGGCGCTATCTCGGCTCACTGCAACCTCCGTCTCCTGGATTCAAGCAATTCTCCTGCCTCAGGCTCCCGAGTAGCTGGGATTATAGGCGCCCGTTACTACCCCCGGCTAATTTTTTGTATTTTTTTAGTAGAAATGGGGTTTCATTGTGTTGGTCAGGCTGGTCTCGAACTCCTGACCTCAGGTGATTCACCTGTCTCGGCTTCCTGAACTGCTGGGATTACAGGCGTGAGCCACTACACCAGCCTATCTCATTGGATTCTTATGTGGATTAAATGAGTGAATACATGTAAAGTCCTAAGAACAGTGCTCAATAAGTATTAGCTGCAATGAATACTTATATTATCGTATAACATTGTAATATAATGTATATATGATATATATTATATACTATATGTAATACTATAAAGGTATGTATAATATGTCTTATATAGTATATCCCTTTTATAGTATACGTATACATAAGATATGCTATAATATATATCTGTATGCCTTATAAGATATATAGATGTATATTATACAGTATGTACATAGCATATACATACATATATCTAAGATTTATACTTATATATAGGTGAGGAACTGGAAATACATATTTTATAGTAGATATATGTAATGTTAATTTAATAATAATTATTATTGTTATGGCTTGTAACCATAGGTTGAATTGGGGATTATAGAGGGTGATGATAATAGAGAGCAGATTATGAAGAGTTGCAAATATTATGCTCCTGACTTTGTGCTTTCCCCTCTTATATAATAATAGTGAATGTTTATTGGGCATTTATTTTACCTAGGCACTCTGGAAGGGATTATTTGTAAATAATAAGATTATTTTTAAATAAGTAAGATTATTTATGAATAAGATTATTTATGATTAAGTAAGATTATTTATAAATAAGATTACTTAATTTATAAATTAAAATAATTTATTTATAAATAATCTTACTGAATTCTCCAATAGCTTAATGAGAAAAGGCACCATTATTGCCAGTTGAACAAACTGGTTTAGAAAGATTAATTGATATTCTGAGGTCATGTGGTTAGGATTTAATGAAGCTGGGATATGAATCTAGAAAGCTAACTCCCGAACTGGAGAGAAACAGACCAGTTAGGATACTGATGAGAGATGATGACGTTAGACAAGCTAGTGTCTTTGAGTCGGAGGAGAAGAGAGGGATTTTGGACTTGAGGTGAAGTTGACTAAATTTGCTGACTACCAGTCAGAAGGAAGAGTAGGAGTTGAGGCTTGACTCTGAGATTTATAACTTGGTTTGACCTGTTGGATATTTATTCCTTTTGGTAGAAAGGTTGAGTCTGACTTTTCTGTGTTATGTTGGGGTAGACATTTCTCTCGCATTTTGAAATAAAGGATTTAAAGCTCGGAAGAGAAAGAGATATAAATTTGGAAACAATTATTAGGTGATAATAAATTTATTCCTTCTGGCAGATAATTGAGAAAAGTATGAAAGCCAGAGCTAGGTAATATAATATTTAGGGAAAATAGAGGAAGAGGTTCTGGGAATGAGGTTGAGAAAAACCTTTCAGATCTTACAGGAACCAGGGAAAAATGAAGATGAGAAGGAATGCCAGAAGAATTTCGAAGGTGATGTGGTCCAGTGGTTCCCAAACCTGGCTGCATATTAATATTACCTGGGAAAAATGTTAAAGATAAAGGCTTATCTTTAAAGATGAAGATACAGAGTGCCAGATGTGATAGGAGAAAATTTCAGAGTAGGCCACTGGAATCGGTATCTTTGAAAATATCTCCAGGTGACTCAGGGTCATCGCAGGTCCAGGCTGGAACAACCTTGACAGAGTCATTGTGGCAGAACTCAAGTTATGTAAGGTTGGAGAAGTCACTGGATTTGGTAGAGAGAAATTTCACTGGAGTATCCTGAAGAAGCATCAGATTGAGTGGCGAATGGGAGGTGAGGGAACGGAAACAGTGTATGTGGATTGATCATTTCAGGAAATTTGCAGTAATGATTTGGGGACAAAGGGAGCATCATTCTGAGAGGGAGCCAAGGTAAAGAAAAGGATTCTTAATGCTGGTATGACTCAAGAAAATTGGTGGGCCAAGAGAGGGAGCGGATGGCAGGAGAACTAGGAGATACTTGAGTGGTGAACTCAAGTATCTGGAAGAACTGGGAAGCAAAAAATTAGATCATAAAGCAGAGGTGGTTCACCAAGGCGTCTCTAGTAGCAAAAATTGGGAATTAAATGTCCTTTAGTAATGTCTTGGTTAAATAAAAGGCTACCCATTCATTTGAATATTGTGTACTTTTGGAGTACTAAGAATGAAAATGCATGTATTTGTTGACATGTAAAGCTATATCAGTGGAATATTGAATAAAAGGCCTTCTATAGTTCGGAGTTGTTGCATTGTACAACTCTAGGGTCCCCTGAGTCGGGCTTCTTGGGACGCTCCCTATATAGAACCCAGAGTGATTCCTCCTCCCTCTAGTTGTGCATTCCAGGCAACTCGAGAATGTTATAGTATCCATTTTGTGAAAAGTTATGTGTGTGAATGTATATGTAGTTATTTGTGAGATACCAAAAAATAAATTCTGGTTAACTCTGGAAGATGAGATCTTTTAATTATTTATTTTTTGTTTAAAAATTGAATTTTAGAAAACTATAATTATTTCCATTTTGAAAAACTTAGAAGGTTGAAGTAGTGGCTCATGCTTATAATTCCAGCATTTGGGGAGGCTGATGCAGCCAGATCACTTGAGCCTAGGAGCTCAAGACCAGCCTGGGCAACAGATGAAACTCTGTCTCTACAAAAAATATAAAAATTACCCGGACATGATGGTGTGTGCCTGTAGTCCTGATTGTTTGGGGGTCTAAGGTGGTAGGATTGTTTGAGCCTGGGAGGTTGAAGCTATTGAGCCATGACCATGCCAGTGTACTTCAACCTGGGTGACAGAGTGAGACCTTGTCTCAAAAGAAAAAATAAGATAGAAGAAAAACGTAGTAAAAAAGAGAGCAAGTAAGAAATAAGAATACAGTTAAATATTTAAGAAGTCATCTTTGAAAAAAGGAAAATTAAATATTATTTTGAAAACCTGGTTTAAGTTTAGATGGATAGAAGAAATAAAGGGAAAAAGGTAAGAGTTAATTGCAAGATCAAAATAGCTTATATGTAAAATCTCATAGAAGCTCCTATATACGAGACATTGTCAAAATGAGAGAGAGTCTGGGATGATAATATTTATGGGCAACATAATAGACTTGAGATATGTATCTGGTATATAAACAGTTTACTTTTATTTCTTCCCTGAAATACATTTTATCCTTCTCTTTTTTCTTTGAAACAGAGTCTTACTCTGTTGTGCGGCTGGAGTGCAGTGGCGTGATTTCAGCTCACTGCAGCCTCTGCCTCTGGGGCTCAAGGGATTCTCGAGCCTCAGCCATCTGAGTAGCTGGGATTACAGGTGTGTGCCACCATGCCCAGCGAATTTTTGTATTTTTAGTAGAGATAGTATTTCACCATGTTGGCGAGGCTGGTCTTGAACTCCTGCCCTCAACATTGTTTCACCTGTCTTGGCCTTCCAAAGTGCTGGGATTACAGGTGTGAGTCACTGCACCTGGCTGATATTTCATTTTGTTCCTTGCTCTCTCTTGCCACACTGGCCTAATATATATATTTATTGAATTAATTAAAATTGTATTAGGAACTTGAAGGCATTGTTCTCTTGCCTTTTAGTATCTATCGTTACTGATGAAAAGTCTGATTTTTTGTTATTTTGTAAGTGATCTGTTTCTTTGCTCTTGGGAATGTTTTTACAGTCTTCTTTTTATCTTTCATATTTAGAAATCCCAAAAGATCTAATGGGATTTCATTTTATTCATTGTGTATAGGGCATTTCTTTTTTGGCCCTTTTAGTTAGACACATATCTCCCTTCAGCTCTGGGAAGCTTTCTTATATTTCTTTGATAATTTCCTTGTCTCTTTTGTCTCTCTTTCTTTGGAATACTTTATTAGATATTGGTTGGTCTGAGTTGTTCACTCATAATTTATATATTTTTTCTTTTTTTTAACTTTATACTCTACTTTCTGAGATTGCCTAGGTATTTTAAAACTTTTGAAAAAAATTTTTTTCCTCCCTCCACCGTTAAAATTTTTGAAAAAAATTTAACAATCAAGTTTTTAATTTTTAGGAGCTTTTTCTTATTAATTAAAACAATCCTGTTCTTTTATGGATATACCATCTTTGAATCTCTTTAAGGAAGGCTAATTATGATCTTTGGAATATTATCTTTTATGACTGGAATTGTCTTTATTTATTTTGGGCTTAGTTTTTCAGTTCACATTGCTCTTCTTTTATTTTACTGCAGGCTTTTTTCACAACTTGATTATTTTAGATTTCCCGTATATTTAATATAGTAGTTTAGAGTAGCTGATGTTTATGTCTGCTGTAGTTTAAAATGACGAGACTAGATTTGGTTGGGAAGTGAGTTGAAAACTGGCTATGATTACATAGGAGGCTACCAAAGTATTGTAACAGGGAGGGCTTTACTTTATGGCACTACTCTGTGGCACAAATACACAAATGTAGTGTTCTTATTCTCCTAGACGGTTTGTTCAGTGTTTTTTGTAAGGAGCCTTATTTTGCCTGGCGGTCAATACCTTGCACATTATGCAAGATCTTGAATTCCACTGTGAATGAATTCTGTAAATATTAGGGAGCTATTGTGGATTCTTTTTTAAAAGTTATTTTTCAATTGTGATACAATATACATAACCATTATAAGTGTACCATTTTAAGTGTACACTTCAGTGGTATTAAGTACATTTACATTATTGTGCAAACATCATCTTGAGAACTCTTTTTTCACCTCACAAAACTGAAACTCTGCCCAGTGAGTGATAACTTCCCAGACCAGGTGTGGTGGCTCATGCCTGTAATCCTAGCATTTTGGGAGGCTGAGGTGGGCGGATTGCTTGAACCCAGGAGTTCAAGACCAGCCTAGGCAACATAGTGAGTCCCTGTCACTACAAAGGACACAAAAATTAGCTGGTGTGGTAGCCTGTGCCTGTAGTCCCAGCTACTTAGGAGCCAGAGGCAGGAGGATTGAGCCCAAGAGGTAGAGGCTGCAAGGAGCGTGATTGCACTACTGCACTCCAGTTTGGTGACAGAGTGATACCCTGTCTCAAAAGAAAAAAATAAATAATAATGTCCTGTTCTTCCCTTCCCACGCAACCATGGCAACCACCATTCTTTCTGTCTCTGAATTTAACTGTAGGTACCTCATACAAGCAGAATCATAGAGTGCATTTAAAAAAAATTTTACAACATGAAATTGATTATCTTAATCATTTTTAAGTGTACAGTTCACTAGTGTTGTGTGTATTTCACATTGTTGTGAAATAAATCTCCAGACCTTTTTCATCTTGCAAATCTGAAATAATGTGCTCATTGAACAACAGTCCCTCTCCCCCTGCCACCATCCCTGATAACCGTCATTCTAATTTCTGTCTCTGTGAATTTGACTACTCTAGGTAACTCATATAAGTGGAGTCATACAATATTTGTCTTTTTGTGACTGACTTATTTCATTTAGCTTAATGTCTTCAAGATTCATTCGTGTTATAGCATATGATTTCCTTCTTGTTTAAGGCTCACTAATATTCCATTGTGTGTATATACAACATTTTGTTTATCATCAATTATCAACATTTTGTTTATTCATCAATCCACAGACACTTGAGTTGCTTTTGTGTTTGGCTATTGTGAATGTTGCTGCTGTGGAAAGGTACACATACATCTTTTTGAGACTGTGCTTTCATTTCTTTTGGGTTTAGGCCCAAAAGTGGAATTCCTGGATAAAATGGCAATTCTATTTTTAATATTTTGAGGACATGCTGTACTGTTTTCTGTTTTCTGCAGCAGTTGCACTTTTTAATTTTTAATTTTGAGACAGGGTCTTGCTCTTTTGCTCAGGCTGGAGTATAGTGGCATGATCATAGCTCACTGCAGCCTTGAACTCCTGATCCCGAGTGGTCCTCCTGCCTCTGAGTAGTTAGGACTACGGGCATGCACCTTCATACCTGGCTATTTAACGATGATTTTTTTTTTAAGATAGAGATGGGGTCTTGCTGTGTTACTTAGGCTGGCCTAAAACTCTTGGCTTCAAGAGATCCTCCTGCGTCAGCCTACTAAAGTGCTGGAACTACAGGAGTGAGCCACCATGCCCGACCACCATTTTGCATTCCTGCCAACAGTACATTAGGGTTCTGGTTTGTCTATATGTTCATCAACACTTATTTTCTCTTTGTTTTTTAATATGAACTATTCTAAGTGGGTATGAGGTGTGTGGATTTTTTTTATCAGAGTTGGGTTTTATCCAAACTAATCTGCTAGCCCTTTGAGAAGTGTATTTGCATGAGGGAGGAAAGCATAAGGTCAGCTAGGAGATAATTGCATTGACTTAGATTTGTAGTAGTGAGGAACTTGTGTCCCTGTGGTGGGACAATATGATTTTGAGAGGTGATGGAAAAATGGAAATAATTTATTTGAATTTAAGAAATTGAGAGAAATGATATGAAAATGACTTTTACATTTGAATTTCATTTTAATAGAAGTGTGGAAGTAAAGGGAAGGAGAGAAGGAATAACTTACTGATCTTTAGAGTTTTAGGTGATGGGAGTATTGTTGTGGAAATAAATGCCTCTAAGGGCAGCTTGAAATATGGGAGCATATGACAGTGAGGAAACAGGTCTGGAAACTTGTTTTTGTGAGTCAGTGGGATGATAGAAGTTACAGTATTTCTCTTTGAAACATTTGTTTTCTTTAGAAAAAATAATCTGATAAATTTTTCCTTCTCAATTTTTTACAGCTCTTGCAAGCTTAGGATATGAAAAGAGCTGTGTGTTGTTCAATTGTGCAGCCTTAGCTAGCCAAATTGCAGCAGAGCAGAACCTGGATAATGATGAAGGATTGAAAATCGCTGCTAAGCATTACCAGGTATGCGGAAAAGTAGTTATTACATTAATGATCAACACTAAGTTGGATTAAGTGGAAAATAATTTGCATTTAGGTTTATAGATGCTTCTTACCCAACAGATGTTTCTGAAAACTAACGCACTTTTAAAATGAATTGATTCTTATTGTTGAAGCCCTTAGATAAACTGTCTGTAGACCAGGTCTGTTTTTCCTCACTGTTTTATACCCAGCACCTAGCACAGTGCCTGGCACATAAGAGAGGCTCAATAATTGTTGGTTGAAGAAATTATGAAATGTCTGAGATTTCATCTCAGGCTTTTAGCGTAAATCCATTTTAAATAAATAACCAAATTAAAAAAATTTGTACGTTATTTTTATAGGTTGTCTTAGAGTAAGACACACTTGAAATTTCACTGGTGTTACAAAAATAAAGACAAGAAATTGGCAAGAAAATAAAATTTTAACTTTGAGACTTGTGGAAAGGTCATATTTAAATGTGGTCAAACACCTAATGTTCATAAGTTCCTAATCTGTTTTGGGTACTAATCATATACTAATATGGTGTGTTATTTTGTGGCAGTTGTTTATTCAGCTTTTTTTTCTTTGTTTAAAAAATTAGTATTAAGTAATATATATAATCGTGTTGCCATATTTTATATTATTTTCTAATTTATAAAGTGTTTTCATGTACATTATTTGACTCTCAGATAAACCTTGTGATATATGTTATATAATGTCATTCCCATTTTACATACCAGGAGACTAAACGTCAGAAGTCTTAATAAAGCTGTCCATTTGGGTTTCAGTAGTTATGATTCCAAATTTCATGTAATTTCAAATGTTCTTCCACTGTTTCATCCCCAAACCTCCCATGAAATTTGCTTGTCTCGAGGTAGTCCACTTTTTCCCATTGTTTACGTTCAGGGGAGAGGTGAGGGATGCTGTTCTGAGAAAGTGAAAGGAAAATATACTTTAAGGGAACAACATGCTCCAAATTGTGACTTCCCTTACAGTTTTCAATGGTCATAGATGACAAACGTAATGCATATGCTATTTTTTTTTTTTTGAGGCTATACATGGAAAATATTTTAAAATGTGAAAACAGACTGGGTGTGGTGACTCAAGCCTGTAATCCCACCACTTTGGGAGGCCAAGGTGGGCAGATCACGAGGTCAGGTGTTCGAGTACAGCCTGGACAACATGGCAAAACCCCATCTCTACTAAAAATACAAAAATTAGCTGGGCATGGTGGCAGGCACCTGTAATACCTGCTTCTTGGGAGGCTGAGGCAAGAGAATTGCTTGAACCTGGGAGATGGAGGTTGGAGTGAGCTGAGATTGTGCCATTGCACTCCAGCCTGGGTGACAACAGCAAGACTCTGTCTCATTAGGAAAAAAAAAGATTAATGAAATAAAATATGGAAACAAAATTTTATTTAGCTTTCGGTTAATTGTAACTCAGTTAATTGGTATGTGAGATTTTAGAAAGGTCATTCTGATTTATTAAAGAAACATTCCATTCCTGTGAACACATGAGTATTCACAGCAGGGTACCTGGTATCATGGAAAGATAGCTGGTGGTATTAGACCTAGGTCTTTGTCTGGGCTGCTTGCCACCCAGAAGCATTGTGCCATTGGGCAAGATCTTTAACTTCTCTAGACCTTTGGTTCCTTATCTGTAAATGAGAGACTTATATACTTTGCTGTTCTAGATTGATTCATTAGTTTACCAAACAAGGTCGGTTATGCATTCCTAGCAGATACTCTAGTGTTATAATACTTCATGACTGCAGAAACATGCTGTTCATTTTAATACATTTGGCTTTGAGTTTTCTCTGTGTTGTCTACTTATCTAACTCATGACACTTTTTTTTTTTTTTTTGAGATGGAGGTTAGCTCTGTCGCCAAGGCTGGAGTACAATGGTGCGATCTTGGCTCACTGCAACCGCTGCCTCCTGGGTTCAAGCGATTCTCTTGCCTCAGCCTCCTGAGCAGCTGAGGTTACATTTGTGTGCCATTATGCCTGACTAGTTTTTGTATTTGTAGTAGAGACGGGGTTTCACCATGTTGGCCAGGCTGGTCTCAAACTTCTGACCTCAGGTGATCTGCCTGCCTTGGCCTCTGAAAGTGCTAGGATTACATGCCTGAGCCACTGTGCCCAGCCTTCTCATGACGCCTTTTTTTTTTTTTTTTTGAGACAGAGTTTCGCTCTTGTTACCCAGGCTGGAGTGCAATGGCACGATCTCGGCTCACCGCAACCTCCGCCTCCCGGGTTCAGGCAATTCTCCTGCCTCAGCCTCCTGAGTAGCTGGGATTACAGGCACGCGCCACCATGCCCAGCTAATTTTTTGTATTTTTAGTAGAGACGGGGTTTCACCATGTTGACCAGGATGGTCTCGATCTCTTGACCTCGTGATCCACCCGCCTCGGCCTCCCAAAGTGCTGGGATTACAGGCTTGAGCCACCGCGCCCGGCCCTCTCATGACACCTTTTAATCCCAGACTGACTTCTTTTTCTTAGTATAATTTGTTTCGTAAAAGCAAAGTTATTTTAGTAGTAACAAAATATAATTGGGACAAAAAATCTGTTGGGGACATTTCACTAGGGAGCTCTGATGGCCAGACAGAAATCACTAGCATTGGTAGTAATGCTGTTCCTTAGAGGACTAGGTATATGTACTGTTTGGGGTTTCCCCTATGATTATTAATTAAATATTAATAATATTTAATTATTTGAAAGATGAATTTGTTTGGGACCAAAGCAAGAGCATTTCAGTATGAAAAATATTTTAACGTTTATCCCTGCCTCTAGTCTCACATTAGTTTTGAAGAAGTGTATCTAAAAATAAGCTTAATCAGATTGTTCCATACTTTGTTTTTCCTTGTAATTTACTTTTAATTTTTGTTAAATCTCTTGTTGTGCTGTAGAGTTTTAGAAAGATAACCTTATTGTCTGTCGATCAGATGTTTTAGATTGGTTTTGCATATTAGAAAAATTTAAATAAATATTAACTGTTCACTGAATTAACATTTGAAATGACTTTTATATGTAACAGTAGCAAATTATGTCTTGCTGAGTTCCTATAGATTTTAAAGAAATTCTTTTCCCCCCCTTTAGTTTGCTAGTGGTGCCTTTTTACACATTAAAGAGACGGTTTTATCTGCCTTAAATCGAGAGCCTACCATGGACATATCTCCAGATACTGTTGGGACCCTCAGTCTTATTATGCTGGCACAGGCTCAAGAAGTATTTTTTTTAAAAGCCACAAGAGGTAACTCCAATTTGTCTTCCATTTTGTTGTATGTGAAAAGAAGTGATAGGCTTTTAAATTAAGAAAGTGATTAGAATATAGTATGTTCCATGTAGAACTTTCCTTCTTGAACTTGATATATAGATTATTGAAAATTTTCAGCTATCCTTTTCTGAACTTATGGCACAAATGCACATTTAAGAATGTAGGCTGTGTTTGAAGTCATGAAATGGTTAGTTAGTAATTGTCTTTAAACACTCTGTTCTGGAATAGTATTTATGTATGTTTTTTATACATCAGACATTTATTCAGCAAATACTTAGACATTTATTCAGCAAATTGGGTACTTAATCTGTGCCAGTCACTGTTCTAGTTTCTAGATAAAAAAAGTTAGAAAACAACCTTACATTTTGGTGCCGGAGAGATGATAAACAAGAATTAAGTAGCCAGAATAATTTCTTAAAGAATTGCTGTAAGATTTCAGAAATAATTGCTATAAAAAATAAGAAAGAATTACATGATAGTGGCTGGCAGTATGGTTATGGACCAGGGATGTAGCGGAAATTGTGCTAATTTTAGATTCATTAGTCAAGAAGCCCTTCTTTCAGGAAATCCTGTTTAAAGTAGACCTAAATGACAGGAAGGAGTCATCCAGGCACAGTTCCAGGCCCTGGGAATGAGGGAATAAGAATAATTCTTATAAGGCATATAAGTTAGAATGAGAGATTGAAATATGGGCTGAATGTGTAAGTACAGAGAAATTGAAAATAAGGGATCGGACATCATGTGGAAGAGATAGGAATTGGAATACTTTTTTTCTTTTAAAATAACAGCTTATATTGAGAAAAAATTCTTATACACTGAAGTTCACCCTTTTTAAGTGTACGACATAATATTTTTAGTATATTCATAGTTTTGATCATCACTATCTTATTTTAGAACATTACCATCATCCCAGAAAGAAGCTGTGTACCCATTAGCAGTCACTCCTCTTTCCCCTTTCCCCACCTGCTAGCAACCACTTATCTATTTTGTCTTTGTTTTAAATTTTGTGCAGAAAACGTGATTTTGTCAATAAGGACATTTTAAGATGCATGTACAAACTTGTGATCTCAGTGTTTATACTGAGACATGTCAGATTAGCTCATATTTATTTTAATTATAATGGTCAACTTCATATTTTATTCCAGATAAAATGAAAGATGCCATCATAGCTAAATTGGCTAATCAGGCTGCAGATTATTTTGGTGATGCTTTCAAACAGTGTCAATACAAAGATACTCTCCCCAAGGTCAGTTATTGTTTTTATAAACAGTTGCTTACTTTGCATGTGGAAATATTTAGACTTTTTTTTGTGTATGAGAAGCAATTTGAAACTTATGTATTGTAAAGAAATTTGAAGTTTTAATAGAGTTATCAGAAGAATATATAGTGGAAATAGTTTTTCTTTTTAAATTTAAGATGCATGAACAATTCTTTTATATTTCGGGGTGCCTTTGTCTTTACCTTTTACTAAACTTGTTTTTTCAAGCTAAAACTCTTTCTGGAAAACATTGACCATCTGTTTTCAATACTTTTATCAAATCGAGGCTTTGTGTAGTTCTGAATCATTGGTGGTTTGGTACAAGCATGTATACTTGAGCATGTTGATTATTCACACTTTTAATTATTGTCCTGTTTTCTTAAAGATGAGTCTTAAAGCGCAAAAACAGACATAAAGAAAAAAGGAAAAGAAAACTTAACAAATTCATCTGATACTTTGATTAGAATTAAGTTTTGCCAACAGGGATAAAAAATTGGGCTGCTAATGGACAGCTAAGGAAAAGCAACCATCTTAAACCACATATCACAGGAAGTATAATGTTTTAATGTAAACCTTTCTGAAGTGACAATTGAAAAGACTATTCAGTGATGATCATTTGTTAATGACAAAGCAAATGACTAACAAGTAGATTTGGAATGATTAATAAAGAAAACTTAAAGTTTGAGTGAAATATATGTTTCAACTATTCTCCTTCAGAAATGTTCAAGGAATTAGTTTCATCATATGGTATCATATACCATATGACTGCATATGCTATTTGTTATATATTTTTTTTTAGTAGGGGAATTTATTGATTTATAAGTCATATTCAGGATTATTTGTACATTAAAAAATTGCAGACAACTTGGGGGTAAAGTAAAAATACACATAAGTGCATCAGTAGTACTTAGAAAATGATCAATAAAGAGTTAATGTGAAGATTCCTGGAGATTTAAGATACAGCAAGAACCTAGTAGAAATTTGCCCAGGACTCTTGGGTATTAATATGCTTCCTCTTAAAAAGAGACTTGGGATCTCCTCTCATGTTTTTTTCATCTGAAAGACCTCATGTTCAGCTGCACAGTGTACCGTTACATCCTGTTGGGCCATTAGTTCAGTCCTGTCATGGAGAGAAGAATGTCACCTACAAAGACTTGGAAGCTACCTCTGCAGCATTCCTGGTATTCCTTGAAAATCTCCTGTTTCAGAACCAAGTTGCTCCAGCCTTACCCTGAGAACTGGCATGAGTGTAGTTTGAAATTTAGATGTCTTTTATTTTTTTCTTTTTACTAATAAAGCTCATAAGGTATTTTCATATTCTAGTTATAAAACTGAAATATCTGCAAGTAGTGATCCAGGAAGATAGGAAATTATTCCCTAGGAGACAGGAAAGCACACAAGGTAGTAATTCAATTTTTTATTCTCTTGCAATTTTTGACTAGACAGTGATTGTCTAGCCTAATTTCTTGGATTTTTAAATATCATATACTTCCTAAAAGCAGTGAGGTTGCAGGTTAGGATTTGGCATTTTGGAAGAGCCACTACTGGCATAATTGCTTTCCTGCTTTTTGTCTTTGGATCTTTTAAAATTAATTTTGACTGGAATTATTTTTAAAACAAATAGGCAGAGTAATACTTTATCATATTATTGGTCATATTCTTAATGCATTTGTCTATGATATGTTTTTGAGTATATGATACTGAAATATTAGTGTATCTATGATACTAAGTCATTTTTGTATGGCTAAAATTATTAAGAACCCTCCTAGGATATGAATTTAAGTGAAAATTTACTGTGTTTTTTCCTTTAAACATGATGAAACAGTCAGCTATAGAGCAATTTCATTAGTATATGTGAGTAGTGATGGTTTAGTTAACTCTACAGGGTGGGTAAGGGCTCATAAGAAAGCTTCTAAAGCCCTGTCTTTGGTGTTCCTCTGTGAATGTCCATTCTACTTCTCTTTCTAATAATGCATGCTTTTCTTTCTTTTTGTAAACAAAATGTTGACTTCATGGATCAATTAAAGAGAATTATAAAAGTCTAAATTGGCTTCAGTTAACAGTTAAAAAAAACCCCTTAATTTTGATTGGAAGAAAAAAATTTGATTCGTAGATTTCAATCCACACAAAATCATGTCGTCTTCTCTGTTTACACCTGATGACTAACCTATCTCTAAACCATTAATGGGGTGATTCTAATTTCTGTCTTCTTTTCCTTTTTCTTCCTGCATCCCGTGTTGTCTGTGGTGGTTTGTGTGGTTGGACTCTCCCCTGGTCAGTATTTTTATTTCCAGGAGGTGTTCCCTGTCTTGGCTGCAAAGCACTGTATCATGCAGGCCAATGCTGAGTACCATCAGTCTATCCTGGCAAAACAGCAGAAGAAATTTGGAGAGGAGATTGCAAGGTTACAGGTGAGTCTCTTGGTAATAAATACTTAAGTAACTAACTTGGATCTCTGTTTTTTTCCCTAGTGAGATTTCCAAGTTTGCCCATAAAAATTTTTCCCATTCATCACCCCTATCAGAGAGACAGGTGATTGTTTTTATCTTTAGACTTTATCTACTAAATGTTTTTTTGAGGTCTCATATTTTATCTAAAAACATTCATGCAAAATTTACATTCAATTCTCCTTTTTATCCATGTTTGTTTTAATGTAACAATAATTCTAAATTAATTGCCATGATCCAGGAGTATGTGCAGTGTTTAACTTGTGGCCTGGTCTTTGTCTAAACCGGGGCATATACTTCCACAACTTGAGGACAGTGGAGATATGTGTGTGTGCATATATATATATCTTGTAAACGACAGAGGACCTTCTATGCAGTTGTATTCATACTGCTGGTATTGGGTGTGACCTTGTGGCACCTGAGGCAACTTGCCAGCAGGAGCAAGAGCTGTTTGTATGAGTTGTTTGTATTTTGAGTATTGGTAGGTAGAGGATAGGAAGATGACTTAGGGCATTTGAGTTAGGGAAGTTTAAATATGGACTGATTATTAGAAGATACTGTGGATTTCTTGGTTCATTTTGTGCTGTTATAGCAGAATACACAGACTGGTAATTGATAAAGAACAGAAATTTGTCACAGTTCTGAAGGCTGGGAAGTCCAATATCAAGGTGCTGGCTCTGGTGAGGGCCTTTGTGCTGTGTCACCTTTGGTGAAAGTTAGAAGAGCAAGAGAGTGCTAGTGAGTAAGAGAGAGCCGACCTGTTTAACAAAGCCACTCTCTTGATAACTAACCCTCTCCCATGATAATGACATTAACCCATTCATGAGGGCAGAGGCCTCTTGACCTAATCACTTCTTATGCCCTCATCTCCCAATATTGTGGCATTGGGGAAACGTGAACTTCTGGGGACACATTCAGACCATAGCAATGGAAATGTTGTTTAGGGGTTTCAGATTAATTAGACTTTTCATGAGAAAACAATCTCACAGTGACCAAATCAGAGAGAGGCTTTTAAAAAAAATCGAACCTAGATTTGTCTGGGGCTCCACTTTGATTACAGTAACTTAGATTCATATATAAAAATGATTTTGAGCAAGGAATTTGTGGGAAGGATTCTTTTTTTTTAAAGCTAGCATATTTAAATTATAAGTTTAGTTTCTTTATTTTCTAGTTTCTGGAAATTAAAGTAAGCCCATATTTAGTCTCTGTAAATCAGTCAGAGAAGGAACTCCTTTTGAAATTTAATCTCGCTTTTAAGTACCCCTGAAAAAAATGAAACTATTTCAAATTCACACAGTGGGAGGTAAAGACTTTTCCTCAGTTATAAATACATAGATTTTATAGCTTTAGTTTTACAGCTTTAGTCATAGGTTAAAAGTTAAGACAGAAGTTGAGTGTGATGGCACCTGCCTGTAGTCCAGTTACTCAGGAAGTTGAGGTGGGAGGATTGTTTGAAGCTAGTAGTTTGAGGCCAGCCTGGACAATGTAGTGACAACCTTCTCAAAAAAAAAGTTAACACAGAACACACTCAATGATCCATATTTTAAAGAGCAGTTCTTCTTTCCTGTAGGCATGAAATATTTTTTACTTGATTTGAGCTTCTGAGAAGGCAAACAGAGCAAACAGACAAGAAGTTGACCAATAAAGTATATTCTCTATAGTTTCTCACTCAGTAGAGGATAATACTCTGTGATTCTGACAGAGATCATTAGGAGGTCACACTATTGAACTAGCTTTCTTTTTTTCTTTTTCATAGAGACGGGTTTCTCCCGGCCTTAAACCAGCTTTCTAGTTATAGCTACTAGCAAAGAGAAATAACTTACTGGTCTTGTGCAAACCAGAAATGAAAATAAAATCACAGTCAAGAAAATCAAAACGATAGATAAAATGGCAGCAAAGGTGTAAAATTACTGGTTAGAATCACTTCTAGGGCCAAGAAAAATTGTACCTGAGCTTAATACAGCTCGTGAGTTGTATTTCTTGAACAGTGCAGTTTATGTGGCCCCAGAAGATGGATCTTCTAGTTCATTTTGGTGGATCTTCAAAGATGATGCAGTACAGTTTTCAAAAAGATACAGAAACACACAGATATAGACACACATGTAAAAACATGACATATAGAATGACTACATGTCAAAGATTTATTTAACTCGTTAATGAGGGACTTAGCAAGACTAAATCTGGTTTTGTGAAAGTATTGTTTGTTTTCTTTGTTATGATAGTAGGTTGTAGATATTAAGGAGATTGTCCTAATTAGGAGAATACTTGCTGAGGTGTTTAGGAATGAGGGCTTATAGCATCTAACTTCAGTTTCAGATAGTTCTGCAATAAAAGAAAAAAAGGTACATGATTATGTGTGTGTATGGGAAAGGAATAGATAAAGCAAATGTGGCAAAGTGGTAATTGTTGAACCTAGGTAATTATTTTGTGGGCTTGAAATTTTTCAAAATAAAATTGGCAAAAATCCTTTATTCCCACTGCCCTATAGTTATGTTCCATTAGTTTCTTGCTTTTTCTTTCTTTCTTTGAAATAGAAGCAAATACACACACACACACACACACACACACACACACACACTCTCACTCTCTCTCTCTCTCTCTCTCTCTCTGCACATTCTCACTTCTCATTCTTACCGAAGTGGTAGTACACTGTTAATATATACAGTGTTGTACACCTTCTTTTCCCGTATAACAATGTGTCCTGAAGACCTTGACATCTTAATTCAGCAATAGAGAGACCATCCTTAGAGCTGCATTGTACTTCACCACAGTTTATTGCTGTCTCCTATTGCTGGATACTTGCATGTTTCCAAGATTCACTATTGTAAAGAATGCTACAGTAAAAAATCAACGTACACAAGTCATTTTGACTTCAGCAGGTGTCTTAGCTTAGGCTGCCATAAGAAAACCATAGACTGGGTGGTTTAAACAACAGAAATTTATTTTCTTATACTTCTGGAGCCTGGAAGTCCAAGCCCAGGGTGGCCAGTATGGTCATATTCTGGTGAGATTTACAGATGGTCTTCTCTCTGTGTCCTCATACGGTGAACAGCGAGAGCAAGCCGTCTGGTGTCTCTTCTTGTAAGGGCACTAATCCCCTATGAGGCCCCACCTTCATGACCTCATATAAACCCCATTATTTTCAAAGACCCCCCATGTTCAAATACTATCACATTAGAGTTAGGGATTCAAAATACGATATTTGGGGAAGACAGTTCAGTACATAGCAGCAAGTATATCTTAAATTAATAGAAATGTGATTGCCAGTAGCAATATATAAATATATCTGTACTGCAGCAATATTTCTTTGATGAGCTTTCATTATCTACTGGAAGGATATATTGCTTGTTTTCATTTTTTTCTTACTTTTTTTTTTGTATTGAGAGATGAGCTTCCTTTTCAGTTACTTGTGTTTGAAGACATTGATCTTGCTGATGTTTCCTGTGCAAGGGAATGGGCAGGTTTTGCTTTACAAGCATCATTGTGTTAAGGGCTCCCTCCCGAAGTCCACCTCTCTGGCTCTCAAAGCCCACCCTGGATTAGGAAGAATCCCACTACTTCTGTACCTGTGCTTCCCTGAATTCCTCACAGCCTTTGCGTTTCAAGTTGATGCATCTACTTTTAAGGTTTATATTTTGCTGGTATTTTCTGAGTGCTTATGCCCTTTCTTCTCCCTCCCTACTCTTCTGTTTTCTCTTTTCTGCTTCCTCTAGCAGCCCTGTCTTTTTAGTTAATCTGTCTACTTTTTTTCTCAGCAGCTTTCTTGGAATGAGGCCCCTCAGTATCACATTTTTTTCTGTGGTTATCTGGTGGCATGATAGGGGCCAGTTCGCTTTGCCTTTACCATCACCTGGCAAGGTTTTCTCATCCTTTTTTATTGTTTTCAGATTTTCTTAAAGTAGTTTCAACTCAGGGTGGCCCCCTTAGCACTTCTCTTTTTTCCCCATGTGTATAGCGTGCCAGTGGTTCTGGTACTAGTTTTTGCTATTTGGGGGAGTGTTCAACCACATTTACAAATCAAATTTGATTTACAGATTTAAAAAGTGATTTAAATTTGTGCAATTTCTCATTTCCTAGTTTACACCGAAGGTTAGCTTTTGTTTTGTTTTAGTTATCTTTGTTTCTCTAAGGATGATACCAGCTTTGGAGGTTAAGATTTTTATCATGTTAAGGATATTTCTGTTTCACTAAGATTAAAAAAAAAATCAAGAATATTGAATTTTGTCAAATATTTTTTCAACATCTATGGAGAAATTTGATTTTTTAACTTATTTTGGAGAATTACGTAAGTAGATTTTCTAGTATGAAACCATTTTTTTATTCTTATAATTTTGGTGTTTTAGACTTGCCTTATCTCCTCATCTGGTCATTGTATAATTACAGATGCTTTCTATATGCCTAAGAAATATAATATATTCTCTATTTGTGGAGTCTGGCGTTCTCTATGTCTGGTAAACCAAGCTCGTTAATCGTGTTGCTCAAATCTTCTATAATCTTACATATTTTTTATCTGGTCCAGCCATTGCTGAGACAGACTTGTTAAAATCTTCCACTTTGATTATGGGTAGATGTATCAATTTCTCATTGTAATTGTTTATATAGATACTATTACATATAAAATGTAAGAAATTTTATGTCTTTCTGGCAAATTGGCAAATATTAAAAGATTATGTATTAAATTTAACCCTAAGAATACTTTTGGTCTTATTGTCTATTTTATATGATGTCAGTATACCTAATACTATTTAAATTTGTATGAGGCTTATGTTCATTTTTTTATAAGGCCAAACTTTAAAAAAAATTTCTTACTGGTGTTGATATGTTGTTCTCTTCTTGTGGTGTTGAGTAATTTATTTCAGATCCACTCTTTCACTGAGAATTAGGCCCTTTGAGGTTCCTGCCTTCATGTGAAAGAGTGAAAGAGTGAAAGAGGTGCATCTCAATTCTCTGTGTTGTGTGGTTTCAAGACCCTTGTCTCGGGTCTCCATGAGGGCCTTTAGTAAGTTTTAATTGTTAATTATTTGGGTATAGAAATAACCCAACAGCCAGGCTGGGCTCAGTGGCTCACGCCTGTCATTCCAGCACTTTGGGAGGCTGAGGTGGGCAGATCAGTTGAGGTCAGGAGTTAGAGGCCAGCCTGGCCAATATGATGAAACGCCATGTCTACCAAAAAATACAAAAATTAGCTTGGCATGGTGATGCACACCTGTAATTTCAGCTTCTTGGAAGGCTGAGGTGGGAGAATTGCTTGAACCCAGGAGATGGAGGTTACAGTGAGCTGAGATTGAGCCACGGTGCTTCAGCCTGGGCATCACAGAGTGAGATTCTGTCTCAAAAAAAGAAGGAAAAAAAAAACCCAACAGCCAGCTTTTTTCAATGTCAGTTTATATTCACTGGCCCATGGATTTCTTTTATTACCTTGATAATTCACCTGTGTGTTTGTAGGGATGGCTGCTATGTATCATCCTTCAGTTTTCAGGTATTTTGTGATGGGAGAATTTCCAGGTTCTCCTGTCAGCCACATTGCTGGAAATGCAAGTCTTCAAATTAAAGTTTTGTTTTTTTTTTTTTTTTTTTTTTTTTTTTTTTTTTTTTTTATGCTTTTTTATTTGGTGGGGAAAGAGAAAGAAAATCATCTTCCTCTTTTTTGTTGTTGACATTTTTCTTTTTAGCATGCAGCAGAACTGATTAAAACAGTGGCATCTCGCTATGATGAATACGTTAATGTGAAGGATTTTTCTGACAAAATCAATCGTGCCCTTACTGCAGCAAAGAAGGATAATGACTTCATTTATCATGATCGAGTTCCAGACCTTAAAGATCTAGATCCTATTGGCAAAGCCACACTTGTGAAGTCTACCCCAGTCAATGTACCCATCAGTCAGAAATTTACTGGTATGTCAGTTATTCAGACACACTTTAATCTTATTTTTCTCCAGTTTGCTTTGTTTTTCCTAGCTAAAAATCACATAATTGCTATTGTATGCTCTGAATATAATTTGCATTCATCTTGTTTAAAAGGAATATGAGAATAAATATTGTATTGTGTCGTTAGTGCAATGTTAAGATGGAAAGTAAATGATAATAAAGCATATATAAAGTATACGATAGTTAGAAGACTTGAAACTGTGTGTTTGATTAAGATTGTAGCACTTGTCATTTTGTTAACATAACATTTGTTATTTAAGATGCTGCCATTAAAAATAAACAAATATAGTTGGGTGTGATGGCTCACTCCTGTAATCCTAACACTTTGGGAATCTGAGACGGGTAGATTGCTTGAGCTCAGGAGTTCAAGACCAGCCTGGGCAACTGGTGAAACCCTGTCTCTACCAAAACATACAAAATTTAACCGGGCATGGTGGTGCATGCCTGTGGTTTCAGCTACTCCAGAGGCTGAGGTGGGAGGCTCGCTTGAGCCCGGGAGGTGGAGGTTGCAGTGAGCTGAGATGGTGCCAATGTACTCCAGCCTGGGTGACAGAGTGAGATCCCTCTTAAAAAAAAAAAAAACAGCAAAAACCCACACAAATATTTCTTTAAACATGTAAACCTCTAAAGTGTTATTTGTATGAGATAAATAAATGTTATTATATTGTAGATGTATACAATAGGTGGCAGCCTCTAGCTGAGATCCCAAGGATAACATTCTGTTACTGGGAAAGGGTGATTATATGTTCATTTAGCAAACACAAAGTTTTTACCATGTGCTAGGTACTCTTTTAAGCATTTTACAAATATTAGCTCATTAGTTTTCACAACAAGTGCCCTGAAATGGGTACTGTTATTCCTATTTCATGAGGATACTGATGCACAGAGTGGTTAAATAATTTGCTCAAGGTCACATAGCTAGGAAGTGTTGGAGCCAGAAATGCAATCCTGCTGCTTTGACCTACTTAGTCAATTTTTTCTTTTTTTTGAGATGGAGTCTTGATCTGCTGCCCAGGCTGGAGCGCAGTGGTATGATCTCGGCTCATTGCAACCTCCACCTCATGTGATTCTCCTGCCTCAGCCTCCCAAGTAGCTGGGACTACAGGCACCTACCACCATGCACTCTAATTTTTGTATTTTTAATAGAGATGGGGTTTCACCAGGTTGACTAGACTGGTCTTGAACTCCTGACCTCAGGTGATCTGCCTGCTTTGGCCTCCCAAAGTGCTGGGATTACAGGCCTGAGCCACTGTACCTGGCCCCCCCACTCAGTCAATTTAATTGACAAATGAACAGCGTCACTGAAGATCCCTCAAACTCAGTGATGAACACACCTGAAAAAGTAAAAGAAAATTTAAGTTCAAAGAAGAAACTTCTCATTGTTGCCATTGTCCATGAATGTAGTGATCTAAAAATTCCCTTTATAATTGTGCTTTCACTACTGAATTAGTTTTGATTTTTAAATCTAAATAGACTGCTGATATTTTGATCTTTAAATATTAAATATTTATAGACTATGAATATTAGAAAATATGAACAGTCACTTTTACAGTTTGGGTTTTTGTCTTAAAATTTTGTTGTAATTTCTCTTCCTAATTTTAGATCTGTTTGAGAAGATGGTTCCTGTGTCAGTACAGCAGTCTTTGGCTGCCTATAATCAGAGGAAAGCTGACTTGGTTAACAGATCCATTGCTCAGATGAGAGAAGCCACCACTTTGGCAAATGGGTAGGTAGAGCTTAATTTTAGAGCCTAAAGTTTACCATTTGATTGTTCTTTAAGAACATTTTAGTTTCTGAGCTTAGAGCTAAATGTCAAGGGTATATAAAATAGAAAATTACACACTTACAACCATTTATTGGGGAACACTGTATTTATGAAGCTCTAGCAAATATAGTTGGAAGAAATTATAGAAACAAGGTGAGGATATTTAACTAGAAATTTGTATTTTAAAAAATGTTTATTTGGGGGGAATGAGAAGTAGAAATGAACTAAGATAAATGGTACGCTTAGTGTTCTGAACCAATTTTTGTTTCTGATGGATTGAATACTAAGAAGATAATTCATTGATCTAAAAAATTTTGCATGCATAAAATATACCCAATCTAAGTATACAGTTCAACTATTATATGTGTATGAGTGTGTGTGTTTGTGTATATACATTTATTTATTTATTTTTGAGATAGGGTCTTGCTTTGTCACCCACGCTGGAGTGCGGTGGTATAAACATGGCTCACTGCAGTCTCAACCTTCTGAGCTCAAGCAGTCCTCCTGTCTCAGCCTCCTGTGTAGCTGAGGCCACAGGTGCAAACCACTACATCTGGCTAATTTTTTAATTTTTTTGTGGAGATGAGATCTCACTTCGTTTCTTAGGCTAGTCTTGAACTCTGGGCTCAGTGATCCTCCTGCCTTGACCTCCCAAAATGCTGGGATTACAGACATGAGCCACCACGCCTGGCTATTCAGTTAGTCTTGATACATGATACCCATGTAACCACCACTATGAATAAGATAGAGAACACTACTATTACCCTGAAAAATTCTCTCATGCACCTTTCCCTTTAGTCCTTCTTCTGTTGGCCCCTGGCCACTGTTGATCTCCTCCTTGTCATTATTAGGTTAGTTTTACTTTTTATACAATTTAAAATACATGTACATTTTAGCATGTACAGTAATATAGTATATTACATTATTACAGTATATACATATGCAGTACTTACAGTATATACAGTATATACTTTAAATGTGTTTTGCTTTTTTCACTTAGCTACTGTTTTTGAGATTTATCTATATTATGTGTATCAGTTTGATTCTATTGCTGAGCAGTATTCCAGTTCATGGTTATAGAACAGTTTGCTAATTCTTTCACCTGTTGATGGTCATTTCAGTTTCTATGAACATTCATGTATAAATCTTTGTGTGGACATATTTTAGTTCTCTTGGGTAAATACCTCGGAGTGGAATTCCTAAGTTGTATGGTTAGCATATTTAATTTTATATGAAATTTCCCAGGTTGTTTTCCAAAGCGGTTGTTCCATTTTATATCCCTATCTGCACTGTTTGAGAAATACAGTTGTTCTGCATCCTTACCAGTAGTTAATACTGTCAAGTCTTTTTAGTTTTAGCTATTTTAGTGTGTGTGTAGCAGTATCTCATTGTGGTTTAATTTGCATTACCTTAATTACTAATGGTATTAAGCAACTTTTCATATGCTTACTAGACATTCATATACCTTCTGTAAAGGGTCTATTGAAATCTTTTTCCCAATTTTTAAAACTGAGTTTTTCTTAATCTTTAAAGAAGTCCTTTGTCAGATACATATAATTGAGAATATAGTTGACCCTCGAATAACATAGAAGTGCTGGGTCCCCTGTACAGTCAAATCAGCATATAACTTTTGAGTCCCCAAAAGTTAACTAATAGCCTACTGTTGACTAGAAGTCTTACCGATAACATGAAGTCAATTAACACATATTTTTGTATATGTATTATATGCTATATTCTTATAGTAAAGTAAGCTAGAGAAAAAATGTTATTAAGAAAATAATAAGGAAGAGAAAATCTGTTTACTACGATTAAATGGAAATGGATCATCATAAAGGTCTTTATCCTTGTTGTTTCCATGTTGAGTAGGGTGAGGAAGAGGAGGAAGGAGAGTTGGTCTTGCTGTTTTAGAGGTGGCAGAGGTGAAGGAAAATCCACATATACATGGACTCATGTAGTTCAAATCTGTGTTGTTCAAGGGCCAGCTGTATTTCTCTTGTAGTTGGCTTGCCTTTTTGTGTTTTTAGTTTTGATTAATGCATGGATTTTACCATCATTTTTCTTTAACCAGAAAGGAATGTAAGTTTACTCTAGCATATGATTAACAGGCAGTGTAAGATTTTACAGAGCTTATTTTCTGAGGAGTTCATTGTATTACATCACTTCATTTGCCTTTTTGTCTTTACGTAGTAGTTAGGTATATGTTCCTTCTTTCCCCATTATGTAAATGCAATAACTGATGAATTGTTAATGTGCCATAAAACTGAGAACAGATGAAGATTCTGTAATGAATACGTAGATCATCTATGTTCTATTGACATTTTGCCTAGATGATGTGAAATTATAACTCTTGTTTCTGCTGAAAGAGAGCAAAAAAAAAAAAAGTAACTATTTTGGTTATTGTTTCTGACTTGTTAGTGATGCTGTAACAATCCGAAGTGTGAAAAAAGACTGCTTTTTTAGGATAGAATGTTTGACTTCTTATTACTTAGACTGAAAGAAGTTTGAACTGTAAGCCAACGATACCTAATATATTTTAATGTGGTCATCGTTTTTCTTATTTTTCGGCTTTTTTTTTTTTTTTTGGTTTTTTTTTTTTTTTTTGAGATGGTATCTCACTCTCTTTCCCAGGCTGGAGTGCAGTGGCATGATCTTGGCTCACAGCAACCTCCGCCTGCTGGGTTCAAGTGATTCTCGTGCCTCAGCCTCCTGAGTAGCTGGGATTACATGTGCCTGCCACCATGCTCAGATGGGGTTTCACCATGTTGAGCAGTCTAGTCTCAAACACTCTACCTCAGGTGGTCTGCCTGCCTTGGCCTCCCAAAGTGCTGGGATTACAGGCGTGAGCCACCGTACCCGGCCTATTTTTTGGCTTTTAATTCTGAATTGTGAACTTAATTTTTTTGATTTTTGTTTATCAATCATGGATTTTGTTGTTGTTGTTGTTGTCTTTTCCTTTTATCTTTGCTTTTTTTTTTCATTGATAGGGCTTATCCAGTTTTTCTGGGTGCTAACTCCATTGCTGTTGATTTGGTTATAGAAGATTAAATTAAATATTGATGAGGAGTTATTTTAAATTATTTTAGTCTTCAGCATAACATGGTATCTCATTTTTTCAGGGTGCTAGCTTCCCTTAATCTTCCAGCAGCAATTGAAGATGTGTCTGGAGACACTGTACCTCAGTCTATATTGACTAAGTCAAGGTCTGTGATTGAACAGGGAGGCATCCAGACTGTTGATCAGTTGATTAAAGAACTGCCTGAATTACTGCAACGAAATAGAGAAATCCTAGATGAGGTATGTTTTAAAAGATTTGTTTTTCAAGTGTAAACTGTTCAAAGTTTTTGTAATTATTAATTTATTTTATACATAGGCAGATCAGCTTTCTTGGTGATCATGGAAATTAGACAAAGGAGGTTAGGCCATCAAATGATTTATAAGTCACTGTATCCATTTTCTAGTAGAGATGGCATTTTATTAATAGGAGTGAAATATTCTTTACAGTTCTTTTGGCTAAAGCTGTTTGCCAGTGTTATTCTCTTTTTATAGTGCTTTTGCCCCTTCCCTCTGATAAAGTTTCTTTCTTTAGCTGTAAATACATTTGACTGGTTATATGGGCTTTTGCTAGTTTAGGAGTCATGTTATCTCTTTCAGATAACTTCTCTTATCAATGCTTTAATCTATGATGTTTCGATTTTTCAGTTAACTTTCGGAGGATATTGTATTTATACCATTTCCAAGTACTTTGGGGCAGGGGCAGAGTACTTAAGAGAGTGTGAATCTTGTGAATGAGAATATTTACCTTCCAGGGTTATTTAGAGAATTAAGTAAGCTAAAACAGTAAGATGCCTAGCGTTTGGACATATAGGATATGCTTTAATAAGTTACAGCTATTATTACTATTATATTACTATTATGATGATGGTATATTGTAGTTACTATAACTGTTGTGATGACAGGTGGTAACTGTTATTCACCTTTCAATCCAAATCAACTTTTGAAAAAGGTTAAGGTGGAAATTGACTGCATTGTTGGCTTGAGAAAGCTGCTATTTATGAGGGGTTCTGTATTAATTACACCGTTAACATTCACCGACCTTATGTGTGTAGTCATAGTCAATAAACAGAAAAAAGAGAACAGAATTGGTATTACGTAGTTCAGTACTAAAGCTTTTCCGTGTTGTACTTGTAAAAATGCAGAATCTCAGGCCCCATCTCAGACTGACTGTATCAGGATCTGAATTTTAACAGGATTCCCAAGTAACTTGTGTGTGTCTATTAAAATTTGACAAACACTGCTGTACCTTATAGTTCTTTAAAATCTGTTGATTTGTGGGTAAACAAGCATGTGATCTGGTGTTTCACTGAAAGGACATTAGAAATTATTAGACATAGGGAGAAGAAAGTAGAGAATATTGTGTAAGACCACAGACAAGTGACAGCAGCAGGAAGTAATTGTCTCATAGTGAGGGAAGAGACAAACACTAAGAACTGTAGGCATAACACATCAAAAGAAAAGCAGTCTGGGGACAATTAGCAAATTGTAGTTTACACATAATTCAGTGGTTAAGGACTCAGAATGTAGAGTTTTATTTGGATTTGATTCCCAGCTCTTAAACCTACCTGTGACTTTGGGTAAAGTACTTAACATCTTCATATTTCAGTTGATCATCCAAAAAAAATGGGGTGAATAGTAGTTAGCCCAAAAGATAGTTGTGAAGTGGAATTTACTTGTGTGTACTACCTAGTAGTTATATAATATTAATATTACTGCATTTTCTTGATTTTAAGTTGCTAGTAATTGGAATATGCGTGTTTGGTTTTATAAATTTTTTTTTTTGATAGAAATGTTGCCTAATGTGTCAGTTGTGAGAAGCATCTTTAGAAATATTAATGTGAAAACTTATAATTGAGGAAATACATTGGCGTTCATGCATAAGTCTGTTTATCTTAATATGAGGTACTTTTATTTATCTTATTTGATGTTCCTAACAGCATTTTGGATTAGGGTTACTATTATTCTGTCATTTGTGCTTGGAGAATCTGATTTTTTTTGTTTTTGAGACAGAGTCCTGCTCTGTCGCCCAGACTGGAGTGTAGTGGTGCAATCTCGGCTCACTGTAACCTCTGCTTCCCGGGTTTAAGCAGTTCTCTGCCTCAGCCTCCTGAGTAGCTGGGATTACAGGCGTGTGCCACCATGCCCAGCTAATTTTTGTATTTTCAGTAGGGATGGGGTTTCACCATCTTGGCCAGGTTGGTCTTGAACTCCTGACCTCAGGATCCACCTGCCTCAGCCTCCCAAAGTGCTGGGATTACCGGCATGATCCACCACCCCCGGCTGAGAATCTGATTTTTTAAGTAAGTTGTAAGTTATGAAGTAAGTTGTTCATTTCTGGTAGCTTGTAGAAATTTTGTTTTGGTCTTGATTTTGATAAATTTCAAGTGTCTACTAGTTTTTTTTAAATCATAATTTATCATACTTAGGATCTTTAAATCTTAGCTCCCTATCCATGGGTTCTGTTTGTTCAGTCATTCCTCTTTGTCCATTCTTTCCATAATGTCCTCATGAATTTCTTTTAGATTGATAGTATCAGCTCTACTTATCACTTAACATATCTTTAACATTTTCTCTTTGTGCTCTTGTTCTTCTTTCAGGGAGACTATCTCAGGCCAACCTTCTAGCTCATTAATAGGCTATTCAGCTGTGTTTTTAAACATTCTTCAGCCATTCTATTGAGTGGCTTTGCTGGTATTAATTTTATTGATCTTTTTCGTTTCTAAGATTTTTTTTGTTTATTTTGAGACTGAGTCTTAACTCAGTAGCCCAGGCTGGAGTGCAATGGTGTGGTCACCACTCACTTCAACCTCTTCCTCCTGGGTTCAAGTGATTCTCTTGCCTCAGCCTCCCGAGTAGCTGGGATTACAGGCATCTGCCATCAAGCCTGGCTAATTTTTGTATTTTTAGTAGAGACAGGGTTTCGCCATGTTGGCCACACTGGTCTCAAACTCCTGACCTCAGGTGATCTGCCTGCTTTAGCCTCCCAAAGTGCTGGGATTACAGGCGTGAGCCACCGCACCCAGCCATTTCTAAGATTCTAACTCCTATTTTAAAAACTCGCCTGTATGTATCTTACGACTGTATGTGGGTTTTTATTTTTATTTTTTTTGGTAAAATTCACATAATGGAAAATTTTCCATTAACTTCCTTAAAGTGTATGTTTCAGTGGTTTTCAGTATATTCACAGTGTTGTGTATCATCCCCCTAAAAGAAATCCCACACCCATAAACAGTGTCTCCTCGTTCTCCTTTTTCCCCTGCTTTTGCCAAACACTAATTTAATTTCTGCCTCTATGGATTTATTGAAATGTCTTCTGGACATTTCATATAAGTGAAATCATACAATATGTGGTCTTTTGAGTTCGGCTTTTTTTACTTAGCATAATGTTTTTAAGGTTCATCTATGTTTTAGCATGTATCAGTCCTGCATTTCTTTTTATGACTCACTAATTGTACTGTTATACTGTATTTTGTTTATCTTTTCCTCAGTTAATGGATATTTGGGTTCTTTCCACTTTTTGACAGTTCCACATATAGTAGTCCCCCCCGTTATCTGCAGGGAATATGTTCCATGACCTCCAGTGGAGGCCTGACACTTTGGATAGTAGTGAACCTTAATGTTTTCTGTTTTTTTAAATCTGATGATAAAGATGGCTTCTAAGTGACTCACTGGCAGATAGTATATACAAAACGGATACACTTGATGAAGAGATGATTAATAACCCAGGCAAGAGGAACAGGAGCAAGAGGTTTCATTAACACTGTCCAGAACTGTGTACAATTTAAAACTTGTGAACTGTTTATTTCTGAGATTTTTCATTTAATATTTTCAGACCATGGTTGACCTCATAACTGAAACTACAGAACGCAAAACCATGGATAAGGGGAGACTATTGTAAGGCTGCTATATATGTACAAGTTTTTGTTTGAATATCTGTTTTTAATTTTCTTGGGGATATAACTGGGAGCAGTTGCTGCGTTATTAGCTGAGTTTAAATTTAGCTTTCTGAGGAACTGCCAAACTCTTTTCCACAGTTGTTGCACCATTTTACATTTCTACCAGCAGTGTGTGAGGGTTCCAGTTTGTCCATATCCTTACCAAACCCTATAATTGTCCATTAAAAAAAAGTATAGCCACCCTGGTGTGTGTGAAGTGGTATCTCATTGTGGTTTTGGTTTGCATTTTCCTGGTGATCAGTGATGTCGAGCATCTTTTCATGTGCTTGGTTGCCATTTATGTGCCTTCTTTGGAGAAATGTCTGTTCGAGTCTTTGGCCCTTTTAAAAATCAGGTTGTCTTTTGGTTGTTGAATTATAAAAGTTCTTTATATATTTTGGATGCTAGTCTTTTCATTCTCTAGATAGTATTTTTTTTTTAATGCAGAAAAGTTTTAAATTTTGATAAAGTACAATTTATCTGTCCCTTTGTTGCTTGTGCCTTTGGTGTTACATGTAGGATTCCATTGCCAAAAATTTAAGGTCATGAAGACTTATCTTTGTTATTTTAAAGTTTTATAGGTTTTTTGTTTGTTCATTTGTTTGTTTTTTGAGATAGAGTTTCGCTCTTGTTGCCCAGGCTGGAGTGCAGTGGCACCATCTAGGCTCAACTCAGCCTCTGTCTCCCAGGTTCAACAATTTTCCTGCCTCAGCCTCCCAAGTAGCTGAGATTACAGGCATGTGGCACCGCACCCAGCTAATTTTGTATTTTTTAGTAGAGAGAGGGTTTCACCATGTTAGTCAGGCTGGTGTTGGAACTCCTAACCTCAGGTGATATGCCCGCCTTGGCCTCTCAAAGTGCTGGGAGGCTGAGGCAGGAGAATCGTTTGAATTTGGAAGGTGAAAGTTGTAGTGAGCCCAGATTGCACCATTAAATTCCAGCCTGGGTAGCAAGAGCAAAACTCTGTATCAAAAAAAAAAAAAAAAGTGCTGGGATTACAGGTGTGAGCTACCGCACCTGGCTGAATTTTACAATTTTAACTCTTAGGTTTCCGTGTTTAATTCCTTTTGAATTAAATCTTTGATGTGAGGTAAGGGTTCAACTCATTTTTTTTTTTTTTCATTTAGTTATTCAATTTTTCCAGCACCATTTGTTGAAGAGAATGATCTTGGCACCTTCCTGGAAAATCACGACTTATATGTCTATACTTATGCCATTACTGCATTGTTTTTACTACTGTAGCTTTGTAGTAAGTTTTGAAACAGGTATAAGCCCTACAACTTTGCTCTTCTTTTGCAAGATTGTTTTGTCTGTTTGCAGTCTGTTGCCATTCCATATGAATTTTAGGATCAGCTTGCTGATTTCTGCAAAAATAAGCAGTTGGAAGGTTAAAGATTGCATTGAATGCAATCTTTAGCTCAATTTGGGGAGAATTGCCAGGCTTAACAATATTAAGTTTTCAGTCCATGAACTCAGGAAGTCTTTCCAGATTTTTAGGTCTTTCGTTTCAACATTGTTTTGTAATTTTCAGTGTACGTCTTGTCCCTCTTCTGTTAAACTTACTTCTATGTATTTTATTCTTTTTTGATGCTATTGTAGATGGAATTGTTTTCTAATTTCCTTTTTGGATTGTTCATTGCTAGAATATAAAAGCACAACTGGTTTTATATTCTGCAACTTTGCTGAATTTATTATTTCTAATAGTTTTTTTTTGTGGATTCTTTTTTTTTTTT
>NW_016107336.1:9522349-9559198 GCF_001604975.1 Cebus imitator
CGCAACCTCCGCCTCCTGGGTTCAAGCAATTCTCCTGCCTCAGCCTCCCGAGTAGCTGGGACTACAGGCACGCACCATCATGCCCAGCTAATTTTTGTATTTTTAGTAGAGACGAGGTTTCACCTTGTTGACCAGAATGGTCTCGATCTCTTGACCTCGTGATCCACCCGCCTTGGCCTCCCAAAGTGCTGGGATTATAGGCGTGAGCCACCGCACCCGGCCTTTTGTGGATTCTTTAGGATTTTCTATATATAAGGCCTTGCCATCTACAGACAGAGAGTTTTACATCTTTCTTTTCAATTGCTTGCCTTTTTGTTGTTGTTGTTTTTGTTGTTGTAGTCTAATTGCCCTGGTCAGTGCAGTGTTGAGTAGAAGTGGTGAGAGTGGACATTCTTGTCTTGTTCCTGATCTCAGGGGGAAAGCTACAGGTGTTTCACTATTAAGTATGTTAGTGGTGGGATTTTCATAGATGGCCTTTATGAGGTTGAGGATGTTCCGTTCTATTTTTGTTGATTTTTTTTGGTTATGAGTGTTGGATTTTGTTAGATATTTTCTCTGCATCTTTTTCATTTTACTAATGTATATTACATTAAGTGATTTTCAGGTATGAATCACCATTGCATTCCTGGGATATCCTACTTGGTCATGATATAGAATCCTTTTAATGTGCCGCTCGATTTGGATTGGTAGTATTGTCTTGAAGATGTTGCATTTATATTAATAAGAGATAGTGGTTTGTAGTTTTCTTGTAGTTTCTCTGGCCTTCAGCTTGTATACCCTTATGGTTGTGTCATTTTTAAATAGCACGTAGCAAGATTTTTCTTTTTAGTTTAATTTGATAATCTTTGTCTTAACCTGGAAGGTTAAACCCTTTAATATAGGCCTGATTTCTTAAAATATGTGAAATACATTTATTTTATATTCTTTTTCTTATAATTCCAATATCTGTAGTTTTTGTGGGTTTGATTCTGTGCTTTGTAATTTTTGCTGATTCTTGCTTATAGTGGCTTGTTTTCTCTTGTGTTTAGTTTTTTTGTTACTGCTTTTTACTTTAGAACTTTAAAAAAATAGTTTCAGATTTACAGAGAAGTTGCAAATTTTGTGCAGAAGGTTCCTGTATATTTTTCACCTAGCTGCCCTGAAAGTTACCATCTTATGCAGTCATGATACACTTGTTAAAACTAGGAAATTGACATTGGTACAATATTATTACTCAGATTTTACCAGTTATTCCACCAGTGTCCCTCCTTCTGTTCCAAGATTCAGTACAGAATACCATATTGCATTTAGTGTTTAGTGAGTTTCAATTGTGAATTCATATTTTCTGTGATTTATTTGTGGAAGTTCATTGAGATCTGGGTTTAAGGTGAATTCTGGAAAGGATTTGTGTTTGCTTCTGCCATAAAAAGGTGTTATATACCTGGCACCTCCTAAAGTTCTTTTTTTTCTTTTTGTAGTTAATCTTTTACGTTTCTAGTCCCAGCTTCAGGCTTTTGATCAGGAATCTCAGATAATACTTCTTTTTTTTTCTTTTTTCTTTACAGCCAAGGTGCAGACAGGCATGTTTTCTTCTGTAGGGCAGTTTTCTGTTTTAAAAATTCATCCATTAAGAATCACCTATTTGGAAGTATACCAGTTTGAGGGTGGAGAATGCTTTTGATCTGACCTTTCCTTTTATTGGCCCTACCTGTGTTTCTTACTGCCTTTTCATGTACTAAATTTACAGTCCAAGCCAATGGTGAACTACACAGCTGGCGAACTATGGATGGCGGGCCAGTTCTGGCTTGCCGCCTGTTTTTATATGGTTCACTAGTTAAGGATAATTTTTCTCTTTTTTATAGCTTTTTCACAAAAGAATAATAATTCTATGTGACATAGACTGTGGCTCACAAAACCTAAAGTATTTACTCTGTGGTGTTTGACAGAAGTTTGCTATTCTTTGTCCTAAGCTATCAGGGATTTTCATATATTGCTGGTTCTAGCACTGTGTCTGCTGGTAGATTAGTATTTTCTTGTGTTTCTGGCCCCCTACTATCCTGTCGTCTTACCTACATATCAAAAAGGCATTTCAAAATATGTTAAACATAATTTTCTGTTTGTTTTTTTTGGGTGGAAGTCTGACTCTTTTATTTTCATGTAATTGATCAGTTTTCCCCTTTGTTTTGTTCATGGCTTCTGAGGTTGAAAGGTTTTGTTCATGGCTTCTGCTTATTTATTATAATCTTAATACTTTCTTGAAATTGGTATGTGGATATAAATAATCTCTTATTTATTCTTCCTTTTTACTTTACTGAGAAAGATAATAGCTAACTCAGCCTTAAATTTATAAGACTTTCTGTTAAATGCATTATAACTTAGATGTCTATAAGAAAAAGTCGAACGATTTATATTCTAACTAGTAGTATAGAAGTATTCCCATCTCACCAAATTCTCATTTATATTGAGTATGAACATTTAAAAAATACTTTAAGTTTTTTATGCCAGAAATTACATTTCAGTTTTTTTTTTTTTTTTTTTTCTTCCTTATGAAGTCATTAAGGTTGTTGGATGAAGAAGAAGCAACTGATAATGATTTAAGAGGAAAATTTAAGGAACGCTGGCAAAGGACACCATCCAATGAACTATATAAACCTTTAAGAGCAGGTAAAAATGTGTGTAAATGACCTTTATTTGAATAAATTCCCAATCTGGACCCACATTTTTGATTGATTACTTAGGCTCAGTTGTAAATTCATTTTTACTGAAACTGTTTTTCCTCGGTTTAGTATAAAGATTAAAAAAGATTGCAAAAGTAATCTGCCCATTGTCAGAAGTACAGATTCTTAAGAAGGGAATAAAGTGAAAATTAAAATGATTCTCTAACTTTCATTTCCTATTCTAAGCTCTGTGCATATTTTATTTTTTTGAGACAAGGTCTTGCTCTGTCACCAAGGCTGGAGTGCAGTGGCAGGATCACAGCTCCCTGCAGCCCCAGTCTCCACGGCTCAAGGAATACTTATACCTCAGCCTCTTGAGCAGCCAGGACTATAGACATGCACCACCACACCCGGCTAATTTTTGTATTTTTTGCAGAGGTGAGGTTTTACTGTGTTGCCCAGGCTCGTCTTGAACTCCTGGACTCAAGTGATCCACATGCCTTTACCTCCCAAAGTGATGAGATTATAGGCTTGAGTCACCATGCCTGGCCCCTGTGCATATTTTAAAAACATAAATGATGGCATGTTACATTTATGGTTTTGTAATTTTTTTTTTCATTTAGTAGTGAATCCTGGTTGGTAAAAAAAATGTTTTAAGTTATTTTGAAGCCACATTTATGCTTCTTAAGACTTTGATTATTAAGATTTTGCGCTTACTGAGATAAATGCTGTCTTTATGATCTATTTGGCAGATAGTAATCACCAAATATATTTTAAGGTATAGCGTTGCTTTTGATTTTATGAGTGATTTTGTCATCTTTCCAAAAAGGAGAATGCAAAGACTGTTAGGAGCTGTTTTTGTTATCAAGTGAATTGGGACCTATAAAAGGGAAAGATAAGTAAAGTTGGAGACTAGAACTCAATGTATAACCAGCCCATAAACGTTGCTGTTAGAATCACTTATGTGCTCTGGAAACTTTTATTTTCTCCCAGAGGGAACCAACTTCAGAGCAGTTTTAGATAAAGCTGTCCAAGCAGACGGACAAGTGAAAGAATGTTACCAGTCTCATCGTGACACCATTGCGCTTTTGTGTAAGCCAGAGCCTGAGCTGAATGCTGCCATCCCTTCTGCTAATCCAGCAAAGACCATGCAGGGCAGTGAGGTAAGAAGGACATTTTGATACGGGTTGTCATCTGCTTGAGAAAACCACATGCAAGCCGTTTTATATAATGAACTACCAATTTCTTATTGTCATCTTTTAAAAAATGCAGAAATAAATTGGAGTTGTTATATTTAAAGTAGTATATACACTGTGTAATAGGTAATTGCGCTGACCGTCCTGTAATAGTGACTTCCATTTATTGAATGCTGTTTTTTTGAACTAAATTCTGGATACTTAATATGTCAACAGTATTTAATTCGGGTTTTGTAAAAGAGAGAACCTTGGGAGTATAGAAACTTCCCTGAAATGAAAGGACTGGGTATGGCCAGATATACAAATTCTTTGCTTCTTACATTATTCTATACTTCCTTCTACCTTGTTTCACTGTGACTACCTTTGAAAGGAAGATTGGCAAGGTGTGCATGTTAATACATGGGTAGCACCTTCATGATATTTCTACTGATGACAGGAAGGAGAAACTCGAATAGTAGGGCATCTGATTTGGAAAGTCCTTAAGAAGAGAAAGTACAAATGTAATTTAATTGCCTATTACTGGGAGGTAGGATAAGTTAGTAGGATAAGATAGAGATATCTTATCTTAGTATGATCAGATAAGATTGGTAAGTTAGTAAGATAAAATAGGATAAACAAGAAAAACAAGCCAAAGGATGCAGAGAAAATATCTGACAAAATGTCTACACAGGAAAACAAGCCAAAGGGCAAGAAACACTGCTGAAAACTTCTTGAGAAAAGTGAATTTCTTGGGATAGTAAGTTCTGAAAAGTATTAGTTTTGTTCCTTATTTGTCTTTCCATAGAAGCATTGTATGTATTTCATATATTTATTCTAAGACTTACTGGGTGTCTGCTCTGTGTAAGGCACTATGGTGTGCCATAGTGAATTATACACAGGCTTTACCCCCAATTTATGATCTATTGTGGAATATTAGTCACATACAAGGATGACTGTGATATAGGGAAGACATTTAAAAATGTCACAGGGAAAGTATAGGAGGTCTGTAATGAGGATTTAGATGAAGTACTTAAATTTCAGTAGCAGTTCTCTTTGGAGGCTTCTTAAGAGATTGGCCCTTTTTGAGAACAGAATGGATAGGCAGAAAAAGTAAAAGTTTAAGATCTGAGATGGGCTGAGTAGTGGGTATGTCTAGAGAGTTATCAGAGGTACAGTGGAAACCAGCCACAGGTACTGGGCACCTCCCAAAGGGAAGAGAAAGCTGCATAGTTGAATGTGCATTGAACCTGAATCTAAAGGGGGAACCCAGTGGAACAAGGAGTATCAGTTATTTGCTTAGAGGCCATAGGGGAGAAAAAGGGAGGTGGCCAGAAGATTAACTTGTGAAGAACAAAGAACCCAGAGAAGAAACTGCAGATCCTTGGAACAGCAATAAATTCTGGTACCTTTTTTATTTTAGAAAAAGATCTCTGTTTAGTACTCTCTTTGTATTTTTTTTTGATGTCTTGTACCTGACTCAGAATTATGTGGCTTTTGTCCTTTGATTCTTCTGCTTCCAATAGAAAAGCAAAAATGGTTTGTGCTAAGCAAAATCTGTATTAGTATGCACTGATTTGTTGATATTTTATTCAGTTGTATCCGTTTTATTAATCCTTAGTAGTTTTACACAGAGGAAAAGAACTTTTATAGTCAATAAGTAATTTTATGGAAGCTAGATTTTCTTGATGGGCTAACCACAAAAATTTCAGAACTCTCTATATATTCATTTGTCATGTGCCTTTATCAAATAAGGCAAACATCATGTTTATTAAAGCTGTTTCAGGTGGTTGTCATAATAGTTGATGACACATTTTAGCCAGAGTTTTTATGATAAAAACTCAGTTACTTGATTGTTGATTAGAGTGATGCAATGTACATACTTTATTAAAAAGTCCAAATTTGATGGTAGGGCTTTTTTTGTTTTTCATTTATTGTGAAGAAGCCTACTATCTAGTTCTTATTTTTAGTCTCTTTGGGCATCTGGTTTTAGATATTGATATACTCTGAAAAATTTTGCAGACTAGTGGTAATTTGTATTTATAGATTTTTATATTGAAAACCCAAGACCACTGCTTGTGATTGGTTGCCTGTAATCTACTGTGGCCTGAAGTCTAGTCTATGGTTGACTGGCCAAGCCATGGCTGTAATGTATATAGGGCTGAGTCTAGCCAGAGGAAGGAACATCTGTTTTTTTGCACAAGGATGATGTTCAGTTATCCTCACAGTGTTAACATCTGCTGGGAGTAAAGGGTTTTTTTTTTGTTTTTTTTTGTTTTTTTAAAAACCTTTACCTCCTTAGAGGTAGAGCATAAAGAGAACTATCTAAAACTGTGTGCCCTCCCAGAGGGGTGCCTTTGTTGGATTCATACACAAGTGGAGGATCTGCAGTCGCAGCTGTTACTCCTGGTTTCTTATGACAGAAAGTTTGTAGACATGTTGAGAATGGCTAGAATCTGTTTGTTTATTTATTCACCAGGTGTTTTTTTGAAGGCCTACTATTCCAGAACCGTGCTGAGCACCTTCGTCCCTAATGTAAAGAGACACAAAACTCCTCTAGGTTAGCTTTAGTGTAGGGTAAATGCATCAGGTTTCTGCTTTCTGTTGCTGTAGAGATAGTTGCATATTTGTCTTTTCTGAAAATGACAAAGTTTTAAAAGTACAATAGAAGATTTCATTGAGGGGAATTTTTATGCCTCCAATTGTACTTGGTGCTGTTAAATGCTACAGAGGGTTTTAAATCTAAAACTGGGGTCAGCAACCTGTGGCTTGTGGGCCAAATCCAGCCTGCCCATTGTCTTTGTGTGGCCTGTGAGCTAAGAATGAGTTCTACATTTTTTAAATATAAAATTCTACTTTCTACTTAATTTTTTTTTAAAATTTATTTTATTTTTTTATTTTTGAGACAGAGTTTCCCTCTTGTTACCCAGGCTGGAGTGCAATGGCGCGATCTCGGCTCATCGCAACCTCCGCCTCCTGGGTTCAAGCAATTCTCCTGCCTCAGCCTCCCGAGTAGCTGGGACTACAGGCAGGTGCTACCATGCCCAGCTAATTTTTTTGTATTTTTAGTGGAGACGGGGTTTCACCATGTTGACCAGGATGGTCTCGATCTCTTGACCTCGTGATTCACCCGCCTCGGCCTCCCAAAGTGCTGGGATTACAGGCGTGAGCCACCGTGCCCGGCCCTCTACTTCATTTTTTAAATGACTGAAAATAAGTCAAAAGAATGTTTCATAATATGTGGGCATTTTATAAGATTCAGATTTCAGTGTTTGTTAATATATTTTTGTTGGACTGTAGCTGCACTCATTCATTTACACATTGTCTTTCACACTAAAAGCAGAGTTAAAGAGTTGCAACAAAGACTATGGCCTACTAAGCCAAAAGTATTTTCTATTTGGTCCTTTACCAAGAAAGTTTGTTACTCCCTGATCTAAAAGACAAAGTATTGACAGCCTAGGTGATGCCATTCCTGCCATTCTGTTTGACCTCATCTCCTGTTCTGCATTTTGTTTGCTATGCTTCAGCCAGAGTGGCCGTTTTTTCTTTCCTTCGATCCTGCCAAGCGTGTGCCTGCCACAGGACTTTTATATTTGCTTTTCCTTCTGTGCAAGGCTTTCTTCCCATTTCCATGGCTATTACCTCTTTTTCATTAGTCTCAGATGTCACCTAGTCCCCATCTTTGTCATTGTCTACCCACCTTCTTCTATTTTTGTGTATTTGTTTAGTCCTTCCCTTTGCATATTTATTCAGTCGTCTCTGGTCCCCCCAAATGAAGGAAAGACTGTTTTTATTAGTAGTTGTGTCTGTAATATCTAGAACGGTACCCAATACAAAAAGTATTTGTTGTTTGAATGATCATCACTGGCAGCCTAACTTAATAAAGGGATACAATTAATTGCAGTTGAAAGCTAGCTGGAGATGTGTATAAGAAATAAACACTATAGTATTCTAATTATTTATATACTTTGATAACATGTTAAGCCTCAAATTTGAGTTTATAAGAAAATTTAGGCAGTGGTCTTCTTATTATCTTGGTCATTCATTTGTGGAAGCAGTTAATTCATTTTCTACTTCATTTGCTCTGTTAAAATGAGGTCAGTGTCATATAATCTGAAATGTGTTGAATTAGTATACTGTATATGAATTTTTAATGAAAGATGTTCACAGTATAAGGGATATCTGTCTTTGTGTAGTAAGTAGTCCACAGATTCGTTCATAAATTGGTTGTTTGAAATGGCATTTCCCCCCCAGAAAGTTAGAATTACTGCACTTTTGAATATCACAGGATTTGTTAACTATTTGGCCCTCTGTACCATCTTCTGTATCAGTTTGGTTAGATGCCATAGAAATTGGGGTTAGCTTTTCTTCCTATGGAGCCACTATGATTGAAGACTTACCCTTTGTTAGAAGTTGTGTTGAGCACTTTATATGGATTTTCTCAGTCTTCACAACAGTCCTGAAATAGATACTATTATTATAGCCATCTTGCAGATGAGAAAGTTGAGTTTTCTAAGTAGTAAACTATCCTTAATTGCACAGTAACTAAGTCCATTATGGCCTCTAAGGGAGTATAGTCAGAGTTGAAATGTTTTTTCCTATATAATTATGTTTCACTTTGATAATTAGTTCATTTAATTCCATATTCAAGTTTTGACTTAATCTTGTTTTTTGAGTGTGTAAAAAATGTTCATAATTCAAAAGGTATATACAGAAAAGTCTCATCCCTTTTCCTTCTGCTTCTTTTCTGTATACTTCCTGTAAGTAACCATGTTTGCTAGTTTCTGGTTTGTCCTTACTGATTTTCTTTTTGCAAGAACAAACAAAAAACAAAACCCCAAAAAGTATACATACTGTACATATATATATACACACACACACACACACACACACACACATATATTATGTATGTGTATATTTATTTTCTGATTTTCTTTCTTTCACTCAAATTGCATTATACTATATATGTTTTTGTACCCTTTTTTTTCGTTTAATAATATATCCTGGAATTCATTTGGAAGGAAGATTTTTATTCATATCATCTAATATCAAGTTCTGCTAGGTCTTTAAACAGACTTTGTCATATCCGCCCAGGTATGATTATTTCTCTTCCTCCTTCCTTTTAGAGTTTCTGTGGTTTGATGCTTTCTAGACTCTAGGAATCATATTTCTTTTTCTCTCCACAGCCTTCTCCCCATCCTTTTTCTTGGTCTCCCTCCCTTTCTCCTTCCCCTCTCCCTTCCTCTCTCTCTCTTTCTCCTCCCCATTCTCTTCCTTTCCCTTCATTCCATTTTAAAATGAGGATATTTAGGAGATATGGGTGGTAAATGGAGGCCAAAAAGGAAATTCGCCTAAATTTAGAGGAAACCTTGAGTCTCTGGTCTTCACAAAGGGATGTTACTCTGGACATTCCTATCAAGGAGCTAAGAAGACTGTGGAAGGAAGAGTAGGATAGGAATTTTTAGAAACAGGCAGTTGGTGGGGAGATCCACGAGAATTGGAATTGCTGCTGGTGATGAGAAAGACAGGTGTGGAGACAGGGCTCATGATGTCTCTTCTTCCTTTGTCTTTCCCTCAGTTTTCTTTCTATGCGCATCGTTGGGGCAAGCAGAATAGAGAGCTGGAGTTGATACTCTTCTTGGTCCTAGCAAAGTACGAAGAGAGTAGTGACAGGGGCAGCTTGAAAGTGCTCACTAGAAAGCACTTGGACACTGTTAATATAAAGGGGTGTTTATGAATCATGTGGATGTAGGTCAGAGAGTGTCTTAACTGAATTCAAGAGATAAAACTCTGTTTTGTTTTTGTTTTTTGTTTTGAGACAGGGTTTCTGTCTGTCACCCAGGCTGGAGTGTAGTGGTGTGATCATGGCTCACTGCAGCCTTGACTCCCTGGGCTGAAGCAGTTCTCCTGCCTCAGCGTCTGGAGTAGCCGTGACTGTAGGTGTATGCCATTGTGCCTAATTTTTTTTTATTTAATGTAGAAATGGGGTCTCACTATTCTCAAACTCCTAGGCTTAAATGATCCTCCTAAAGTGCTGGGATTGTAGGCATGAACCTCTACATCTGGCCCAAAACTCTTAATGATATGAAGAGAGGCACAAGAACTCTCTTTCCTACTTCTCCCAATGTATAAAATAAATGTGGTATGTAGCTTTAAATCTGTATCTTTATTTCTTTCTCCATCTAGCATGCTTGCTTTATAACTGTCTCTATTTCTGTCTTCATAACTATTTTTGTATCTCTCAGTCTCTCTAGGCAAAATAGGATATCTACTTACTTAGCAAAATTATACCTTCCCCTGCTTCACAGCCATGGTGGGTAGGGAGTATAGTGTAGAGTGGGTAAGAGATTGGTTTTGGAGTTAGTCAGACTTAGGACTCAAATTTTACCTCTGCCCTTTAGTAGCCGTGTAACTATGTCACTTAATTTTTCAGATTCATTATCCCTATCTTTTGAATAGAGGTAATAAAATATATACCCCATAGGGTATTTTAAGGAATACATAAAATTATATTTCTGAAGTATTTAGCATGTTACCTAAGCATTCAGTAAATTGTAGCTGTTTTTACTGTTATTAATGCTGCTTTTGTTTTAATCTGAGTCAGCTGAAGGTACAATATCTATCTATATAAACCTGATGTTCAGTTTATATTTGGCCCTCTGAGAAATCATCTCTTTCTCAGCTTGAATGAATCTTTATATATTATTTCCTTATTGAAATTGGCTTTTTTTTTTTTTTTGCAGTTAAACTAAGGTGTCTTTTTTATTGTTTAGGTTGTAAATGTCTTAAAATCTTTATTGATAAATCTTGATGAAATAAAGAAGGAAAGAGAGGGTTTGGAGAATGACTTGAAATCTGTGAATTTTGACATGACAAGCAAGTTTTTGACAGCTCTGGCTCAAGATGGTGTGATAAATGAAGAAGCTCTTTCTGTTACTGAACTAGATCGAGTCTATGGAGGTCTTACAACTAAAGTCCAAGAATCTCTAAAGAAACAGGAGGGACTTCTTAAAAATATTCAGGTGAAATTTATATATTTAATAAGATTTGTTTTAAAAATTACAGAAAAGATGCGTCTGAACTAAACCTGTATTCATTTAGGAAAATGACATTGGAGAATATAGTTAAGAGTAGAACTTAATAGATGCATATTTTGTAAAATTGAACTTGGCACATCAGGTTTATTTAAATCTATGAAACAAAGTCATACTTCTATGGCTAAAATGTTGCATATTACTTAGGAGTGCTTGATACTTCAGATGTTTTTGTATTTCCAAATTTTGAATAGCTTGGATTTTTTTTCCCATATGGGAGGAAAATCAAAATTAGTTGGAATTACTGATACCTTTAATTTTATGGCTAACATACATACAGACTTTAGTCATTTTTTTTTTTGAAAATAATACCAAAACTAAATATGTTGAGAAGTTTGAAGTTAGTGTTTGTGTTTACAGATAGGTAGTTTTGACTAACAAAGACTTGAAATTTTGCCCTTTTAAAAAATAGTTAATGTGTAAAACTAAACATATATTTCTACTCCTAGACATTATATCTATATATGATATAAAGTATTCCAAAAGGTAAAATAATTTTCATGTTACGGTTTTTGCAAATGTTGTATGCTAATAGAAATCCGTGATCATTATTTGTTATGTTTTGACTCCTATTGGATTTGTGAAACTTTTACTTAGGAAAGATTTTAAAGCATAATGCAGCTTCAAAAGGAGTATACTAGGTATTTCTAGTAATTTTGCCTATGTATTTAATCACATATGATTTTCATAATTGGAAAAGATCAATAAAAATGTTATGAGCTATATTAATTTTACAAATGTAAATACATAAATCTTTTTTTTAAACAAGGTCTCACATCAGGAATTTTCGAAAATGAAGCAATCTAATAATGAAGCTAACTTAAGAGAAGAAGTTTTGAAGAATTTAGCTACTGCATATGACAAATTTGTTGAACTTGTAGCTAATTTGAAGGAGGGCACAAAGGTATGAAGAACATGCAAAAGGAACCATAGCTAGCAAGTACAGATGTGAAGGTATAGTTGGGAAATTAAATGGTGTTTCCAGTTGAACCAAATTACTTTTTGCCTGGAATTTTAGCTTTAATGCCATTGCCTCTGTGAAGTTTGTTATAGGAGAGAGAAAGCTGAATGAAGGTGGAAACATTTCATGGGAACTTTGAAGAATGAATTGCATATTCCAACTGACAGAAAAGGGGTATAAACATCCCAGGTAGCAGGAATTAGCAGAGATGTCAATGACCTTTTTAAGGGATAGGAAGTTGATTAATTTGATGAATTATGAGGGGACAGGAGTAGTCAAAGCTGATTTGTGATGGGAAAGGTCTGGGGCATGACTTTTATATTCTGTGTGGTTGTTCTCTGAGGATAGACTTGTGGTCTGCCTGAGTATCAGAGGACTCACTAAATATGTAAGTACTTTCTTGCCTTGTCCTTTAAAAAGTTTAGGGAATTCGCTTATATTTCTTTTTACCAATTACTTTGTTTTTGAGGGAACAGTGATTTTTAAGTTTTCAGATGCATAATTCCTTTTGTTACTTCATATTGACCACTAAAGTTATCTTGATATTAATACAGTAGGTAAAATGTAAAACCCTTTGAAGAGAGAGTAAAAATACTGAAAAGCCTTCCAAATAGAGAGGATAGTAAAATGCCATTTTAATTTGGTTTAAAATGCTTTGTTTAAATAGATAAACAAAGGCTCTCTTCCAGAGAGCCTTTGGAAAATTTTTTAAGGGTTTCTGAGGTATGCTTGCATTTCTGTAGTGAATATGAAAATCTGATCCTTCTACTTAAATAGATTTAATGTTATCAAGCAGTTGACTTTTCTCTAGAAATTAGGAAGATTTTCATGATCATGAAACTTTTAACTTGTTACATTTAATCTTCGATGATAATGTTCTGTAAGAATGGTTTTATTTTTATTTTCTTTAGGAATCTTAGGTCATATTTAATAATAAGTTGTTGGTCTTGGTAAATTGTGTGACTGTATCTCATGCAGATTTCAGTTCTTCTGCTTTTATTATCATTGACAAATTAGCTTTAGATCACATTATTCCCTGTATTAAAGAAATTCTTCTTGTTCATTACTTGTATTTGTTCTTTTCTTATAGTTTTACAATGAGTTGACTGAAATCCTGGTTAGATTCCAGAACAAATGCAGCGATATAGTTTTTGCACGGAAGACAGAAAGAGATGAACTCTTAAAGTAAGTCTGTTTTATGTATCAAATTCAACTAAAAGAATTTTCTTTTAAAAAATTATGTAGGGCTGGGCGTGGTGGCTCAAGCCTGTAATCCCAGCACTTTGGGAGGCCGAGATGGGTGGATCACGAGGTCAAGTTATCGAGACCATCCTGGTCAACATGGTGAAACCCCATCTCTACTAAAAATACAAGAAACTAGCTGGGCATGGTGGCGCATGTCTGTAATCCCAGCTACTCAGGAGGCTGAGGCAGGAGAATTGCCTGAACCCAGGAGGTGGAGGTTGCGGTGAGCTGAGATCAGGCCATTGCACTCCAGCCAGGGTAACGAGCGAAACTCCGTCTCAAAAAAAAAAAAAAAAATTATGTAGAGACTTTTGGTGTGAACTAGGTAGTATGAGATAGCAATTTCCTTCCTTTTCTCCTGGAAGAAGGAGCTAGATCGAATATTTTACAAGGCAACAAGCAAACAGCTGCACAATCTGGGAGGATAAAAAGATGTAGAAACTCTAAATACAGGAAGTCCAGTGAGGTCACAGAAATGATAAAACAGTTCAGGGTGGCAGATCTCGGGGAGTGACAATAAATATATGCAATTAATCTTGAAGAGGCAAATAGGTTCCTTAACATAGGCTGGCAGCTGTATATGCTAGAAGAGAGTGGAGTGATTGCTGTAATCGCAAGGATAATAAATATGAGCTAAAGATTTTGTATCATCATATAGTAAATATGAGCTAAAAATTTTATATCTTAACTATCTTTCAGGTACATAAAAAGCCATATATTCATTAGTAATAAATAAAAGAGCTGAAAGAGTCTTATACTGATGACCCTTTCAGCCAACTAGATCTTTATTCATCTCTCTGTTCATATTCATGAACAGAGAATGAACATGTTCATGTTCATTCACCTCTCTGCTCATGTTCATGAGAGAAGTTACCATTTTCTTCCACCTCGAAGAAAGAGCAGGGTAGTTGTTTTTAGAGTATTTCTACTAAACCTATTAAAAGCAAGTAATTGTTTTAAAAGGAGATTTAAAAAAGGATTATATTCTTTTTTTTTTTTTTTTCTTGAGATGGAGTCTTGCTCTGTTCCCCAAGCTGGAGTGCAGTGGTGCGATCTTGGCTCACTGCAACCTCCGCCTCCTGGGTTCAAGCAATTCTCTTGCCTCAGCTTCCTGAGTAGCTAGGAGTACAGGTGTGTGCCACCATGCCTGGCTAATTTTTGTGTTTTTAGTAGAGACAGGGTTTCACCATGTTGGCCAGGCTTGTCTCTAACTCCTGACCTCAGGTTATGTGCCCACCTTCTTCTCCCAAAGTACTGAGATATAATAGGCATGGGACACTGTGCCCAGCCTAAAAAAAGATGAGTATTCTCCATATGAGTCTTAATGATCAAAAATCTAACAAAGAGTAATACGAAACAGTCTACAGATCAGTTTCAGTTATGATATGGATACAAAAGTCCTAAATAAAGTATTTGCCAGTAATATTCAGCAGCATGTTAAAAAAGAATTATTGACCGAAGCCGGCCGCGGTGGCTCATGCCTGTAATCCCAGGACTTTGGGAGGCCAAGGCGGGCGGATCAGAAAGTCAAGAGATCGAGACCATCCTGGCCAACACAACATGGTGAAACCCCGTCTCTACTAAAAATACAAAAATTAGCCAGGCGTGGTGGCACGTGCCTGTAGTCCCAGCTACTCTGGAGGCTGAGGCGGAAGAATCACTTGAAGCCAGGAGGCAGAGGTTGCAGTGAGCCAAGATTGCGCCACTGCACTCCAGCCTGGCGACAGAGCAAGACTCCGTCTAAAAAAAAAAAAAAAAAAAAAAGAATTATTGACCAAGGGGGGCATTTATTCCAGTATTCAGTGTTTTCACATCAAAGGAAAGATCACAGGTTTGTCTTGATAGATGAGGTAGAAGCATTTGAGAAAATGAGTGTTCTGATAACTCAGTAAAATAAGAATAGATAGACGATAGATGCTTCCTTAACATGAAAATATATACGTGTGTGTGTGTGTGTGTGTGTATTTCTGCCCAAAACTCAGCGTAGTGATTAATGGAGAAGCACTATAAACAGCTCCCCCTCAAGTCAAGAACAGACAACAAATGGCACTATCGGCACCATTTTTTAACACTAGACTGCAGTACCAGCCAAGACAATCACATGAGAGGAATTAGAATTAAAAAAAATTGGAAAGGAGAAGTAAAACTAGCACTATTTACAGACATTGTGATTGTACAACTATTTGAAAGCCCAAGAGAATCAACCCCAAAACTCTGTGAATAATAAGATAATTATTAACGAAGTTGTTGATCATAAAAATAATTTGTAGAAATCAGTGGCTTTCATGGAAATAAACCTATAGAAGATAAAATGAAGGAAGAGACCCACTTAAAATAGCAACAAAAAAGATAAAATATGTAAGTTTGTCATATGAGACCTATGTGAAAAAAAAACACTATTTCAAGGACCCAAAAGAAGACTTGAGCAAATTAAAAAACATATGTTATTGGATAGGATGACTCAACTTCATAAAGATGTCAACTCTAAGTTAACTTACGCATCAACTAGGCATGATGGCATGCACTTCTAGCCCCAGCTACTTGGGAGGTTAAAGTGGGCGGATGGTTTGAGCCCCAGAGTTCTAGGAAGTAGTATTTTATGATTGTACCTGTAAATAGCCACTGCACTCCAGCCTGTGCAACAGCGAGACCCTATCTCTAATAACAAACATAAGTAAAGAAATAAACAACATGTGCATTCAACATACTTTTGATTAAAAAAATCAGCAACTTTTCGTTTGGAATTAGAAGTTCAAGTAGAAAAAGAAACAAGATCAGCCAGGAAAACAATAAAAAGAATAGCGAAGGGATGCTAGTTCTACCAGATATTGAGGTATATAGTACCATCTTTAATTAAAACACAGTGGTACTGGTACATGATTAGACAAAGACAGAACAGAAAATAGAAATAGATTCAAATACATTGTGAATTTAGTGTAAAAAAGATCTTCAACCAACCAGAATAGGTTGTGGACAGCTGCCCAGCCATTTAGAAAACAAACGTTATCTTTATACCAGAATAAATTATGAGTAGACCAAACTTGGTATTTGTAAATGAAATATAAGATGTAAAAGAGAATGGAGGAGAATTCCTTAATAAAGCTGGGATGGGTAGGATCTCAACTCCAACTTGAAATCCAAAAGCCATTGAAAAGAAAAGAAGAAGTTCCTTATAGAAATATGATAAACAGAATCAGGATATGACAAATTGGGAATCCAATATTTGAAACTTATTCACAGGCAAAAGTCTAGTTTAGTTTACTTTATTTAGAAAAGAACTCCTAGAAATGAATGACAAGAAAACCCAATAGAAAACTGAGGAAAGGATGCAAACAGAATTTTGCAGCAAGGAAATACAATTGGCTCTTAAATAAATGGAAAAAAAAACAAAAACAAACAAACAAAAACCATCATTCATTATAAAATACAAATTAAAATCAGTCTGAAATATTTTCAGATTGGCAAGAATCTGAAGTTTGATAACATTCTTTGTTGTCACATGTTAGAGAAATAGATTTTATGCATTGCTGTGAGAATACAGAGTGGTGCAGTCCTTGTGTTGGGCAGTTTAGCTGTAAAGAATAAGACTACAAATTCAAAAATCCTTTAATCTAGCTATTCTGTTTTTGGGAATCTGTTCTGAAGTTATATTAGAATATGCTAGAAATGACGTATTTATGAGCTTATTCATGTCTGCATTGCAAATAGCAGTAAAAAAGTAGAAACAAGTGACCCAGGGCTGGTGAAATAAAGCTATACTTGTACAGTGAAATGCTGTGCAGCTATTTTAAAAAACAGGATGTTTTCAATTTACTGATATGGAAAGATCTCCAAGATGGTTATGGTAAAAAGACACAGAACAGTGTGTAGAGTATGCTTTGTGTAAAAAGGAAGAAAATAATAAACATATAAATTGGCTTGTTTGTGCAACAAAGCAGCTCTTGATATTTTAAGGAAGAAAGATTTAAATATTGTCATTTAAAATATTTTATATCTCAAATCTCTAAAAATCAGGTTTGTTGCTATTTGTGTATATATTTATTATATATATTTGTCAAGTATTTTCAGCTCAGTGATTGAAAGGTGAATGAAAGATGAAACAGTAGGCCATATAGTAATATTAGCTTTTGAATATCTGAGAGTTTATTTTATTAAAGTCATTGTTAATACTCAAGGCCCAAATTATTTAATATCTTACTGAATGTAATATATACCGGAAAAGTATACATAAGTGTATATCTTGTTGAATGTTCACAAACTGAGTACACCCAAGACAACTACCACTTAGATCAATACACAGAAAATTCTCAGCACCGTAGAAGCATTGTTAATGCATCCACCCAGTCAGTCTTTATCTTTCCCTTCCAGGGCAACTACTATCCTGACTTGTAAGAACATAGATTACGTTCTCCTGTTTTTGCTTTGTATATAAATAGAATCACACATTATGTACTCTTCTATGACTGGCTTTTATTCTACATTATATTTGTGAGATTCATCACTATGATTGTGTGTATTTGTAGATCTTTTATTCTCATTTCTGTATATATTTTATTGTTTGAATATACAAGTTATTTATTCTACTGTTGAATATTCAAGAAGTTACTAGTTTTGAGCTTTTATAAATAGTGCTGGCATGAATGGTATAAATCAGTGCTGTCCAATATTGTGGGTAGCTGTAAAAATATAGAAACAAATCAAATGTCTGGTTCTGGTTAATTGAACTACATTTATGTGGTGAAATACTATGCAGTGACATATGCAATTGAAAATGTAAAATTTGTAGTAGCCATAGTAAAAACAAAACAAAACAAAACAAAAAACCAGGTGAAATAAATTTCAGTGTTTCAATTAACCCATATGTCCAAAGTATTTTAACTTATAATCAATGTAAAATTATAAATGAGAGATATTTTACTTTTTTTTCACAGTAAGTCTTAGAAATGTAATGTGTATTTTATACTTACATCTCAATTCAGACTAGCCACATTTCAGATGTTTGATAGCCATCTGTGGCTAGTGGTTACTGTATTAGACAGTTCATGCTTTTGGTGAGCATGTATATGCAGTGTTTTTTGGTATATAGTTGATCAAAGGGTATGTGTATGTTTAATGTTAGCTGATATTGTCAAATAGTTTTCCAACGTGATTGCACTAATTTATATTCCTCCTAGCAGTACATGAGAGTTCTGGTTGCTCCACATTTTTGCCCTTAGCTATTCTGCTGAGTTTGTAGTATTATCTCATTGCATGATTTTAATTTTCATTTTCCCGGTGATTAATATGTCCTCTTTATATACTTATTAGCTGGAGCCTTTGCTTTTTAATTTCTGTTTTCATTGAAGTCTTTCATCAGAAATTTAAAGAGTGTAAGAAGAATGAATGTTTTACTCTGAACTTTACTTTCTTTTTACTAATGGTTTGAATACCACTGCCAGCAGGTTGCTGGGCATAGGAATACTGGTGGCATTTTATTTATTTATTTATTTATTTATTTATTTTTTACATTTTTTTTTTTTTTAAAAGATGGGGTTTCACCATGATGGCCAGGCTGGTCTTGAACTCCTGACCTCAGGTGATCCACCCACCTCAGCCTCCCAAAGTGAGCATTTTATTTTATATCTTTTTGCTTTTTTACATTGTTGGTTTTATTTAATAGCATTGATTTATATCTTTTGTAAGTGACTGGGAAATTATCATTTGCCTTTTAAATGTGTTATTTACTGCAACCATCCCTAGAGTTTATCAAAGGAAAATAAAGGTGTTTTGTTAAAGCTTTATAATATACATACATATTTTAGATATTTCAAAATCTGACCTTTTAGAATTTTGATAGTGATTAAAAACTTATTTGTTATAAGCAGTTATTTACTTATATTAAGAAGTAGTTTTTTTTTTTTTTCCCCCCCGATGAATGTATACTAGTTTTCTTTATGTCTGGAGAGATTGTGGCCCTTCTTGAGAGGGAAGGTTGGATATGGACAGTGTGGGGCTTTGCTGTTAATTGTTAAATCAGGGCAAAAGGCACTGTCTCAGATGTTTTGGGACACGTTATATTTACTACTACATGTACGTTAATCAGTGCAGTGAAAGTTGATTGACACTATGTATTACATGGAGTGCGTTTTACTTTAGGTATTGTTTAGTGTGATTTTGGGATAAACTTCAATTTACTATTAGAGGAGACTTAAAATTTTCTTTTCTAATTTTTAATACTAAATTGTAGTAGTATTTTCAGCAATGTGTCTTTCGTGAGCCTACCTTAGTGACAGCTCATGAGTTATCTTTTAACATTAAATAGCTCAGTGCCACATTTCTTTGAATATCTTCAGAAATTTTTTATCTAGAAATTTGCATAATGGTTTGCATAAAAGGTTAGCTTTTTTACCTTATTTTTTATAAACCGATATCATATAGTGATTAAAACATTAATTGATTAGATAACTCAGTTATATTAGATAACTATGAGTTACATTGATTAGATCACTAGATAACTATGAGTCATTGTAGTTTTCTGATAACTTTTAGGTAGATCATATTGGGAGCTTTTTAAATCCAGGGGCTATCTTTCATTAAAGAGTGGGCAGTCATTTAGGATTACTTGCCCAGTTTGACATGTTTCTTACTCCAGCTGTAACTATAATCTCTGAAAAAGTTTACTTTTTCCCCCCTAGTCTTCAGAAATAGAAAAAGATACAAGTTCATTTTATTAAACAGTAAGGAAGAAAGAGGATTTAGATTCTGGTCAAGAATAGAAATGTGGTATATTTTATTTTTTTCAGTTTTTTTATTGATAAATAATAGTACCTATTTATGGAGTACATGTGATATATTGATACATGAATATAATGTGTAATAATCAAATCAGGGTAATTAGGATATTCATCACATATTTATGGGGTACATGTGATATTTTGATACATGAATACAATGTGCAATAATCAAATCAGGGTAATTAGGTTATTCATGATCTCAAACATTTATCATTTCTTTGTGTTGGAAACACTCCAAATCTTCTAGCTATTTTGAAGTATACAATAAATTATTGTTAGCTATTATCACCCTATGGTGCTATTAAACACTAGAACTTATTTCTTCTATCTAACTATATTTTTGTACCCATTATGCAACCTTTCTTCATCCCCATCCCCTACTCTTCCTTGACCCTAGTGACCGTCATTCTACTCTCTATCTCCTTGTTTTTAGCTCACACTTACGAATCAGAACATGCAATATTTGTCTTTCTGTGCCTGGCATATTTCACTTAACGTAATGTCCTCAAGTTCCATGAATGTTGCTGCACATGACAGAATTACATCATTTTTTATGGCTGAGTAATGTTCCATTGCATATATATACTACACTTTATTCATTTATCTGCTGATGGACATTAAGTTGCATTCATATCTTGGCTGTTGGAAGTGCTGCAGTAAACATGAGAATACAGACACTTCTTCAGTGTACGGATTTCCTTTGTTTTGGATGTATATCCAGCAGTGGGATTGCTGAATCATATGGTAAATCTAGTTTTAGTTTTTAGAGGGATCTTCACACTGTTTTCCATAGTGGCTGTACTAATTTGAAATGTAGTATATTTTTAAAATCCCATCATTGTTTGGAGTCCATTTTCTATGTTTCATGTATGAAGAAAAGAAAAATAAGCTAGTATTTTATGTGTGTTAATTTTTTTCTATTGTGTTAATTTTTAACACTCTGACTTTGATAAGGGACTTGCAACAAAGCATTGCCAGAGAACCTAGTGCTCCTTCAATTCCTACACCTGCATATCAGTCCTCGCCAGCAGGAGGACATGCACCAACTCCTCCAACTCCAGCGCCAAGAACCATGCCGGTTAGTAGGAAAATAAATATTTTAAACAGAAATTTTACATTAGTGATGATTACTTGTTCTAAAGGGTAAAACATGATCTACGTAGGAAGGATCTAGTGGTTACCACCTGCATCAGGTAACCAACCTTCTGATACTTTGTGTTATGTTGAACACAGCATCATTCAAGAATTCTTGACAAAAAATGCTTAACCTGAATCTAACCAAGCCCTTAAACTTTCTGTTTACAGCACATACAGCAAATGATAAAATAAGAGGTTAAATTATGCCATTAGGAAACAATTGGACAAATCTATCACATGGGACATTTACATGAAATAACTGGGTTGATCTTTTCTAAAAGTGATTGTCATAGATTTAAAAAAAAGGCATATTCTAGATGAAAAGAGATGAAAGTTTCATTATAATCAAATGCATATATGTACTTTAATTTTGGTTTATAAAAATAGCTATATGAGCTTTTTTGTGTTAAATAGGGAGAATTGAATTTGGAGTGGATATTTGGTGACATTGGGGAATAGCATTAGTTTTTTAAGGATGAAAATGGTATTGTGATTATGTAGGAGGATATCATTATGAGAACTTGAGTGCTGAAGTCTTTAGGGCTAATGTCATGAAGTTTGCAATTTACTTCACACGATTCTGCAAATATATATGGATGTAGTTACAGATAAAACAGAAATGGCAAAATGTTAATAGTTGTTAAATTTCATTGTTAGATGTGTGATTATTTTATATACTATTCTTTTAAAGTCATTTGGTGTTTAAATTTTTCATATAGAGTTTGGGGACTGGGAGGAGATGATGGTAGTAAACAGTACCTGTGCTGCTTCCTTCCACCTCAAATGCCCAACCACTGGAGGAAGCAGTAAATGATTAAATATTAGTTATCAGGAAAAGAGCAGCAGCTATGGGGTTTCCACAGATGGGAGAGTTATTCAACTATGATATATTTCTATAGTAATAAGCTGGTATTTAAGAATGGGAATTAAAAATATAATATATTTGGTCGGATTCTAGAGTTTCTCATATGTCCTTGTTAATTTTAATAGCAATTTGACAGAAATATGAAACATTTTATAGTCTATGCTGACTTTTTCTTATAGCCTACTAAGCCCCAGCCCCCAGCCAGGCCTCCACCACCTGTGCTTCCAGCAAATCGAGCTCCTTCTGCTACTGCTCCACCTCCAGTTGGGGCTGGTACTGCTGCACCACCTCCATCACAAACGCCTGGCTCAGCTCCTCCTCCACAAGCCCAGGGACCACCCTATCCCACCTATCCAGGATATCCTGGGTAAGGCTGCAAAATTGTATATCCCAAGTTGGCTAATGTTGTTTCTAGGCTCTGGCTAACCTATTAAAAACAGAGTCACCCCTTCTTCAGGTGGAGATAATCATGAATGAATAAGCTATACTGTCAGCTTATCCAGAAATAAAAATAATGTTATGGTCACTTACATGAATAGTTGCATAGCTATTTCCTAGGCCTTTTAAATTTATGTTTCTATATTTTGCATATTGGGTTTATAGTAAATACATCACTTCTGTATAGAGTTCAGTAGGTGTTTCCTTTGACTTTAGGTGATAAACAGGTGCCTTTTCTCAGCATAGCATAGCAAAACTGATAAGGCCTTGTTTACATCCCTATACTTAGAACACTTGGCGTTTAATAAACCATTGGATGAAAATTTATCTGATTATGGGTTGCACTTTCTTAAAGGTTAGCCTTTTTGTGGTAATTTCTTAATCTTAAAAATCCAAACATTTGACTACCTTTTAAGATGTGCTCTAAATTTTACTTAGTAAGTACATGTTGTCTTCCAAATATTAGAACTTTATAAATTGTAAATTTATGTACGTTACTACTGAGTATTGTGGAAGAGGAATGTGCTTAGATTATTAGTTTTGCCATGTTAAAATGAAGGGTCTCCAGGTTTTTTCTTTAATACTTGAATATTTAATCTTATTTTCTTCAGTTTTTTTTTTTTTGGATGGTATTAAATACTTGGTGCTCTTGTTTTAATTAACAACAGGATAGGAATGGTTTTCTCTGACAAGTGCCTTGAAACAGTTTTTTCTCCGCTGTTCTTTAATAGACTAACAAATGGAAATGACTTTCATGGAAAACATAGTTCTAGAATAATAATTATTTTACTTTTTAGTATTTGATTTACCAATCAAATTTTTTTGTTTTCTTCTCCCTATCAGGTATTGCCAGATGCCCATGCCAATGGGCTATAATCCTTACGCATACGGCCAGTATAATATGCCATATCCACCAGTGTATCACCAGAGTCCTGGACAGGCTCCATACCCAGGACCCCAGCAGCCTTCATACCCCTTCCCTCAGCCCCCACAGCAGTCATACTATCCACAGCAGTAATATGTCTGCTCATCAGCTCAGCTGATTCAAATCAGAGGGAAAGAAATACCAACCCTGCAATAAGTGTACTAAACTCTATGCTCTGGTTAATATAATGTACTGTCCTGGACTGAATGCAGTGTATAATTTCTGTCTGCAGCTAGAAGCTGTGCCCCAGTTTCACATTTGATTACACATTTGAGATTTGCTGCTGTTGCAGTATAAACACTAGGTATAATAGGATTTGAAATTGCATTACAGTTCATAAAAATTGAAAATGAGAAATTAAACCTGCAAGTGAAACGTTTGAAATTATTATACTTTCTACATAAGACACGGTTGGGACATCAGATACTTACAAAGACGGTTTAAGTTTGAATACTCGAGAAAATTAAGTTTTTTTCTCTTTTGGTTTATTGATTTGGTTTAATTTCCATTATGCTATTTTGCATAATCAAGGCACTGTAAATCTTATAATTTTAAAATAAATTACTTAAGAACAATTGTCATTGTTATGTTTTGTTATTGATTCTCATTACTGTCTAATTTTTGTTCTAGTATTAGTTTCATTTTGTATGTATATAAGTTAAACAGATACTGTGTTTAAGTGCATGAATAGTCCAAGTTATTATCAAGGCTGTTTTATAGGGAAACCAGAAGAATAGTATCATAGTTTTATCTTTCATATGCTGATTAGTAAACTACTTTTGACATTTATTTTAAAAAGTCCTATAAGGTGGAAGAAACACACAATTGCTACCAAAGATTCTTCAAATAAATATACAAATAAATGTGTATATTTAATGTTTTATTGTTAGCTTCTCCAGGAAATTGATGCAAATTCTGGTAATAATTCTTTCATTTTTTTCCCATAACCTGGTTAAAATAAATACGCCATTGGCAGTACTTCATAAAGTAATGGAATTGTTTGGGGAACACTTACTGTACCCTCTTATCCATTTTTCCACCTTAAAACTGTGTTAACTTAGTGACATTTAATGCCCAATGTGTATGAATAGATCTAAGCCATTTAATTTTTTTTCCCTTAAAGGTTGGACTATTTTATAAGTCAAGGAGCACACAAAACAATTGTTGGGAACATATGCCAATTCTGGAATAGGCTATGTATTTAATAATCTCTGCTGTTAGGATACCTACTCACTGTATAAAACCTCAGTAAAAATAGTGAAGACATGCATCATGGAATGAGAAAATGAGAAAGTAATGACTTGTCTAACATCACAGTGGGATCTGTTTTGTGTGAGATTCATTTCTGAACACATTAGGCATATGAGCAGATTTCCAATGAATCTGTTTATGTTTATTTTCTGAGTTTCAATGCTGACCTTTTCTTGCATTATTGTTTCATTTTAATGATAGTGTTACCTGTCCCACTGTTGTTTTCCTTGACAGTTTGGATTTCTATTTTAAATGTTCAACTGAAAGTATGATTGTAAGAGGGAGTGAATTGGTTTAAAAATATGTGTATATTTTAAACTTTGTTGTGTGTAAAAAACATGAAGGCATGTTAATTCGATATAAGTGACATTTGATTACATGGAATATTGAAATTGATTTAAAGTCCAATAGTTAAACCTTGGCAAAAATTGTTTTTTACTTTTATTTATTGCTAAGTTTTAATACTTTGGATTCATCAAAGTGTGACATGGACTTGTTTGACTATTCTGTAAGTGGCATTTAAGTTCCACATTCTTATTACTTGAGGTACTTTATACTAACATTAGACACTCAGTGAGAGTTAGAGGTATTACCAATTGCTAGTTGATAATGTCTTACTAATGCAGAAAAAAGGAAAACAACAAAATTGGCCTGAATATTCTCTTGGGGAAAGAGGGCACCAAAGGAAAGGGTAAGTGCATCTGAGGACCAAAAGAGATGTATAAGCCTTTTAGCCCATTCCCCATGCTGGGCCTGCTCCCAGAGAGCCACAGGAAGAGCATTCAGAAACTAGGAAAGGAGCCCACAGCTGCTCCTGGCACAGCACACCCAACTCACTCAGCTCTGTTAGTGTCACCTTTTAAAGGTAGCAGCCCAGACCCATTCCCTCTTGTCAGTTCACTCAGCCTTTAGTTTGTTTTTGATCACCTGTGTCTGGGCACAAACAATCACACTAAATGCATGTTTATGTAAATGTTATGGATAATACTGTTGGAGTTGGAAGGGCACCACTCTAGGGTTCAGGTGTGTTGTACCCATGTTTATAATTAGGCTTTATTATCTTCCTAAACCAAGGAAGGGAAATCATCCCCAGACCATTTCTGTTGAGCTTTGGAATTGTACTTTAAATAATGGATTATACTTCAAATAATTTTCAACTGGATTATACTTCAAATAATGAAGTTTTAAACTGGATTATATTTCAAATAATGAAGGTCTGCATAGAGGAATTAGTCAGAAGTGGGGAAAACTGTCTAATTTTTATCAGTCTGGTATAAAGTATTGATCTAAGAGAACTACCTGTGCCTCTTGGTCTTTATTCTCAGTTAAGAAAAACAGTCACATGTCACCACAAACCAGTCAATCTTTATGAGATATTCCTGTATCCATACCCCAGCTTGTTTGCATTTTATAATCCTCCCGTTCAAAACTAAGGAATTACAGAAAAAAAAGAATGGATTTCATACAGTCTTGTGTCCCTTAAGTTCTATCCCAGTCAGCAGTCTTTATAGTCAAAACAGATTTTAAAAAGTGTTTTCCATTTGAACTTTACAGTTTGCAAAAGTGCTTTTATAACATTTTCTAATTTCAGAAACAGGATAATATAATTTAAGTTTCAGTTTGCTAACAGGGATTTTTTGTGTTTTTTTGTTTGTTTGTTTTTGTTTTTTAATTTTCAGCATCTCTTGAAGAATCTTGCTACAGCCAAGTGGCATCTCACTTTTTAAAGACATTTGGAATTATTCGTTGACTCACAGTACAGAACAAAGTATAAAGGAAAAAACCCTGCTAGGTAGTGTTATAGTTGTTGGATTAGAAATAGACTTTAGAACTAACATGTTCATTATAAGATTTACATGGAAGAACAAAGAAGGAAAAATTATATTTTTAAAGAAAGAGAATATTCAGGCTTTATTTCTGGTATGAAGTTTATATTTTTTAAAAAAATCCTATATTATCGCACCAGAGATTTTAGATTCTTTTCTGGTTACAAACATTGCTGGTAGTTGGATTATATTTTTATTGTATTCATTTATCTTAGGGGGAAAATTGTAAAGAAACAAAAAGTTCCAGATGAATGTATCCTAGAAATAAAAGTTGAAAGATTCTTACTTCTTTGGAGTATGAATTCTTATTTAAAGTGTTTATCCTTCAGCTTTATAGTTTCCATTATTTCTTTGACAAATGGTGAATTGGAAAATGTTAAAAAAAATACCCACTTTGACTAAATGCATGAGACTACAAAAGGAAGATAATTGTTTAAATATATATATATATTTTACAGCTGCAATCTGATAATTGAGCAGTCATGGATGGGCCATGTTTTTCATTGCTTGTGTGATTTACTCTAGGAGTATTCTTTTCAAATGCCACTTTTTGGGTTAATTTTTGAAAGTGATCAGCAACATCATCATCATCAGCTGATCAGGGGAGTGGGGATGGGTTCTGCTGCAGCCTGAGTGAAGGTGTCTGAGAAGCTGCATACTTGGCCTGCGTTAGCATTTGCCACGACCACAGGGCAGGACTGGCTTAGGAACTCCCTGTGAGCAGACCCACCAGAGCCAGTGAGCCAGAGAGCTTTATGCCACCGAGCCTCAGGCCACAGGATACTGCCAGTCAGTGTCCCTGTCTTTGTAGGTTATCAATTTGGGGCACATCCAGGTTGTCTGCGGTTTCTTCTCATTGGCACTCTGCAAAGGATCCTGGTTTCTCTCAGTTCCGTGGCTCCCGAGATCCATCCTTTCTGCTTAAAAGTTGCTTAAGTCATGAACACGAGTGATAACAGGTGAAGAGGTTTGAGTCTATTACCATTGTTTTAAAGTTTTCCTGTATTTTTAGCTGTTTTAAGCTTTACACACTTTGAAGCCCACATGATTAACATTCATCAATTATGTCTTTATTGTGAACATGAAGTGGCCCTTTTCCATCTTGCAGTATATTCTATTTTTGAGACAGGGCTCCACTCTTCCCTAGGCTGGAGTACAATGGTGTGATCTCGGCTCACTGTAACCTCAAACTCCTGGGCTCAGTTGATTCTCCCTCTTCAGCCTCCTGAGTAGCTGGGACTACAGTCACTTCCCACCATGCCCGGCTGATTTTTGTATTTTTTTTTTTTTTGTAGAGATGAGGTTTCACCATGTTCCCTAAGCTGGTCTTGAACTTCTCAGTTCAAGTGACCTGCCTTGGCCTCCCAAAATGCTAAGATTACAGGCATGAACCACTGCACCTGGCTACTTTGTTATTTATATGACTACTCTAGTTTTTGGATGCATTAGCAGATTTCCTAACCTAATGTGTGCACCTGCCTTAGTTCTAGATGTTTAGATTTAATAATTTGACCCAACCTTTTTTTTTTTTTTTTTTTTTTGTAATTTAAAAGGGAAGTTTAATAATTTTTGGTAAAATTAAATGATCTTTTGACATTTTTGTCTGATGGAAATATCCTATTTCCTTTGCCTGTCTTTCATTGCTTGGATTGTGTGTTCTTTTTATGTTTTCTAGTTGTTTGAAATATTATTACCTATAATTTTTTAAAGTATTAATATTCTTTTCTTCTCAGCCATATGTTGTTTCTTAAAAAGTAGGGGGATGGGCCGGGCGCCGTGGCTCATGCCTGTAATCCCAACTCTTTGGGAGGCCGAGATGGGCAGATCACTTGAGGCCAGGAGTTTGAGAACAGCCTGGCCAATATGGTAAAACCCTGTCTCTACTAAAAATACAAAAAATTAGCTGGGTATGGTGGTGGGTGCCTGTCATCCCAGCAACTCAGGAGGCTGAGGCAGGAGAATTACCTGAACCTGAGAGGTGGAGGCTGCAGTGACCCGAGATCAAGCCATTGCACTCCAGCCTGGGCGACAAGAATGAAACTCTGTCTAAAAGAAAGGGGTGGGGAGTGTGGGGGGGGGAAAGGAAAACATAAACAGGGTTTAGGCTCATAATTGCTAATGCACTATTATTTTTACATTACTCATCTCGATTATAATTGTTGATGTTTGCATTCAGTTTTTATTAATTTATGAAATGTGTAAACATGATCTATTACAACTTGGTTATAGCTGATCCTCTTCTCTTCTCTTTTCTTGAGATGGCCTTTGAACATTCAGGAGGTTTGGTCTTGCCCTCTCTCTGACACCAGTCTCACTCTGCCTCCAGCCTGTGGGCTTCTCTTTTGCCAGTAGGTGCCAGTGATTCCCGATGAGGAGCTCCCTGAGGGGCCACTGTCCTCTTTTTCTACGGAACCCCAAAAGAAAGGGGTTGCACAAGAATGGCCCCTTTCAGCCTTCATCAGCCCACTACAGTGGACGGGGCTGCATAATATGTTCTTTTTAAAAGTAATACATTTTTTGAATAGGCAATGCACGATATAAATTTCAAAAGGTAGGAAAAGGTATATGATAGAGAGTAAGTGTCCTTGACCCAGTTTTCTTCCTTAAGACAGTCTCCGCCCCCAGTGCACACAGGGTTCACATTGTATTTAGACTTAGCAACTCCCAGAAGCTGTATGTTGTGACCCTCTGTGGAAGGGACACAGTGAATTGTGGTAGTTGCCTCTAAAACTGGATTTTTTTTTCTTTTATAGAGACCGAAGACTGTTTTTAGCTAGAGAATTATTTTTTAGTTCAGCTACACTTGACATTATTAACAACACTTACATGTATTTAATCAATTCTAATCCCACTATGCTTTATGTTTTTTCATAATTGTCCAAAGTATCATAATTTTTTATGAAGATTTGCATTTTAGGCTGATATTTAAGTAATTTTTCAGCAAGAAACTTTTAACATTAAATCACAGAAAATAGCTATACCTACAAAGGGAACAGAGCATAACGACATTTAATTCTTTTTGACAATTCCTTTTGTCATTCCTTTTGACATTTAACTCCTTTGACAATTTGACAATGGAATTAAATAACCACATTTAATTCCATTGTCAAATTATCTTAGGCCTATGTCTATGTCCTGTTCCTCAGCATCTGTGAATACGTTAGGCTGCGTGGTGGGAAATTAAGATTGCAAATGGAATTAAGATTGCTAACCAGCTGACTTGAAAATTGGGAGGTTATTCTGGATTATCAGGCTGGATCCAGTGTGATTTCATTTTCCTAAAAGTGGAAGGAGGAGATGGAAAAAGGAGAAAAAGAGGGCAGAATGAAAACGACTTGACCCAATGCTGCTGGCTTAGAAGATGAAAGAAGGGGCCATGAGCCACAGAAAAGTGGGCAGCCTCTAGAACCTGGGAAAGGAAGGAAGATTCACCCCTAGATCCTACAGAAGGAAGGCCTACACAGGCCTGCCAGCACCTTGACGTCAGTTCTGTGAGACTCATTTTGAACTTCGGACTTCCAGAACTGTAAGATAGATTTGTGTTGTTTTAAGCCACTAAGGTTTGTGGTAGTTTATTACCTGAGCAATAGGACATAAATTATACTCAGTTTGGTTTATTAGCAATTTCCTTGTTCTGCTTCCTGAGTTATACCGAATATACTGTACCCTCTAGCTTCTCTCATCAGCAAAAAGGTGGGGATTTACAACACCGTGGTGGCCCCTCAAAGGCCACGTGGCTGAGCATTGGCTGCACCATTCCGTTTAATGAAATAATATTTGCTTCCTAAGGGAAGATTCACTTTCTTATTTCATATTTTAGGGTTTTTATGTTATTCCCTTTGCATATCAGTGTCTTTTATCACCGTTGGCGTTTCCAGAAAGGAAATACAATGTAGATGGAAGTGAGGGGGCCACACAAGGGAAGGCACTTTGAAGGAGACCACAGTGCTGTGGTCTGTAAGTTGACTTTTTTCCTTCTAAGTAATGTGGTGCAAAACTTTCAACCATTAGAATTGAGATTTTTTTCTCCAGCAAAGATCTGTCTGTAGTCAAATTACCTGGTATCACATGAACTTAAAAAAAAAATAGATGTTTAAACAGCAGTTTTAGGTTTAAGGAAAATAGAGGAGAAAGCATAGAGTTCCCTCATATCCCCCTTGCCCTGCCTCCTCACCTTTTTCTTCTGTTGTTAACATCTGGTATTAGTGAAGCTCACCAATGATAATTGATGATCCAGTATTCACATATTATTATTAACTGAAGCGCATAATTTATGTTAAGGCTCATTTTCTGTGTTGTACATCTGTGGAGTTTTGGCAAATGCATAATGTCATGTATCCACCATCACAGTTTTCTATAGAATAGTTACAGCGTTCTAAAAATCCCTTGTCCTCCACCTACTCATCCTTCTCCCCAACCCTTGGCAACCACAGATCTTTTTACTGTCTCTATAGTTTTGCCTTTTCCAGAACAGTTAGAAACGTACAATATGTAGCCTTTTCAGACCGCCTTCTTGGCATGTAAATTTCCTCCTTGCCTTTTTATGGTTTCATAGCTCATTTCTTTTTAGTACTGAGTAATATTCCATTGTATGAGAATACTGGGTATATCACAGTATTCTATCTTTTGGTTATACATCTGTCTTTTGAAGGACATCCTGTTGCTTCCAGTTTTTGGCATTTATGAATAAACATTAATGTGCAGGCTTGTATGGACGTGAATTTTCAGCTTATTTGGGTGAAAAGCTAGAAGCACAATTGCTGGATCATTTAAGAGTATGCTTTGCTTTGTAAGAAGCTGCCAAATCGTCTTCCAAAGTTGCTGTACCATTTTGCACCATCCCACCAGCACGGAATGAGAGTTCCTGTTTCTCCACATCCTCGCTAGCATTTGGTATTGTCAGTTTTGTGGATTTTGGCCATTCTAATAGGTATGTAGTGGTACATCACTGTTTTTATTAAATGTGCAATTTCTTAATAATTTATAATGTTGAGCATCTTTTCACATGCTTGTATGCCATCTTGTATCTTTGGTGAGACACCTGTTCAGGACCTTTATCCATTTTTGAATTGGATTTTTTTATTGTTGAATTTTGGTGTTTTTTGGGGGGGTATATTTTGAGGTGGTTGCTTTATTAGATGTGTTCTGCACGGAGCAAAAGTTTTTAATATTAATGAAGTCAAACACCAACTTTTTCTTTCATGGCTCGTGCGTGTGGTGTTATACCAAATCTTATGTCAAACCCAAAGTCACCGAACTTTTATCCTAGTCATATTCTGGAAATTGTGTGGTTTTGTGTTTTATGTTTATGTCTACGATCATCTCTTTTACTTTTAAAGGATAATTTTGCCAAATACAGAATTCTAGGTTGGTGATTATTTTCCTTCAACACCTTAAATATTTCTCTGCTTCTCTTCTTACTTGCATTGTTTGTGAGAAAGTGTAATGGAATTCTTATCCTTATTCTCCTATAGATAAGGCAGGTTTTTCTCTGCTTTCTTTCAAGATTTTCTCTGTCTTTGATTTTCTGCAAGTCTGAATATGATTTGTTAAAATGCAGACTTTTCTGTATTTGTCCTGATTCATGTTCTCCAAGCTTCCTCGATCTGTGGTTTTGGGTCTGTCGTTAATCCTGGAAAATTCTAATCTATTATTACTTTAAATATTTATTCTGCTCATTTCTTTATCTTCTGGTGTTCCCTCTGTGAATATATTATATGTTATGTTATTGTCCCACAGTTCTTGAATATTCTGTTCCAATTTTTCATTCTTAGCATTTCAGTTTGGGAAGTTTCTCTTGACATATCTTCAGGCTCACTGAGTTTTTTCTCATCTGTATCTAGTTTACCAGTAAGCCTGTCAAAGACATTCTTCATTTCTGCTACAGGGCTTTTGATTTCTAGTATTTTCTTTTGTTTTTTTATTAGAGTTTCAAGCTGTCTGCTTTCATTCCTCATCTGTTCGTGGATGTTGTTCACTTTTACATTAGAACCCTTACCATATTAAGTATAGTTATTTAAAATTCCAAGTCAAATAATATCAAAATATTTTCCATATGTAAGTCTGGTTCTGTTGTTTGCTTTGTCTTTTCAGAGTGTTTTTCTTGCCTTTTAATGTGCCTTGTAATTTATTGTTGAAAGGCAGAATTGATATATTGGCTAAAAGGACCTGAGATAAATAGACCTTTAGGATAAGGTATCTGGCTAAGAAGTTGACTGTGCTTATCGCTTACCATAGCTGTAGATGTCTGAGGTTTCAGTTTTCTTCAGTGTCTTTGTTTTTGTTTTCCCTGTTGTTTTGGGTTTTCCCTTGACATTCCTTCTTAAATAGAGCCTCAGCCTTGCAGTTGTTTAGGCTGTAATCTGTGATCACACAGGAGTTCTATTGATGTGGTGTTGAGGTGTGAGGGTAGAAGTGTTCTATAACCCTGTGATTTGGTCTCAATCTTTCAAGGAGCCTGTGGCCATGGCCTGTGACCCTCACAAGTGCTTCCCAGCTTTTGTTTTACCCTTTAGGTGAGACAGGAAGTTAGTTAAAGGAAGCTGGAGTTGGGTACAGTTGTCCCTCAGTATCGGTGGGTACTCGATTCCAGGACTTCTCACAAATACCAAAATCCATGGCTACTCCAGTCCCTGATATAAAATGGCATAGTATTTGCATATAACCTATGCACATCCTCCCATATACTTTAAATTATCTCTGGATTACTTATAATACCAAATGCAATGTAAATGCGATGTAAATAATTGTTATACTGTATTGTTTAGGAAATAATGACAAAGTCTGTACATGTTCAGTACGATTAAAAATTTTTTAAATTTTGGTCTGAGGTTAGTTGAATTTAGGGATGCCAAACCTATGGATACAAAGGGCAGACTGTATTTCCTTTCTCCCGCATCGTGACCAGTGTAGTTTCCCTTGAAGGCAAGTAGAGAACAAAATGCTCAGATGGTTACTTTCCCCTCTACTGGAGGCATCAGGAGATTTTCCCCAAATTTTCACCATGAGACCCTGGTAGGGCTTTTGGAGGTCAAACTCATGGAAATGTGGGGGTCCCTCTAGGACTGGGCCCCTGGAGTTTTTAACACGCAGGCTAGTTCCCACTCAGTTTCCAGCAGTTTGTCCATTACAGTTTGTTTGCCTTCCAGATCCTAGCTCCAGTGACTTTGGCTCCTGGTTTTGTATTTGTCTGTTTCTCCAGTTTTGGGGTGTTTGTTTGCCCTGCAATCTCAGTTCTCTGCTGGATCAAGAAAGAGCTGTTTATTTTCAGTTTGTTTAGCTCTTTTCTGTTGTGAGGATGAAGGGGTGGCTGCTGAGCTCTTCACATGTCAGGTAGAACCGCAGAAGTCCAGATGAGCTTTGGATGCAAATACTCAAGCCTTTGAGAAAGCTTAGAGGACTGATCACTTCTCTTCCATGTGTTCTCGACTGCCTTTTGGAATCTCTATTGTTACAGATACTAGATCTCTCCAGATGTTTTCTATCTATGCAGCACATAATAAATGTTTAATAATGTTAGCTACTATTATTTTTTACCCATTATTTTCATCTTCAACCTTTTTCCTAATTGGTGAAATTTCTTAAAATAATCTTCTAATTCACAGTTCCTTTCTCTGCAGCATTTGGTCTGCCACACACTGTCACCAACGCATTTTTAAAAATTGGTTCAAGCTTATGGGGTACATGTGAAATTTTGATACATGTATATAATGTGTAGTGATCAAGTCAGGGCATTCAGGGTGCCCATCATCCAAGAACAATACATTTCTGTTATGCATAGCCACCTTACTCTGCTATCAAACATTGAATGATTCCATCTTATTCTGTGTTTGTGTCCTTTACCCCAATTCCGTTCTTCTTGCCCCCACTCACCTTTCCCAGCCTCTGTTGTCTAGTTTTCCACTCTCCATCTCCAAGTGACCAAATTTTTAGTTCCCACATTTGAGTAAGGACATGCAGTGTCTGTCTTTCTGTGCCTGGCTTATTTCACTTAAGATAATGACCTCCAGTTCCATCCATGTTGCTGCGAATGACATAATTGTATTCTTCTTTATGGCTGAATGATATCCTACTGTGTGTATATATACTACAGTTACTTTACTTTATCCATTCATGTATTGACAGATGCTTAGGTTGATTCCATACCTTAGCTGCTGCGAATACTGCTGCATAAACTTGTGGGTGCAGGTGTCCCTTTAGCATATTGATTTTGTTTTCCTTTGAGTAGATACTCAGTAGAGGGGTTGCTGGATCAAGTGGTAATTCTATTTTTAGTTTTAAAAAAACAAAAAAGCCCAAAACCACATTTTTTTGAACTCTTTTTTTTTTTTTTTTTTGAGACAGAGTTTCACTCTTATTGCCCAGGCTGGAATGCAATGGTGCCATCTTGGCTCACTGCAGCCTCTGGCCCACCCCCCATCCCACCCCGGTTCAAGCAATTCTCCTGCCTCAGCCTCCTGAATAGCTGAGATTACAGGCGCCTGCTACCATGCCTGGTTAATTTTTTGTATTTTTAGTAGAGATGGGGTTTCACCATGTTGGCCAGGCTGGTCTCAAACTCCAGACCTCAGGTGATCCAACTGCCTCGACCTCCCAAAGTGTTGAGATTACAGACGTGAGCCACTGTGCCTGGCTGAACTAACTCTTCAATACTCAATTTTTAAAAATTGCTTGTAGATATAGTAATTTTTGCAATTTACTTTTTTTCTTTTACATTCTCCACATAGCAAAATACTGTAAGGATGATTAGGGACTCACATTTAATAGAGTCACCACTGAGTTTTTCTTCTCAATTTACTCTTTGTTATAGAGAATGTGTTATATGTCCAACCACTGGTTTTTGGTTCTTGTGAAGTGCTTTCTTGTGTGGATAGTTGTTCAATTTGGTGTTCTTGCAGAGGGAATGATCGCTGGAGGATTCTATTTGGCCACCTTGCTCCACCTCTCCTATTTTAGTTTTTTTTGATAAATCTCTATACAGGTTTCCATGGTGGCTACACTAGTTTACATTCCTACCAACACCTTATAAGAGTTCCCTTTTCTTCAGATCCTCACCAACATCTGTTATATTTGTCTTTTTAATAGTAGCCATTCTGACTGGGTAAGATGACATCTCATTGTCATTGTGATTTGCATTTCTCTGATGATTAGTGATGTTGAGCATTCCAGAGCATTTTCAAATGTGGTTATCATATTGTATGATTTGGTACAATTTGTACTGACCTCACATTTTCCCCTGTACCTAACAGCTGCTCGATTTCACTGATCACTGCTTTCTTTCATGTAATAGTGACTTGCTCAACATCAACTATGTACTTGCACTTGCTAGTTCTAAGCACTGTGGTGAGTGTTTGAATAATTCATCTTATTTTTACTTTTCAGAGACAGAGTTTCACTGTGTTGCCCAGGCTGGAGAGCAGTGGCACGATTATAGCTCACTATAGCCTCAATCATTTGGGCTCAAAAACATCCTCCCACCTCAGCCTCCCAAGTAGCTAGGGCTACAGGTGTATGCCACTTCACCTGGCTAATTTTCAAATTTTTTTTGTAGAGATGGGGGTCTAACTATTTTGTCCAGGCTGATCTTGAACTTCTGGCCTCAAGTGATTCTCCCACTTTGGCCTCTCAAAGTGCTGGGATTACAGGTGTGAACTCCCAAAATATGAGACAGGTCTTGGTTAATTTAGAAAGTTTATTTTGCCAGGGTTGAGGACACACGCCTGTGACACAGCCTCAGGAGGTTCTGACGACATGTGGCCAAAGTGGTCAGAGCACGGTTTGGTTTTATACATTTTAAGGAGACATAAGACATCAGTCAACATGTGTAAGAGGAACATTGGTTCAGCCTGGAAAGCCGGGACAACTTGAAGCAAAGGCAGGAAGACTCAAGCCGGGGGTGGGGGGCTTCCAGGTAGATAAGAGACAAATGGTTGCATTCTTTGGGTTTCTGATTAGCCTCTCCAAAGGAGGCAATCAGATATGCATTTATCTCAGGGAGCCCAGCAGTGACTTTGAATGGAATGGAAGGTAGGTTGGCCCTAAGCTGTTCCCAGCTTGACGTTTCCCTTTAGCTAGTAATTTTGGGGCCCAAGATTTCCAAGATTTTCCTTTCACACAGGCATGAGCCACCGTGCCCAGCCGGTAATAATTCATTGAAGTTTCGTACGAACCCTGTGAAAATTGTATGTTTTCATTCATATTCACTCAAAACAGAGAAGTCAACTTAGTTGTGGAGAAGCCGAGCAACTTGTCCAAGGCCACACGGCTGCCAGGTAGCCGAGCTGCGGCTCAGGTTTCTTTCACCCTGTTGCCTGTCATCTGAACCGCTCCAACAGTTCTTGTCTGCTGTTCTTTGCTGCTGAAAATAGCTAACGGCCGGGCGCGGTGGCTCAAGCCTGTAATCCCAGCACTTTCGGAGGCCGAGGCGGGTGGATCACAAGGTCAAGAGATCGAGACCATCCTGGTCAACATGGTGAAACCCCGTCTCTACTAAAACTACAAAAAATTAGCTGGGCATGGTGGTGTGT
>NW_016107336.1:9559405-9571269 GCF_001604975.1 Cebus imitator
AAAATAGCTAACACTTACTGAGTGCTTGTCGTGTTGCAGGTCCTCTTCTAAGCATTTAAAGTCCATCAACTTATTGTAGCTGAGCACCTCTTGTGCGGTGGCCACTGATTTGATCTCCCATTTTACAGGAAGGGAGGAAACAAGGTGCAGAGAGCTTGACGGAGCTGGGATCTCCCTGCAGTGAGACGTTAGATTTCAAACTTTTCTCCTGTTTCAGGGAGTTTTGTTTTCTAGAAACACTTTTGTTTTTAATTCCTTATATCCATCATTTATCTCTTCACTTTTTTTTCTTCCCAGTCATTCAAAGCTGTATGTTGCGAGACTACTTGCTCTTTTTTTAGGTGCTGGGGATTAAACCCTGCCTGGGAATGTGTATTCCAGAAGAGAAGGAAATTGAACCAGAAGGATGGGTCTGCAAGCGAATACTGTATTAAGGTGTGAGTCGGTGGGTGGCAGTGCTCTTGTCTTTGTCCCCGTTTTCATCTCCAGCCAGGTGGCCAAACCCATTGCATATTCCTGCCCCTGGGATTGTTTCTTGGGTTGGAGTGTGGGTGGAGAGCAGAAGCTGGGTCGCAGACAGGAGTCAAAGGGAGTGGTAACATTTCAGAGGGGATGGCCTTTTGGTGTAGGAGATCACAGCATTCCCTGAGGTGCTATGCTTCAAATGCAGTAGAGCTTCCACATCTGAAGGGACAGTGAGACCCTGCAGCAGCCCTGGGACCCACTAGTGCCTGGCATCCACTAGGGTGTTTGTGTCGGGAACCAGTAATTACTGAGACTGAATTTCTCAGCACCCTGTGGAATGAGCTTCTGAGTCGGAAACAAATTCAATCAATCAATCAATGAATGAACATTTCTTGTGCCCCTGGTTTGGTGGGCTTCAGTTCACAGCCACCCACCACATTTGGGCCATCTCTGGAATGGCAAAGAATATTTATGTAATGCACAATGGCACCCCATGGTCTGATGACGCCGCCCACTGGAGAATTGGTGAGCAGAAATAACAGGCTCTCAGAAGCCGCTGTTGGGAGTGGGGTGAAACTGAGTTTGAAGAGTAGCCTGAATGCTTTCACTCACTGGTCAAATACGGGGGTCACCAGAATGGAGAGGGGGTAAATCACTTACTCCACAGTGCTGAGGAGATTTTTTTTTTCTAATTTCCCAGGCAAAATGCCCTATGACTGAGAGACAGGGAGCTGAATCTTGGCATTCAAGAATATTCCTACAGTGGCCCAGAATGGTCATGCCATGTGAGGCCTAGGTCAGTGCATTGCTGCACTGTGGGGAAGGCTGTTTTGCCATGGTGGAAATGAATCCACCAGAAACTATGGGTGTTTCGGGGAGAATGAAGCTCCCCCTTGGGCCCAGGAGAAGAGCATTTGAGTCTTGTTGGGGCCCATTTCTGAGATGCACCAGATCAGAGGCTGAGCTCCTTGACATCACAAGGGTGAGGCCCTCGGGCCTCTGGGCTCTCAGAGCACAGGAAGTTTCAGCGCTGCGACTGACTACTCAGAGCTCTTGCTGCTGTAACCATCACCAGCACGTAGTGGGCTGGCATAAAGCGTCTGCGCCTACCCACTGAGGACAGGGTACAGGGGGCTCGTCCTCAGCTCTGGGCTTCACAAGCCAGGGCTGTGCCTTCAGAACCAGTGTGGACAAATCTGAGGGACATGCCCCATTGTCAGCTCTACCTGACAGACCCTCAGATGCTGTAACGGCTGGGTACTTTACAGTGGGTGACAGAAACTAGTCAGAGAAGGCTGATTTTGGTGGCTTGCACCCAGGCAATGTCACCAAAGCTAATTATCCTGAAGGACTCTCCCAAACTCCTGGGAAATGGGCTTTTGATCCTGGGTCCCAAGAGTGAGGGTCTACCCTCTGCCCTTGGTGGGGGGGCCCTGCTGGTGGGGGAGCGCAGTGAAGTTAGCCAGGCATACGCTGCCTTGGGGGTTGGTCCTGAGGAGTCCACTGGGATGTGTGGGGAGACAGGGGACATTTCACAGTGTTCAGCCGTAAGGAAATCTTGCAGTTGGTGTCAATGGCTGAGGAGGGCTTTGGGGCAGGCTGGGGAACGAGAATCCAGGGTGGGCCCGGAGAGTAGCTGGTGGGACAGCATTGGTGCTCCTCCCCCGGACGCGCGCTGCAGCACTGGTGCTCCTCCCCCGGACACGCGCTGCAGCACTGGTGCTCCTCCCCCAGCAAGGCGCTGCAGCACTGGTGCTCCTCCCCCGGACACGCGCTGCAGCACTGGTGCTCCTCCCCCCGACGCGCGCTGCCCCTCCGTGCGTGCGTTCGTGTTGCGTGGGGAAGGCGGTGCTCGTGCTGCTGGGCAGCGGAGCGTTTCAGACAAAGAGCCACGCATTGGGGGTTCAGAGTGAGAAGCGGCAGCAGGCAGGAGACCTCGGTGAAGTGTGAAAGCCCCAGAAGCTGTAAGCAAGGGAGAGATGTGGTTGGATGAGGGTTAGGTAGCTCAGCAGGGAGGAGGAGTGCCTTCGGGGTTGGTGCGAATTCCTTGGTAGATCAGAGGCCTCCAGAGAGGGGTCTGGGTGCTCCAGCCAGGGGGTCCTTTGTGGGTCATGGGTGCTGTGGCTGTGGGGCCCTCAGCTGACCTTCAGTCTTGCTCTTCGCTGCCTCTCCCAGAGGCACGGATACAAAAGGGAGCCTCTCTGCGGACTGGCTTTTCTCTTCTAGCCGTGGGGACCCATCGGGTCTTCTGGGAGGGAGTCATTTGCATTAAGGCAGCGCTGGCCTCACCACCAAGAAGGTGTATGACTCTGGGCGAGACTTTTCCATCGAAGGCTCCATTTCCTCACTGTTGAAATGAGGGTAATGATCCCTTCTTGAGAGTGGTAGAAAGCCAAACACACGGGCCCTGGTAGGGGCTCAGACACTGTTGGCTGTTTTAATTATTCCTTGTCCAGGCAAACCTGCCCCTGCCACTCCCACCCCACGCTTGTGGAGACTTTGCTGGGTTTACTGGGCCTCCTCTTCCCCCATCCTCTCTACACTTTATTTTGCTGAAATTCACTTCAACAGGGGGATGTTCAGCCAGGACAGGACAGAAGCCGGTGCTCCTGACTGTTCTGGATTTTTTTCATCTGTATACTGTGCTTCGGGTTGACGATTTAATTCAGATTTCCTAGTTCTCATGCCCTTTGGAGAATTTTTCCCAAATACTACAAAATTGGTAACTTTGCCTGACGTAGAGAGGCTGTTCAATGAATAGATTAGAACAGCTGGGTTTCATCAAGGGGTCCAGGAGCAGAATTCAAGCGTCAGTAAACTAGAGGGCTGGGCGTGGCGGCTCACACCTGTAATCCCAGCATTTTGGGGATGACAAGCCTTCAAAAGCTCAGTGAACTAGAATGGGAGATTAGAGCTTAACTTCTGCAATTTAGAATTTCCTTCAGTTATAAACAGCAACAAACCAACATTTATAGTATTACCAGAACCTGAGACTTTGTCATTTCTAGAAATCTCAGCTATTCACATATTGTTACAGCTGCCACTGATTTCCCAAAATGTCCTTTATGCTCATAAATGAGCGTACCATGAATTTATGGTAATTAGACCTGCTACCAGGTCTTGTTATTTACTGTGTTAAAAAAACACATCTATCTGCATATCCACCACTTGTTTAATAATTAGATAAATTAATTGAAATACAGTTAGTTTTCTTTGTAATTATGAGTTTCAGAAGAAGTCCATAGGTTTTTTCTGACACTAAAAAGTTGATTAACTTCTAGACACTGGAGAACTGGAACGATAAAGTGGCAATTCCCAGCTTAGCCACAGGAGGGAACTATTTCACAACTTATGTTTAAAAAGATCACAGCTGAGATTTTTCCTATTCCCTCTTAACTTGTTCTAAAATAGGTTCAGGTTTTCTTCTTTACTGTTAGCAGTGTAATTGGGGCGCTGTGACGAGGCTCTGAAGCGGATCTTCCGCCAAGAGCTGAAGCATCCCTGACTCATGAAACCAGGAAGACGTGATATGAAAAAGTGAGTCTCCAGGGCACTAGATGAGAATACGAAGTTTAGTGTCCTAGCTTGTTCGCTGTCTTTCCCCTGGCCCCCGAACCCTCGTAGAGCAGAGAGGATACCTGTTTTTTTATTCTCGTAGGAACAGACCCTCCTTCAGGTTGGAAACACAGCTGATGGTTTTCCACGAATACAGTGGCTGTTAGAAGAATGTGTTGTTTGTGTGTATGTGTGGGAAGGGGACAGAGGCAGGGTTGGGGAGGGAGGAAGGGAGGGAAATGAGAGATTTGGAGGTGGAGAGAGGCTGTGATCCTATAATAAAACCGCAGAACTTGGCCAGGACTTCCACTTAGTTATGCAGTGGTTGCCCCTAGGGCTGATTTTAATGGGAACAATTCCTTGTCGTTTGACCACATCAGCACTTAGGCCTCTGTACATATTTAAGTGCACAGAATTGAGGTCTTAGAGTGTCTAATTGCAAAGGGCAGCAGCCACTTTCACAAGTCAGCATCCTACGGCGGAGCAGCTCTGCAGTCCCTCACTGGCCCTGAAGTAGGTCAGGCTGGAGGAAATATAGCAGATGTCCACGTGGGCGCAGTCGTGGCCGCAGAACCTAGTTCTGAGTTCAAACCTACCTGTGCCTCCAAAATTAACATTTGTTACACTTTCTGCCTCTCTGGCCTTTAAGGATTGTTGCCTGTTTATTTATTTATTTTTATTTTATTCCCCGATGTTAGTTATGAGCAACATTGATTGATTCATTCAACAACTCACTGTTGAAAGCAGGGCTTTGCAGGCTCGGTCCTGAATGCTGGGGCCACAGGAGGGAACCAGCCACAAGTGCTGTGGATCCCTAGAGCTCACAGGACGCTTGGCACGTGTTGGGTAAATGCGACCCCTCTGAAAAGGATCCTCTCAGGTGCATCTACTGTGTGCTCAGCAAGTTGTTGACCATCTGTGAGCCTCAGTTTCCTTATACATAAAATGGGAATTTTTTTTTTTTTGATATGGAGTCTTGTTCTGTTGCCCAGGCTGGAGTGCAGTAGTGCAATCTCAGCTCACTGCAACCTCTCCTTCCCGGTTTCCAGCGATTCTCCTGCCTCAGCCTCCTGGGTATCTGGGATTACCGGTGCACACTACCACATCCAGCTAATTTTTATATTTTTCGTAGAGACAGGGTTTCACCATGTTGGCCAGGCTGGTCTTGAACTCCTAACCTCAGATGATCTGCCCGCCTCAGCCTCCCAAAGTGCTGTGATTACAGGTGTGAGCCACCACGCCCGGCCTTAAAATGGGAATTCTTACACCTCCTTTAGGAGATTGTGGTGAGAAGTAAGGAAACAGGTCGTGTACACAGTTAGCAGCATGCCTGGCAATTGTTACTGAGGATCACACCTTTGTTCCTTAAGCATGTGGTGTGCATGGGAGAGGCATATATTAGCAGCCAAGAGCGTGGGCCGCTGGTGTATCCTGCCTCACTGTGGCACTGGTGCTACCAATAACCTGGTGAACTTAATAACTGCTCTTCATTAAAGTGCCAAGACTTACTTTGTGAGATGACAGTGTGACAAGCTGGTGCAGAGCTTGGGCTCTGGAGCTGGATGGCCTGGGCTGAGTCCCAGGCATGACTTACGGCTGCAAGACTTCAAGCAAATTTTTTTTTTTTTGTCTTAGTTTATATTTATTTGAATATTAGAGGTTGAACATATGTTTATGAGTCATTCCAGTTTCCTTTTTATGTCCTTTGCCTGCTATTTTTTCCTTTGGTTATTTGTCTTTTTCTAGTTGATTTGTAGGAATTATTTTGTACATTATGATGCTGGATCTTTGTTTATATGTATTGTAAATTACCTCCTGGTCTGGGCTCACTCCACCCTTTCCGATAATGTATCATAAGTGTTAAAACATACATCCATGCAGAAAGTCTTCTCCCCCAGTGTGTAGTGCTCCCCTCCCTGTGGCAAATTCTTTAGTGTCTCTGTTTTTAGTTTCCCATCTTTAGAATGGGGACCATAATGGTACTTTCTGCATCAAGTTATTAGGCGTTAATGCATGAAAAGCACTTAGAATGGTCCCCAGCACATAGCAATTACTCAAAATTATGAGCTATTAGTATTATTGTTACTGTCCTAGACAACTTGCTAATATTCTCTGATGACAAGTTTAAAGGGTTGTGTGAATCTTCTAGACAGTCTAGACCAGTGGTCTCATGCCTCCGGACCCTGTTTCCTCTACATGGTAGGGTGGTGGTTAAGGATGGGATGGGGGTGGATGGACCTGGGTGGTATAGTGGTGGGACGATGGTGGAGGTAGTGGGTCAGTGGTAGTGGGACTGTGATGGTGCCATTGTGGTGGAGTGATGGTGTGGTGCTGTCTGGGCAGTGTGGTTGTTTCCGGGGTAATGGTGCTGGAATGGTGTGGACCAGTGGTGGTGGGTCGTCATTATTGGTGGGGTGATGGGGGATTGGCTGTTGTCTGTGATGGTGACGGAGCGATGGTCAGATGGTGTTGGTGTGGTTGTTGCTGGTGATGGTGGTGTTGGTGGAATGGTGTGACTGGTGTGCTGCATGGTTGGTATGGGGGTAATTGGTGTTGGTAGTTGGGGTGGCTGTGATGGTGGTGAAGTGGTGGATGGTGGTGTTGGTGATGGAATGGTAATGAGGGGTTGGTAGAGTGAGGAGGTAGCTGGTGGTAGTGTAGGCTGGAGCATGAGAATGGAGTACTTGGTGGTGGTGGTAATGGAGCCGTGGGGGCAGCGGTGTGGTGGTGGCGGGCTCTGGCAGTGAGTGGTGATAAGGTGGAGGACCAGCGCTTCTCTCTGACTCCTTGGAGGCCATCCTTGCTGTGACCACCATTGTAGTTGCAACTTCAAGAACGAGGTGTGTGCCTGATCCAACTCTGCAGGACTCCTGGCTGTCCTCCCAGAAGGCCCTGGTGCTTCCTCGGCCTGGGTCAGTTCTGGCTGTGCTGGAATTCTAAGCAGCAAGATCGATTTCTGCTTGTGGTCTCAGAACGTGCTTCATTTATTTATGAACATGCCCACATTTCATTTTGTAGTCTTGCCTCATGCTCCATTTTTTTCTTTGCGAAACCACAGGCACTTTAAACATATTGTACGAATATTTCTTATAACACCCTTTTGATGCTGGGGTCAGGTAATGGAACCTTGCTTTATAGGTGACAAAATTGAGGTGATTCTCCAGGTTACATGTTTCTTAAACCGTAGAGGTGGCATGTGGTTTACAACCCTTCCTGTGGCGGGTAGAATTAATTTTTTTTTGGAAAAAAAAAGGTCATTTTGTTATATTTAAAGCTCCTCTCAACTATGAAAAAGGAGAGCTGTTTCTTTTCTTTTTTCAGAGCCAGCTGGGTGCCTTGTTCCTGTATATTTTTCCATGACCCTAAATTCTTTGCTGACGAGAGTGAGGTACCAAGAGTGGGGGCTGCAGAGTGAGGGAGGACACAGGAGTGGACGTGAAGTTTTCATCTGAAGCTTCAGTGAATGGGATCTGGACTGCCCTTGTCATCCCAGGGAACCATTTTGGAGAAAAAAAACAAAACAAAAAACTTCTGTTATTTTTGACCTCTTAAAAAAAAATATTTGCTTCACATTCGGTAAAACTGAGAAAAATCACATTTTCCTTGATGAAAGCAGCTGCAGTTTTTTCCATAGCACCTTTGAAGATGGGATGGGACGGCAGCCAGGGATGGTGCGCTGTTGGTGCATGGACCAGGGCGAGGAAGTGTGTTTAAAATGAAAAAGGAATGAAAGGGTACACTTCGGGACATACTTATCCCCAAAAGGCTGCTTCCTAAAAGTGCTAATTGTGCATGTTAAACAGAAACCATAGGCTCCCGACAGCCTCACAGAGTCCTGTTTGTGGATGTTTTATGGAGGTATTTAAACCCTGGGATGCTTCCTTTCTTCCCTCTCGTGAAAGATCTTGGTGTTATCAACTCATTAACTCATGTTCTGTTATGTGCCTGCAGTTGCAGTCCTCTGCTTTCAATAAACAGGCCTGGCACCGTCAGGGGATGTTGGAGTCACAGAGATGGGCTCACTGGATAATCAACAGTGATGACAACTTTGCAAATTTAAGAACAGCACACAAGGCAGGAATGAGAAGCCGCATGAAGTACTGATGAAGAGCAGCTTTCTAATATGCTCATCCTGCAGTTCCACGTGAGCTGTGAAGGAAAGAGAGTTATGAACCAATTGGTGCTTGGAATTGAGATTCTCAGCGTCCGCCCATGCCGCTTTGTGGTGTGGAGTCTTGGGGCATTTATTTGACAAAGACATCCTGGGGACCTACTCTGTGCAGGCCCTGGGCTAGTGCTGGAAGGAAGTGATAAGGAAACGTGAAGACGTGGACCCTGTCACTGGTGAGTAAACAGTCACAGGTGAGAGGTAGAGAGTCATGATGACGAGGAGGTGCAATAAGGAGGGAGAAGTGTTACAAAAGAGTGTCGTGCCCAGAGGGCTTCGAGGAAGCTGGACGTGTGCATGGGCGACACAGGAATACATGAGAGAAGCTTCGCTCTGCTGGATTGAAGATCAGAGTGGACAAGATCGTCAATGACCACCTGCCAAAGGCACCAGGGAAACACCTGTAGTTTAGATTGGGTTCATAACTGGCTACGCCGAAGGAGAGTGAACGCCACAGAGAACCGTGATGTCTGGATAAGAGGGAGTTTGCAGGCTGGGGAAGAATACAGTGAAGTTGGGCTCTGTTCTGGATTGGTGCTGTCAGAAAGTGGGGCAGTTTGGTGAGTGAGTGTCTTATACTAGCTCTAGTATACTCATACTGGGGTGAGAGGTATCAAAGCAACTCATGTTAGCCTAGGGAGGGGAGGTTTGGTCACTCTTGTGATTGCTCAGGGTCTTTGTTTTTACCTCTGTTCAGGTCTCATTATGGAGTGGCCTAGTTTTTGTCTTACTGAAGTTCTCAACTGCTACTATAAAACTTTTTGTGTTCATCATGGGAACAACACAGTCTAGCAGATAGAGATTAGGCCAGCTACCAGCTGAAAGCTCCCGGGCTGCTTTCCCACCACCCCTCCATCTCTGGGCACTGAAGGATGAGTAGGAGTTTCCCAGATCAAAAGGTCAAAAAGATCGTGGGCATATCAGGCAAGAAGGGGTATCTGGACTAGGCCTGGGGAGGTACTGAGCATCCCAGGAGGCTGAGGGACACCAGAAGTAAGGGTGTGTGTGAGAACCAGGGGGTGTAAGGCCAAGGAGTCAGACAGGGCCTTATGTTGGGGGCCTCTGGGGCTTGCCAAGGAGCCCAGATGGAATCCTTTGGTCACATTCATCTGAGTGCTTAGCTCAGAGCAGGTGATTAGCAGATGGTTATTGAATTGGACCTCTTTTTCCATGCAAACCCCACCCTTGTGCACCCCATATATTGCCATCAAAGATAAGAAGAAAAGCTACCTGAGGAAGGGGTATCCTTCTAGGAGTCCAGATGTCCTTCCCTTACAGTCGCTTTTAGAATACGATAGTCATAGAGCTGACAGGGCTCTTATGGCACATTTGGTCTGTCCCCCTTCTTTCACGAAAGATCACCTGAAGTAAGACGTGACAAAGTGCTTGCTTAATCTTCACAGCAGATTGCGAAAGAACGAGGACTTGAACTCACATCCCCTGCCTCCTTGTTTCTTCCCTTTTCACTACAGCGACCATTGTCCTTGTCATCTATCACTTTCCCAAATTAGTTCTTCTATAACCCATGGGCTCCACATGGCTCAGTCTCCACAGAGTTCTCCATAGACAAAAACAAAACAAAATTCAGCTGTCAGAAGTACTTGAGGAGGAACTCTATTTGCTGCATGACTCTGTTGAACTTGGAGGGGATAAGATTCACCAGCCACAGTTTACACTTTTCTTTTCTTTTTTTTTTTTTTTTGAAACGGAGTTTCGCTCTTGTTACCCAGGCTGGAGTGCAATGGCGCGATCTCGGCTCACCGCAACCTCCGCCTCCTGGGTTCAGGCAATTCTCCTGCCTCAGCCTCCTGAGTAGCTGGGATTACAGGCACGTACCACCATGCCCAGCTAATTTTTTGTATTTTTAGTAGAGACGGGGTTTCACCATGTTGACCAGGATGGTCTCGATCTCTTGACCTCGTGATCCACCCGCCTCGGCCTCCCAAAGTGCTGGGATTACAGGCTTGAGCCACCGTGCCCGGCCCAGTTTACACTTTTCAAAGGCCCTTGCCTCTACTCCTCAGCTCCTCAAGATGGTCTCTTGTGCCAGCACCCAAGCTACTCCTTTAACCACAGTCCAGAGCTGATTTTTCCCTTGCTTCTAGTTCTTTATTAAATAGATTGACCTGGCCTCTCTATGCATACCCTCCCTACCTTCTTCTTGCCTCTCAGGACCCATCTCTCCTCTTTTATCTGCCAGTGTTATGTCTGGCAGCAAGTTACAGAAATCTCATTACAGTGGCTAAAATAAGTTAGAGATTTAGTATCTCTCCCCAGACAAGAAGTCCATAGGAAGGTGTTCCACACCTAGCAGCTCTTTCTGGTTTTCTGCTCTGCCCTTTAGGGTGAGTGGCTTTCTTCGTCTCACGGGTGGCTGCTGCACCTTTGGGTATCATGCTTACATTCCAGGTTAGATGCGGGGGAATGGCCAAAAGCAAAAGATGTGTGCCTACTGAATGGTCTCTGCAGCAAAAAAACCAGTTGCTTTTCTGGAAAACCCAGACACAATTCTACCCACATCTCATTGACCAGAGACGGTCGCGTGGCCATTGCTAACTGCAAGGGAGCCTGGGAAGGCAAGTATTACTGGTCACCTTGGAAGCTAAAAAAGAAAATAAGGCCCTGTTAATAGATAAGGGAAGAATAGATACGTGTAAGAAGCTAGCAATGTCTGCTATACGCATTGTATAGCTTTTGCATCACAAACATCTGGGAGCTGATTTGGCAAAAACAAGATTTATTTCCCTGTTGGTTTGGGGAATAGGAGCTGATTAAGCAAAGTTATTTACAGTTGAATAAATATTAGCCTACATGAGTGTGATCGAATCTAGAGCACACTGATTTTGTTTTCACGTTGCAAATTTTTAGCCTTTAAAAACAGAAATTTAAATGCGCATTTAGGACCTATTGCCTATAGGCAGCTAAACATTTTTTCTAGTGCATTATATTCAAGATTAGGGCTTTGCTCTGAGATTCCCAATTCAAGGAAGAGAAGTTTCTGAATACATTCTACTTGGAAAAATTACAGTTGTTTTTTTCCTATGCACTAAAATAATATAGGAACAGAAAAAAAACACCACCAAGTTTTTGGCAGTATAATTTCAATTCTCATCTTTGTCAATGTGCACATAGGCATTTAGTGTTTGTTATTACAATGAATGCATATCAGTTGATTGTGATCTGTTCTTTTCCATTTAACATTATTTTATAGGCATGATTTTATAAACATACAATTCATATAGTTATTTTTAGTAACTATGTTTTGATATGTCATAATTGGCTTAGTCAATCCCCTTTGACCAGTGGTAATTTAAAAAATATTTAACAAGTGATATTCATATTGATCAATCAGAATACTCTAGGCTGTAGAAACAGAGCATGTCCTGGAGGTCTCTGCTGGACCTGACATTAATTCATGTGTTCTTTTTTTTTTTGTATTTTTAGTAGAGACGGGGTTTCACCATGTTGACCAGGATGGTCTCGATCTCTTGACCTCGTGATCTACCCGCCTCGGCCTCCCAAAGTGCTGGGATTACAGGCTTGAGCCACCGCGCCCGGCCCATGTGTTCTTGTATTGTAGAGTGTTGGTGGTTGAGAGATTAGGTAGGGAATATTTATTAACTGATATGGAAGAAATGTAACTATTTTCTTTTTTTTTTTGAGACGGAGCTTCGCT
>NW_016107336.1:9571984-9606359 GCF_001604975.1 Cebus imitator
AGATTTTAGTGCACCCTTTACCTGAGTGGTGAATTTATCCCTCACCGCGCCCCACCCTCCCTCTTCTGAGTCTCCAAAGTCCATTATCTTACTCTGTGTATCTTCACATACTCATGACATAGCTCCACTTATAAGTGAGAGCATATGGTATTTGGTTTTCCATTCCTGAGTTACTTCACTGAGAATAATGGCCTCTTCTCCTTTGTAGCCAGCAGGCCAGGAAAAAAAAAAAAAAGAATAATCGCCTCCAGCTCTTTCCAAGCTGCTGCAAAAGACATTATTTTGTGCTTTTTCATAGCTGAGTAGTTTTCCGTGGTGTGTGTATATATATATATCACGTTTTCTTTATCATTGTTTAATAGTCACTTACATTGATTCCATTTCTTTGCAATTGTGAGTTGTGCTGTAATAAACATATGCATGCAAGTGTCTTTTTGATACAATGACATCTTTTCCTTTGGGTAGATACCGGATGGTAGGGTTGCTAGATTGAATGGTAGTTTTACTTTTAGTTCTTTAAGGAATCTTCAGACTGTTTTCCATAGAGGTTGTACTATTTGTGTTCTCACCAGCAGTGTGTGAGTGTTCCCTTTTCACCACACCCACACCAACATCTATTGCTTTCGACATTTTAGTCATGGCCATTCTTGCAGGAGTAGGGTGGTATCTCATTGTGGTTTTAATTTGCATTTCCCTGACGATTAGTGATGAGCAATTTTTCATGTTTGTTGGCTGTTTGTACATCTTCCTTTGAGAAATGTCTATTCATGTCATTTACCCACTTTTTGATGGGATTATTTGTTTTTTTCTTGATGATTTGCTTGAGTTCCTTATAGATTCTTGGTATTAGTCTGTGGAATGTAGAGTTTGCAAATATTTTCTCCTACTCTGTGGGTTGTCTGTTTACTCTGATTATTCCTTTTGTGGTGCAGGGGCTTTTTAGTTTAATTAGGTCCCATTTATTTGTTTTGTTTTCGTTGCATTTGCTTTTAGGGTCTTAGTCATTCATTCTTTGCCTAGGCCAATGTCCAGCAGAGTTTTTTGTAGGTTATCTTCTGGAACTTTTGTGGTTTCAGGTCTTCAATTTAAGTAAGTCTTTGCTCGATCTTGAGTTGATTTTTGTATAAGGTGAGAGATAGGAATCCAGTTTCATTTTTTACCTGTGGCTGGCTAGTTTTCCCAGCACTGTTTATTTATTTATTTCATTTACCAGTTTATTATAAAGGATATTTCAAAGGATACAGATGAAGAGATGCACAGGGTGCAGTATAGGGGAAAAGGATTTGGAGCTTCCATGCCCTCCCTGGGTGGGCCTCGCTCCAGGAACCTCCACATGTTCAGCTCTCCAGAAGCTCACTGAACCCTCTCAAGTCCTCTCGAGTTTTTATGGAAGCTTCATTACATCAGCATTCCTGTTCCCCAGGGGATAGTGTGTGACCCTCTCGCGGGAGAGTCTTAACACCTACAATCTGAAAGATGGGGAACATTAGAGTCTTACATTGGGGCAGGAGAAAGGAGGGCAGGAGAAGGTCAGAAGCCTAACACACCCAGCATTCTAACAAAAGACTGCAACAAGGGTTATGGGAGTTACGAGCCAGAACTGTAGAACTGTGGGTGAAAATCAATATATATCATAACACCACAGGCCCCCCTGATTTTTAACCATGGATCTTCTACGTCTATCTATCTATCATCTATCTACCTATCATCATCATTAATAACTAGTTCAGTTTATCATCTTGTATTAATGTTTCCCAGGATGAGACCACTCATATTTGTAGGTTTCCTCTCAATCTTGTCAGGTTCCAAAAGCAAGAGTGACCTTGATAAATATACACCATCACCCATACAGGTATCTGCTGGGATAATGAGCTAAGAGACAGTGTCATCTCTTGCTCTGAGATTCTTGAGTTGTTAATGTAACATTGAATTTTCTTCAATTATTAACCCACTTACTTATTTCTTAACTCTCAGCTACTACTTCTCCTTCTTTCATTAATACCCAAACTTTTTCATCTTTGGAAGGGGCATGAGACTCACCAGTACCATTTATTAAACAGGGTGTCCTTTTCCCAATTTATGTTTTTGTGTGCTTTGCCAAAGATCGGTTGGTTGTAAGTATTTGGCTGTATTTCCGGGTTCTCAATTCTGTTCCACTGGTCCATGTGTCTACTTTTGTACCAGTACCATGCTCTTTTGCTAACTAGAGCCTTGTAGGATAATTTGAAGTCCAGTAATGTGATGCCTTCAGATTTGTTCTTCATGCTTATGATTTCTTTGGCTGTTTGGGCTTTTTTTTTTTTTTTGGTTCCAGATGAATTTCAGGATTGTTTTTTCTAATTCTGTGAAAAATGATGTTGGTATTTTGAAAGGAATTGCACTGAATCTGTAGATTGCTTTTGGCAGTATGATCATTTTCACGATATTGATTCTTCTAATCCATGAGAATGGGATGTGTTTTCATTTATTTCTGCCACCTATGATTTATTTCAGCAGTATTTTGTAGTTCTCCTTGTAGAGATATTTCAGCTCCTTGATTAAATGTATTCCTAGGTATTCTATCTTTTTTGCAGCTGTTGTAAAAGGGATTGGGTTCTTGATTTGATTCTTATTTGTTGTTGGTGTATAGCAGTCCTACTGATTTGCATACATTGATTTTGTAGCTTGAGACTTCACTGAACTCATTTATAAAATCTGGGAGTCCTTCGGAGGAGTCCTTAGGGTCTTCTAGGTATATGACCATGTAAGTGATTGTCTGACATCCTCTCTCTTGCAGCTTGGATGCCCTTTATTTCTTTCTCTTGTTTGATTGCTCTGGCTAAGATTTTCAGTATATGTTGAATAGAAGTGGTCAAAGTGTGCATTTTTGTCTTGTTCTGGATGTTGGGAGATGCTTTCAAACTTTCGCCATTCAGTATGATGTTGGTTGTGGGTTTGTCATTTATGACTTTTCTTATTTTGAGGTAAGTCCCTTTTATGCCTTGTTTGTTGAGGTTTTTGGTTTTTTTTTTTTTTTTTTTTAAATCATATGGGATATTGGATTTTATTGAATGCTTTTCTGTATCTATTGAGGTGATTATTTTGTTTTTGTTTTTAATTCTGTTTATGTGATGTATCACATTTATTGACTTGCATGTGTTAAACTATCCCTGCATCCCTGGGATGAAACTGTGGGTTGCTAATTTGTGCTGGCATCAGCTGGGTGATTCTTATGGCCTTGGCTAGCATCAATCATGTGTCTGTGGTCTGCTACTGATCAGTTAGGCAATCTGCTTTTGGATTTTGCGGGCTCAGTTGGCGTGGTAGGGATAACTCACCGTGGGTATTTCATCCACCAGAAGGCCAGCTTCGGCTTTTCATATGATGGGACAGAGTTCCAAGAAAACAAGCAAAAACATGCAAGGATTCCTGAGGCCTGGGCTCAAAACTGGCAAAATGTCTCTTCTGCCGTACTTCGTTGGTCAAAGCTAGTCCCAGGATCAGACCCAAGCAACAGACATAGATTCCACCTCTGGATGGTAGGATCTGCAAAGTCACATTCAAAAGAGATGTTGATATAGGGAGGAGAATAATTTGGGCTGTTTTTGCAAAAAAAAAAAAAATCTACCGTGCTGTTGCATACCAGAGTGGCTGGCTGACAATTGGCTCTGTTGGAAATTAAGCATTTATAATTTGCATTTTTTGGACATTACATATATCAGTGCCATGAATATCATATTCTTCTTGATGATCTTGCCAAAAATACTTACTAAAGGAACAGGTTTAGAAGATCTTTAGTCATTCAGGAACCATTTATTCAGCACCCCTCTGCGCTAAGTGAAGGGATAGCATAAGCAGCAGGTACATTTGTTTGGAGTCTAGCAGGGAAGATACACAACAGAACAGCACAATGTGGAATGTGGTTTCTGTTTTGGTCATAGTGGGTGTGAAGGGATTTGAGAGCATGTACTCACAGCCCAGAGGGTGGGATGTGGGTAAGGAACGTGTTTTGTGTGTGTATGTGTCTTGTGTAAAGCAAGGCTTCCAGTACTAATGGCAAAGTTTAGTTTTGAAAAATGAGTTAGTCAAGGTGAGAGTGAAATCCAGGAACCATAAGGCATTTTGTCCCAGATACTGAGGTTAGAGAGCAAGCCACAGTGAGATGGGAGTGAAAAGGAGGGCAGGTCCCAAGTGCCTTCAGCCTGTCCTTGACCTTTATCTTGGAGGCAATGCAGGATCACTGACAGGTACACATTTCGTTGCGTAGATGCCCAGGGCTGGTGCTGAAGACAGGGGCCCTGTCCAGTGCTGGCTGTTTGACTGCTTGCAGTAAGTCCTTTTATAATGCCAAGAATGGTAAAGTCATCTGGTTCTAGGTTCTTGTCCTAGAATCAGAGGAAGGGGATTTCTTTTCTTTCTGAACACAGCTTGGTTCTCTGCGAAATCACACTAGAAGAAACAAACTTGGCCTTCCCTCACATTTTTCACTAAAATAAGTTCCAGGTTAGATCAAAGATTTGGGCATTAAAAAAATAAAGTCATAAACTATTAGTAGAAAATGAGAGAATTATTTTAATCTCAAAATGGGCAAGACTTTTCTAAGAGTTATACAAACCCGGTTGTCATATTTGACTACATAAAACAAAAACGGAAATTAAAAAAAAAAAAAAACCTGGGCTGCAAAAACACCATATGGAAAGTAAAAAACCCAACAAATTAGGAAAAAAAATATTTGTAATGTGGTGGCCTTGCTATCAGTTATTTAGTTTTCCAAACATTATTCTGTTGAAAAAAAACCCCCATTTCTTACTGACTCAGAGTATAACGTTGGCCATATGTTATGTGTTTATCTATTTATACATACTCATGTGGGTCTCTCTGTGGGCTTTACATGCTGTTCCTTTGATATATTTATTCTTTTATGTGTCCTGCCATATTATTTTAATTACTGTAATATGGTAACATATCGTAATATCTCAAATTGTTTTTTAAAATGAGATGTTTGTTAAAAAGCTTTCTTTGTTCATGTAAAGGATTTTTCTATTTAAGAATATGGTACACCTTCTTATTAATACAGGTCTTTTTTTATACATCCTTCAGGGGTAATTTAAGGTTTTCTTCACATAAATTTTACATGTCTTAGGTTTATTTCTATGTATTTTATCATTTTTGGTTATTACAAATGAGATGTTTTCCTCTATGTTATCTTCTAACTGGCTATTCAAGTGTCTATATTAATTTTCTATCCCTCTAAGCTATAAAATGTTTTATTGTTTATGATAGACTTTCATTTTATTCTCTTGGACTTTTATTGGTTAATAATCATATCAACTACAAATACTCCTAACTTTGTCTTCACCTCACTTTTTTTATGCTTTATATTTCTATCTATTGTTGACTTCATTGGATAGAATTTCCAGAATCATGTAAAATAAGAAGGGCAATGGTGGACATTCTTCTTTTCTTCTTGACTTTAACAGAGTGCTTCTTGTGTTTTCCCATTAAACATGAGGCTTGTTTAAAAGATTGAGACACTTATATCTATCACATCAACAGAGCATCTGTCATTATCAGCGTCTACTATAACCACCTCCTTAGGGTAGCTGAGTATCTACTTTTTTTTCTACGTGGAACACATTTATTCCTGCCCCAAGAGGGGTTCCATTTGGGTCTTGCCTCTGACCAAAGGCCAGTTCTGTCCATGAAGTCTAAACAGGCTTCCCTTGGTTTATTATTATTATTATTATTAGTTTAGAGACAGAGTCTTGGTCTGTCACCTAGGTCAGAGTGCAGTGGCGTGATCATAGTTCACTGGAGCCTTGCACTCCTGGGCTCCAGCGATCTCCCGCCTTAGCCCTCCAAGTAGCTAGGACTGCAGGCACGCTACCATGCCTGGTTAATTTTTACTTTTTTTAGTAGAGACAAGGTCTTGTGTTGCTCCAGCTGGTGAAACCTCTCAAACTTTTTAAGCACTCAGAAGGACTTCAAATGTTAAATGGGCTGGTCTCAAACTCCTTGCCTCAGGCAATCCTGCCTTGTCCTTCCAAAGCACTAAGATTATAGACGTGAACCACTGTCTTGGTCTAGTGGTCTTTAAAAGGAAAGTTATCTAGTCACAGCATGGCTGATGTACAGTCACTCAGGGGACACAGAATAGTCATAATAGCAAGTCCCATGCTGAAAAGGGAAAACGAGAACCGCAGCAGACATTGGTCCATGGCAGGCGGCGAGCTCTCGTGGCAATGATTCCCTTTTCTGGCTATAGAACACATTTCATGGTTGGCCCACTTGGATCCCCTGTTTCTGTTATTGGGGAAAAATGCCCTGTTCATTACCTACTGAAGTCCCTGCCTCTGCACAAGGGAACTTTCTTCCTTGTCTTTTATTGTTCATGGCCATAAAAATAGTGCACTATCAGTCAACTTAGCTTTTCAGCCACAGAGAGTACCTCTCTTAGCAAAATTATTTTCCTTTTCATCTCTGTTTCTGACGGGCTGGCTCTAGATTGAGGTCATCTCTTTTGTAGAATCGTGTGAAAGAAAACAAAAAGGCAGCTAATGCCCACCCAGACTAAGATTTTCTCCTAATTCTTCAGCCTCCATTGGCAGGTTGCTTGTCTTCAAGATACCTGTACCTGTAACCTGTGAGGGTTTAACTCACCCATGAGTTTGTATGAAGTAAGAGTCACCAGACTAGGCCGGGCGCGGTGGCTCACGCCTGTAATCCCAGCACTTTGGGAGGCCGAGGCGGGTGGATCACGAGGTCAAGAGATCGAGACCATCCTGGTCAACATGGTGAAACCCCGTCTCTACTAAAAATACAAAAAATCAGCTGGGCATGGTGGCGAGTGCTTGTAATCCCAGCTACTCAGGAGGCTGAGGCAGGGGAATTGCCTGAACCCAGGAGGCGGAGGTTGCGGTGAGCCGAGATCGCGCCATTGCACTCCAGCCTGGGTAACAAGAGAGAAACTCCGTCTCAAAAAAAAAAAAAAAAAAAAAAAAAAAAAAAACAACAAAAAAAAAAAAAAAAAAAAAAAAAAAAAAAAGAGTCACCAGATTATCAGCCTGTGATACTACATTTCATGTAAGATGTTAGTAATTGTTAGACATATCTTACTCAAAAATGTTAAAATATAAAAAATGGCCTATGGCAATTGTAAGATGCTCTTAGCTTTAGGATGCAGATCATTTTCAGAGATGTTAAAATGTGCAAAAATATGCGGCTTAGACAAGTACCCATGTCTATGCCTTTGCCATCTGCTGTCTCCCTTATTGTACTGGATAATATCACTTTGTAGGCTTTGTTACTTGAAGCTCCCTATCTGTGCATACCAAATTCGGTTTACATTAGGGTTCACTGTTGTTGTTCTGCCGTCTTCAGTGTTCAGTTTCCACTTGTGGTCCAAGATGGCCATTCCAGCACCAGGAGCTGTGCCACCTTCCCACCAGCAGGAAGGAGGGAAGGGAATAAAATAGACATTCTCTCTTCTTTTCAGTATATGTCCAGGAAGTTGCACATACCATGTCTGCTTATATCCCATTGTCTAGAAGTTAGTTACATGCTTACACTTAGCTGGGAGAATACAGTTTTTATTCCAGGCAGCCAAGTGCCCACATAGTGTTCAGGTATTTAATTACTATACAAGGAAAGGATGCACACTAGAGACACCTAACAGTTTCTACAGGTCTCTGAAATAGTCCTATTTTAATTAAATGAAATGGTCCTCAAGAAGATAGTTTTGTTAGATGCTTTTTAAGCACCTCTGGAAATGGTCAAATTATTTTTTGGATTATCTTAATAGATTTCTTAATATCGAACCATCTTTGCTTTCCCGGAATAAACTCCACTTGCCTATGTTGTATTAATGTTTAGATTTGCATCTGGATGCTGTTTGCTAATATTTAAGAGTTTTTGCAGTGATATTTATAAGGAGGATTGGCCTGCTTTTGTTTGTTTTTTAGTGCATTGTGCTCTGCTCTGCTCTGTCTGTACAGCCATAATTCTTTTAGGTATGAAAGGGGTGCCTTTCACTGGAGCTAAGCCCTGTTATAATCCTGAGTGTGCACCGTGTCTAGGATGTGGGGATGGCACATTTTGGTCTCTGTGGCCTCTCCATCCTCTGGTGTCCAGGAGCCCTTTCTGAGGACCTGTGTGGAATCTGTCACTCCAGCCTTGTTATAGGCTTCTGTGTCTGTCTTCTCTTCTCTATTGCTCAGTCCTCCTGTGCCCAGTCACTTCTTCCTCATATCCAGAGTGAGCACTCCTTCAGTGCCAGGACTGAAGTCACAGGGTTGGGAGGGGCCTAGTGCTGTGCCACAGTAGTCCCCAGGCTGGAAGGGAGACATTATGGAAACAGATCTGTGACATGGGAATGAGTGTCATGGATGATTCTACAATGTGTTGGGGCTCAGAGACCTGGGAGATGCTCCTATGAGGTAGTGATGAACGAATTGAGTCTTGAAGCAAGATTAGGGGTGCCTGACAGACATCCAGTCAGTGCTCAATAAACATTTGGTGAGTGACTATATGAAGACATTCTACTAGGCAGGTAAGGCAAGGGAAGGAACAATGTGTGAGAAGATGGCTGGGAGCAGTGGGTCACGCCTGTAGTCCCAGCACTTTGGTAGGCCGAGGTGGGCTGGTCACTTGAAGTTAGGAGTTTGAGACCAGCCTGGCCAACATGGTGAAGCCCTGTCTCTACTAAAAATACAAAAGTTAGCCGAACATGGTGGCAGAGACCTGTAATCCCAGCTACTCAGGAGGCTGAGGCAGGAGAATTGTTTGAACCTGGGAGGCAGAGGCTGCAGTGAGCCAAGACTGTGCCACTGCACTCTAGTCTGGGGGACAGAGAAAGACTCCATCTCAGAAAAACCAAAAAACAAAAAAACGCATGAGAAGACAAGAAAGACCCTATGTGCTCAGGTGTGACAAAGTATTCAGGACTGCTGGAACACAGGGAGGGTGACGGAGAGGAATGAAGCTTGACAGCCTTGGATGTACAGTGTGGGTTCTGGTCTAAAGACTAGGAATGACCAGTTATCTCTTTTTAAGATGGGCAGGGTGTGATCAGATTTGAGGCCTGAACTTGAGTCTAATTTAACTTATTTTTTTCTTTTTGATTGAGGTACAACATACATAAAATGTGCAAAGTACATTAATCTTAAGTGCACAGTTTGATGAACTTTTTCATAGATATACTTGTGGAATCACCACCCATATCAACGACATAGAACATTTCCAGCTCCACGAGAGTTTCCCTTGCGACCCTACCTAGTCAATAACTTCTTCTATCTCCACTGTTTGACTTCTATCACCATGGACTAGTTTTACCTGTTCTTGAATTTTCTATAAGGGGAATCATACAACATGTTCTCTTTTGTGTCTGGCTTCCTTAACTCATCATGTCCATGAAATTCATTCATGTCCTTTTATGTATCAGCAGTTTGCATATTTTTATTGCTGTATGATTTAATTTTAACTCTACAATGCCAATATACTGCTAGTGATCCCAATATTGTAAATACCCAATGAATATTAGCTGAAAAAATGAATGAGCGAGGGAATCAATGGATGGAATCTCCTGTCTATTCATCTCTTTTAAAAGAAATCCTTACCAATGATAATTTATTTATATTCATGGTTGCTTTTTTCCTCCCAATTTTTGTGATTATCATTCATGCCACTTCTACTTGTAGGGGCAAAATTTATGGAGATGACACTCCCTAGGCTTGCACCTGGCTTCCATGAGACTTAAGTTTTTCAGATCACCTGGCATCCTCTCCTAGTCCTGTTTCCTGGGGCCTGATTCCCCTGGAGTTGTGATCAGGCAGGTTCTGATGGTCCGCCACTGCACTCACATGCCCCGTTTTTACACTTAGAGGACCTGTTGGTGGGTTCCCCACCAGGGGTGACTCTTCAGAACCTGGATGGCTCTCCTTCTAGATCCTTTCTCAGCTATTGGCCTATAACCAGCCTCAGAGCTCTCAGCTTCCCTACTAGCTGAGTTAGGTATGTGAGGGTTGGAGGGGGAAGGCTGCTAATCATGCACCTGTGCATATACCCAAGGCATGGCCTCTGCTGACCCTGCACTTCTGTCTGAAACTGCCATATCCCTCTGCCTTTGTGTGACAATATCAAAGGCTCATGCTAGAATGCAGAGGTGTCATGATGACAACGGCAATGACTAGATCCTATTGTCATTTTTATATGTACTGTTGTCCTCGTGTAATAACAACTGCTGCTCTCCAGGGACCATCTGGCCTTGTCTGTCTCTCCAGACTCACCTTGAGCCCATCACTGTCTTCACTGAGCTCTGCTCTTTCTCAGCATGGGGCATTTGCACACACTGTTTCCTGTAAAATGCTCCTAATTCTGTCCTCCCCCATTCTCCTCCTGCTTTGTCAGGCATTGTTACTCCCTGATTCTTCATCAGATGCGTTCCATCTGTTGAATGTGCAAAAAGCAAGCCCTCTGCAAAACCCCAGCATCAGACCCAGTCTGGGCCTCTTGTCCTGTAGTGCAGGCCATAACCCTATCACTCTGGACATTGTAACAGCGATTACAGAGCATCACTAAGCTTTCACTCTGTCATCCCTCAATTCAAATCTGGCTCCACCACCCTGTTGTCTCTTACAACAGGAACCATGTCTGCTTTGCTTACTGGGAGCCTAACACCTAGCATGGAACTTGGCATGTAGTGAGTGTTCAATACATTTTTTTTTGAGACAGAGTCTTGCTCTGTTGCCCAGCCTGGAGTGCAGTGGTAAAATTTCAGCTCACTACAACCTCTGCTTCTTGGGTTCAAGTGATCCTCCTGCCTCAGCCTCCCAAGTAGCTGGGATTACAGGTACTCACCATCACGCCTGGCTAATTTTTGTATTTTTAGTAGACACGAGGTTTCACCATGTTGACCAGGCTAGTCTTGAACTCCTGACCTCAAGTGATCCACCTGCCTTGGCATCCCAAAATGCTGGGATTACAGGTATGAGTCTCTGCGCCTGGCTCAATATATTTTTAAAACATGCATAAATGAATGAGTGAGCAGTTCATTTTATGTCAGATTTTTAAAGGAAAATAGAGAACATCTTTCTGTCCTTTCCCACCAAGCCTGTCCCTCCCACCCCCACACAACAGCCCTGATGGAGACAGTTGACAGGACAGTTAGGTGTTCAGGCCCACCACCCAGACAGAGTCTGTTAGGACAGGCGGAACATTGAATGAATGACTGAGGAGAGCCCTGAGAGCATTTGCAGGCAGCACTGGGTACAGTGCACAAAGCCGTTGGTGGTGCCAGGCTGTGAGGCCATTAGTACAGGGAAAAGGGCCTGCTTGGAAAGCCCTGGCCAATTACCAGGAGAGCAGGAGACAGGAAGGTACATCCAGGTTCACACAAGTCCCAGCCTGCTGGTGTGTTATCTAATGTGACAGACTCAGTGTGACCCTCCTTCCTTTTGGAGCAGAAAGATGTCATTTAGTATTTTTTGACTCAGGTAGGAGCAGCAAGCTGGGATGAGAAATCTTTTCTTGCCAACTCATTAAGGATTGGGCCAGGGCCTCAGGAAACCTGCAAACTCAGGCCACTTAGCAGAAAAGTCCTGAAGGCATGTCCTTAGCTGCAGAGCCTCTTACTTCTTCAGGTCTTCCATTTTGCTTTCTGGTTCAAAAAATGGAAGGAAGTATAAGGAAGGCTGAGGAAAGGAAGTGGGTGGGTTTGAGAGAAGATGTCAAGGGCACAGGGACTGCCTCTCTGAGGTCTCAGTGTCTCCCCACCCTTCTTAGGGACCCATGTGTCCAAGGAGCTTTGCACCCTGCAGCTGTAGCCTTACTATGAGTCAAGGATGTCCTATTGCTGAGTAGGTTCAGTGTTACAAACATCTGCTGTGTTTCAGGCCCTGTGCTGGGCTCTGGGGGTCCAGAGGTGTCTGGGAAACTCATGGAGATCAGATGTGTAAGCAGTTATCCTTAATCCAAAGAGATGTGGGCAAAGTTAGAAAGATTAAAGGCCTGGTACCCTTGATAGCCACTGTATCCAGGAGAGGGTGGTTGGGCTACCATGTGTATCAGGGAAGCTTCTAGAAAAGAGGGGTGTAGGCAGGTTCCCCACAATGAATCGATGCTTGGTAGATGGACAAGGGCATTTTAAACAGGAAAGTCACAGAGGTGCCAAAGAGCATGACATATTTTGACAACTACCACACTGCTATGTGACTCCTTGCTAAAATGTATTGCTCATTTACCAAGTGCCAGGCAACGCCTAAGAAGTAAGAACTGTCCTTATCCCATTTCATAGTTCAGGAACTGCGGCACAGGGAGCTTGAGTGACTTATCTGAAATTCACGTTCATAAGTGGCCAATAAGGAGTGGATCAGGTTCGTTGGACTTCAAGGTCCAGAATAATGATAATGATAGTAATTGCCAGAATCGAATGATTGTAGTTAATGCTTCCTGCACACTTACTAAGTGCCAAGCATTGTGCTAAACGTTATTTTAGTTAATTCTCACAACGTTCAAGTCTGTACAATTTCATGTCTACTTTGCAGATGAGGAAACCAGGGAACGGTTAAGTGATGCCCAGAAAGATACCTCCTAACTGTTGGGGCTAAGATTTGCTCCCAGGCAGCTCTGAGGTAGAGCCGATGCCTGTAACCATCGTCCTTTCCTGGTGGAAGGTCAGAGTGAGGGAAGTTGAGTCTAGGGAGGTAGGTATTTAGGCCCCAGCCTTGAAGGGCCTTGTTTGCCACATACAGAACCATGGAGTATTAAGCAGGACAGTCATGGGGTCAGGAAAGATTCCAGCTGGAAAGGCCCCCATCACTGCCGGGGAGGCTGCTTTGAAAGGGCAACCCCATTGTCTCCTCATTACTCCAGTTGGGGTCCAGTCTCCTTGAATTCCACCTTTTTTTCCAACTAGAGTGTCAAGGTCTGATGGGATAGAGGCTGTGCTGTCTGCTTCTCCTTGGTCCCTTCAGTGGCTGCTCATGTCTCAGGTCTCAGCTCAAATATTACTTCTTGGGGGAAATGTTTATTGATTAATCTGGACTACCTATATGAGGTTCTCCAGTTATAAGTTCTCAGGGCACATGTTTCTTTTCTCGGTAGCACTTATGACCATTGTAATGAAATAATCATTATTTTGAGTATTGGTTTTATATCTATCTTTTCCTAGACTCCACGGACTTTATCAAGTTAATTAATTATGTCATCTATTAACAGATGTTTATTGAATGCCAGTTGCTATTGTTTGGATATGATTTGTCTGTCCCCAACAAATTTCAACAACATTCGACACCATCCCCAGTGTGGTGGTGTTGGGAGATGGGGCATAGGGGGAAGTGTTTGGGTCTTGGAGGCAGGTCCCTCATGAGTAGGTTAATGTCCTTCCTTGGGGTGAGTGACTTCTCTATTAGTTCCCACGAGAACTGGTTGTTAAAAGATCCTGGCACCTCCCCACCTCCACCTTGCTACCTGTTGTCATGTGATACCTGCACAGGTGACTCCTCTTTTGTCTTCTGACACGAGATGCTGGTGCCATGCTTCTTGTAAAGCCTGCAGAACTGTGAGCCAAATCAACCTCTTTTCTTCATAAATTATCCAGATTCAGGTGTTCTTTTATAGCAACATAAAATGGACTGAGACAGCAGGCATGCGCTAGTCTTTGTCCTAAGGTTCTGGAGATATAGTGGTGGATACAAATAGACCCTGTTCCTGCCCTCAAGGAATTTATAATCAGGGAGACCCACATTCCCTACTAACTACCAAAGCGAAAGTAAAATTGCAGTATAGGTACGTTCTACAAAAGAGGGGGTGCGTGGCATTGTAAGCCTCTCTAATGAGGCAGTTTGAGACAGTTAAGAGGCCAGGGAAGGCTTTGCTGAGTGCAGAGACATGGAGAGTAAATGCTCACTAGGAAAAGGCTGAGAGTGAGGGAAGGGTGTGGTGAGACAGCTGTAACCATACCCTGGTGGGAGGCAGACTGGGGTATAAAGGACTGAAAGGAGAGGCTGGAGGGCGGAGGGTAAGGAGCCGTCTGCAGAGCAGGAGACTGGGGAGGGTAGCAGGGCTCGATCACCCAGAGTCCTCTCCACCAAGTGAGGAGTTTGGGAAGGGGCTATCATGAATTTAACTTTGGACATGTTGAGTTTGAAAGAACTTTGAGATATTCAAAGACTGATCTTGTGTGGGCAGTTAGATATAGAGGTTTGGAGTTCAGAGGAGAGGTGAGAGCTGAACTACTCCTAAGTGAGCTGGTAGCAGCTGAAGTCACTGTCAAAAATAAGATTCCCGGGGAAGTAACTTGCCGTTTGTTTTTTGGTGCCTTGGACTCCTTTGGCAGTCTAGGGATGCCAGTGTTTTAAAACATACAGAATGAAATGCATAGGATAAGAGTGGAAACTAATTGCATTGAAATATAGTTATCAAATGTTACAAACAAATTTGTGCTGTGAAATTACGCATGCTTCTGTATTAACTCCTTAAATGCCACTATACAGTAGAAGTTCTTACAATTACTATAATTTCAAAGCAGTGCTGAGTGTATATTTTGAGACTTCTACAGCAACTGCTGTGTAGGATGAAGATACCTGGAGTTGTTATTGGAAAGTGACACGTCCTGGTAATACTGCTGGAGTTTGTTGCCTGCATTCATCATCAAAGGAGTTGCTAAATTTCAGGAGGAGGTGAAAGAAAATAACAAAGTAGCTATTTTCACATTCATGTTTACTGCCACCCCCAACCCAGAGTCCTGGGGACCCCAAGTTAAACCTCCTGGTCTAAAGTGAGAGGAAGAGAGCACCTAAAATGCTAGCATGGAGTCTTGGCCAAGCAGAGGATAAGCTGCACAGGAGAAGCAGGAAGATGCAAGGGGTAGGTGAGACACCTGAGTTCATCTGTAGCAGCCTCGGGAAGCAAGTGCTCCAAGAAGGGGGTGGTCAATTGTGTCAAATGCTGAAAAGTTCCATAAAATAAAGACTGATAAATGCCCGTTGGATTTAGTGACATTTCAGGAAAATATTTGTCTTATTTATTGCTTAATTCCTGGTGCATTTCAGGGCACGTGGTAAGCATTCAATATCTGTTGAAGGAAGAGACAAGTTGCTATCTGTCCTCATTAGGTCCAGCAGGAGACTGTCTGCCTAATGGAACAGGCAATGAAGCCTGCAGACACTTCCTTAAATTGAGTTTTTGACTGAGGACTGTGGAAGCCGTAGAGACTCTGCAGGGATTAGGAATTCCCAGACATTTGGAGGCTTTGCCCATGGTTGCTGGAGCTGACTGTTGCCTAGTGGCTGACGGCTTCCCCTGAAGACTCACCTGCATCTTTGCATTCTTCTCCAGGGGCCAGCTGCAGGTGGGCAGTGGTTTGGTCCATGTGTATAAGAAATGCTCTGAGCGGAGACCTGGATTGTTACTTCTCCAGTGCCTTCCTGGGTGACCTGCCAGCGGTCCAATCCTTGCAGTCTACCATACCCCCTACGAAGTGGGCTCACTTCTGTTGCTTCTTGCTTCCCCATGCTTCAGTGCTGTGTGGTGGAAGAACTGGGTCATGTGTCGTTACCCCAAGTGAAGTGATCATTATAATTTTTTGTCCTAGACATTTTTCCATTCTATATTTGAACTGTTTAAAACAGCAGGGCATCCTAAGATGGTGATTGGGATGATGACGGCTGAACTTGGCAATGAGAATATGAAACTTGGGATTTGGTGAGGATTTAAATCTTAGTTCAAGGAGTTTCAGTCTGTGCTCCAGGGATCCCTAAGGGTCCCCGAGATGCCTTGGGGGCTCGAAGATTGGGATAAGAGAGGACGGTCAGGTGGGATTCAGGCACAGGGCCTGCTGGAGCATCTCCCTTGCATATCCGAGCATCTCTTTTATATACTGAGATTCCCGACAACATAATGTGAAGGAAGAAAGACATTTTGAAAATGACCAATTTAATCCAACTCTCTTATCTTACAGAAAAGGTAACTTATGCCCAAAGAGGTAGAAAGCTGTGTTCAAGGTCATGGCAATAGTTGGTGGCAGAGCTGCAGACCAGCTCTCAGATCATATATGTAGTTTTATTTTTCTTTCTTTTTTTGAGATGGAGTCTCGCTTTATCACCCAGGCTGGAATGCAGTGGTACGGTCTCAGCTCACTGCAGCCTCTGCCTCCCGGGTTCAAGTGATCCTCCTGCGTCAGCCTCCTGAGTAGCCAGGATTATAGGCACCCGTCACCAAGCACGGCAATTTTTGTATTTTTAGTAGAGACGGGATTTTGCCATGTTGGCCCGGCTGGTCTTGAACTCCTGACCTCAGTTGATCTGCCCGCCTCCGCCTCCCAAAGTGTTCGGACTACAGGCATGAGCCACCGACCTGGCCAGTATATAGTTTTTCTGGTTTTTTTTTTTTCCCGCCACCTCCCTATAGTTTTTTTTTTTTTTTTTAACAGTTTGATTAAGTAAATACTTATAAAGTCATGCATATTATCATGTTTGTATGTGAAATACCATGATTATACATGGGTCATACATGACTTCTTCTAATTATACCCTCTTCTCCCCGCTTTTCCACCAAATTTAAATATTGAATTTGTTTTCCCTGAAAGGTGTTTGGGGAAGGGTGCTTTGGATTTTTACGATTTGGAAACTCTTTTTCACTTTCCTGGCTTAAGAAGCACATAGTAAATTGAATAGGGCTATGAAGATGCTGAGTGTTTTTCATACACACAGAATTGAACCCCAAAAGAAAATGGTCTAATGGGGTTAATAAAGGTCAGCATTTCTCAGAGAACTGGGAATTAATCTGATGGCTCAGACCTCTGAGGGGTTAATGGAAATTATAAAGGAACAGCTCTGCATATTGAAAAGACTATAAATAGCTCAGAGTCCTGAACCACCTCCTGAAGCTGTGATATCCTCCATATTAACTTCAGCAGCCTTATGCCAGGCTAGGCTACAACCTGAATTTATTCCAGCTGCATCCAGAAGACCTTTGCAATATTTTTCAGCCATGACCAAAAGAGTGGGGAGATGGATGGAAGGCTGACTGGTTAGAATTATGTGCCAAGTCCTTTCAGAGTGAAAGGAATGGTAAGGGAGTGTGTTTGTGTTTGTGTGTGTGTGTGTGTGTGTGTGTGTGTGTGTAGAGAGAGAGAGAGACGGAGTGAGAGACAGGGGCATGGTGGAAGGAAATTTGTATGTGGCATCTCAATTTGATTAGAGCATGTAGACCTTCAGAGGCTTAGAATTTTTTTTTTTAAGTCTTCGTTTTTTTCCTTTGGTAATAGGATTTTGAATAACAGGACATGGTAGACTCATTTTTGAGTACTAGAGAGTGTCTATTTCAAGCTCCTCATTTCTCATGTGAAGGGCCTCTGAGCCCATAGAGGGAAGGTCACTTGTTTTACTTTTTGTTGATGGATTGAATAAATGAAGGATTTCTTAGGAGAAATCATCTAAGAGTCCAATTTTCCTATGAGGAAGGACGGGAGGTCATGAGAAAAAATTTTGAACAGAGGACAAGGACTGCCCCCTCTTCTCTAAATTAAGAAATAGTAATGCCTTCATTTCTATAAAATTGGTGGCTACAAAAAATGTTCATTTACTCCTCCTGATAACTCATGAGAAAGACTAGGGAGGTATTTGTTATCCTGACTTCATAGATGAGGAAGCGGAGGCCCTGGAAGGCTCAGCCCTTGGTCAGGGCCACACAGCCGCCTGGAGGCCAGGACATTCTCCAGTGCTCAGGAGAGTCGTCTTCCTTACTCTGGCAGCTGCTTTGCTGGATTGTCTTAGGAAAACCTCGCAGGAAATTTCCGCGTGACAGAAACCATAGCCATGCATTAGCAAAAGAAAACCAGAGTTAGCATCTGCTTAGTGCTTTTTAGACTCTTTGATGTGCCTTCTTGTAAACCATCTCATTGGTCCCCACAGCAGCCCTGAGATGCTGCTGCTGTCATCACTCAGATTGCATAGACGAGGCAGTGACTGATTCGCTCCTATCATCCGGTTGATAAATGATAGCACTGGAGCTAGGCCCAGGTCTCCATTCTCCTGAGCCTCAGCTCCAACCCCTGACCCACAGGGCATCAGTATAGAGAACGATGAGAGAGGTCTGGGAGAAGGAAGGGAGAGCCCAGCATCTAAGGAAACGGAATCCTGTGTATAAAGAGGGTGGGCATTCCCCTGGGCCACCGGAAAGTGCTGCGGAAGTTCAGAAAGCAAGCCAAAATTAGGGGATAGGAAAGAAACCAGCGGTTTTTATCCGCAAGACAGGGAAGGGAAGGAATGATGTAAGCCAAACAAATGTAGAGAAACAGAACATATAGTTCTCCCTGTGAAACGCTTTTAAGCTGCAAAGTGTAAAGAGATGTTATTTTTGTATTTGTGACATTTTAGGCTTCCGCTACTTGCAATTGAAAATGAAAAAAAGAAAATCCCAAATCAACCCAACTTATTTCTTACCGAGTTAAGGGAAATGACAGAGGAAGGGCACAACACTTAGCTGCTAATTGCCATTCTTTGACAACCCAAGAAGACTATCCTCAGCTTATTTTAAAATAAGCATGTTCTCAACTCCTTACTTTTCGTCACTGACATCACTGTTAAGGAAAAGGTGGTGAGAAAAGACGAGGAAAACACGTCGGAAATCAGGAATCAGAGCAAGTTTAAGAAAATTATCATCATCGTGAAGAGAAGGCTCTGGGACTGAAAGGGCAGCTCAGGACACCCTTCCGAGGCAGGGGTGGGGTCATCTGGGGGGTTCTGTGGTCTTTGCAACTCCTCTATCGCCAAGTCCTTTTTCCACAGAGGGCTCGCGGGGCTCTCTGCAGGGCTAAACCCTGCCATCTGGCTCTTCCCTTTGAGGTTTCGATTGATCTCAGATTTAATTTTGTCTTGCAGGCTTTCCTGATATATCTCCAAGCAGGAAACAATATTATTTTTCTTTTCTTCTCTGTGAAAAGAGGGCAGGACCTGGTAACAATGCTTCTTTGTGAAAGAGGATGAATTCAGATATTTGCAGGCTCGGAAGGAATAAAAAAAGATCATAAATAAAAGGATCTCAGTAGGGCCTAAGGAGTGAACCCCAAACGATAATGGGTAGCTACTACAATCAAGTTAAGAGCTCCTCCTCCCAACCAAAGATTTCAGCTGCCTCCCTAGTGCTCCCTTCCCCACCCAACACCTTTCCTAAGCCTTCAGGTGAATGGGTTCAAACCCAAACTGGAAACTGTATGCTATCTAGTGCTACTGGATTTGTCAAAATGTAATTTTCAAAAGTGAAGAACGTTGTTCTCCTACAAACATAAAGTGAAAATGTATCAATATTTATTTAATTAATTAACGAGGGAATCAGTTGGATGTAAAAACTGTTCCCAGGAGAGGGCAGTAATTTAAACATCTAACCCTTCTTGGGAGAGGATCCTCCTTGGCTCTACAAGGCTGCTTGGTTGTGGCCACAGTTTTTGTCTTGCTGTATCGACCCCCTAAGGAGAAGGCAGGTAGATCAAGATGGAGTCTACACATCTGCAGGGTGCCCTCTGCAAGTAGCTTTGATGTTGTTAGACTTCAAAGGAACATCCTCCTCCCCTCTGGCTCTGTGCTGTCACGTGCAGGATATAATAGACTCTTGCAAGGGGCGAATGAAACTGTTCTCTTTGGCAGCTGAGTTGAGTAAGATTGATTTTTAGATGGCAGCCCCTTCTCAGACAGGCTTAAAATAAAAACAGTCGAGATGAGTTTGTGAGTAGGAATTTGGAAACCAGACCTAAGAGGACCTTGCAAAGACTGAACTCCTTTGTGTTAGATGCTCACTTGATTCATCCTAACACAGAGCCTAGCACACAGTGGGTGCTCAGAAAATGTTTGCTGGATGAATCTCAAGAATTTCCCTTAGGCAGCAAGGACTCACTTTCCAGGAGCGGGTAGGTTGAGGGCTAGAAGAAAGTGAGGAGGCTGTCATGTTCTGCTGAATGATCTTCGTTGCTGAGAACAATTTCTTGCATTCACCCCCATTTCATATTCCAGCTCTTCTTTTTTAAGGAGAATATGAATTTAAGAGTATTTCCTCTTTTCTCCCTCATTCTTCCTCTTTGAATGTGATGACATCACTATCATAACCCTCGTGGTTGACATTTTTCAGTGACTCACCACTTTACTATGTTGGTGGTTGTACATTTCAACAGATAATTGTCTTTCCCTCTCTCCTGAGCATGACACCTACTCACATCTGGAGACTTCTAACACAACAAAGCCTCACCAAGCCCCACTGAACCTGGTAGTGAAAGTGACAGTTACTTATGAATAAAAGATGGGAAGTGACGTTGTGGATGAGAAGACAGGCCTCCTCCGTCAGGCATGAACTGTTAGTCCTAAAACCACCCCAAAGGTCAGCATTTCTTTGAGGAGGAGTAAAGGGAAATCTCCTGGGAAATGAAGGCCACTGTCCTTGACACTAAGCATGGCAAAGGTGTTCTAAGTGGATTGAAGCCCTCAGGGTGCTTCATCCAGGCACCCCTGAGGGAGGAGGAGCTTCTGAGAAGGAAAGTCCCAGAGCATGGTATTCTGGGGTTTAGTCTTGTTTTTAATGGGTCAGAGGAGTTCCTCTGTCTCTGGGAAATGCCTCCATTTATTGTGTGGGTCTCTTCACAGGCAGCATTCAAGTTGGTTTGGTCAACTGAGACTTGGGCTCAAACTGGCTTCCCCGCTGGCCGGACCTGTTTTAAGTGGACTCTGAGTGACTTCTGCCCCTGCTTCCTTTGGTAATAATATTCTCTAGGGTTTGTATGATTACATTAAACATACTTGCTCATGATATTTATTTTATGGTGATTTTAAATTCTTACTGAACTTGTAATGCACTGAAATTTTGTGTATTACCTCTCTGTTTTGGCACCTTGACTGATGTACTCGCTTACCGTATATGTAAGACTGCCCCATGTACGTATTAAGAGGTTTTTGTCATTTTGTGAGGATGAGGGACTCTTCAATGAGTAGGGAATCACTAATTTATAAAACCAGAAGCTCAGCATCCTAAACTGTAGGGACTTTGTCTCAGAGAGACCATAAAATCCTGATAGGTCAAAAAGGGTTAAGTCCTTTTTTATTATTTAACTTTCCTGGCATTTATGACTTGGCTCCAGATAAAACTGTGCGCATTTTGTAACAGGGACAATGCACTATTGTTTACTGAATTCCTCATAGCACCTAGCACAGGGCTTTGCATATAGTTAATGCTCTGTAACTACTTGATATTATTTGAAGGTTTAGGTTTGATAATGAACCCAGCTCCCCTCATTCATTCATTCATTCATTCATGCCACACAAATTCGTTGAACATCTTACTATGTGGTGGGCACTGTTCCGGCACTCAGGATTCAACAGTCCCTGCCCTCACGGAGCTTTTATTCAAGTAGGGGAGATAGACAATAAATAAGACAAAGTAATAAAATATGCAATATGGGAGGTAGTGATAAATACCAAGAAGAAAGCCATCAAGGAGGAAAGGTGCATGCAAAGCTTGGTAGGTGGTCAGGGAAGGCCTCACCGAGAAGGAGGCTTCTGGAAGTGAAGGAGTGAGTTTCATGGATTTCTGTGGGAAGAGCTTTCAGAGCAGAAAACAAAACAAGTGCAAAGACCCTGAGAGAGAGGTGTGCCTGGCATGTTCGAGAGTCCCTCCTCTGGCCAGTCAGCCCTGGATGGTCGGGTCTTTGGCCTCTATGACCTCTTCTCCTCCCACTTCCTACCTCCTTCTCTCCACCCCACCCCACTGACCTCCTGCAGGCAGGAAAGAGCATACCACCTGGACCTCTTGTCTTTCCCTGTCATCAGAAGGCCTGCAAGGTGGAGAGCCGGCTCTTCTGACCTAGCCCTTCATTGCATGGGGCTTGAGCTTTCTCAAAATGGGGCCACTTCTGGAAGGACAAATGGCAGTGTCTTCCAGTGCAGTGTTTTTAGCAGAAAGTTGTCCGTGATGGAAAGGATGGAGGAAGCTGCCTTATAGTCAGTAGGAACACAGTTCGGGTTCAAAACAAGGAAAGCAGATATGGAGGAAAGGGAGGGGGGAGGCTCTAGGTGTCTCAAAAGAGCATCATTCGGAGACCACTCCACTGGCATCCTCTGGAAGTGAGAGGATCCTGGCCTGCCCTGACAGCACCTGAGCTGGTTGTTCTGATGCCAGGTCTTTCAAAACTTGCCCCAGTGTTCCCATCTGTAACCCTGGAGTCATTTGTTCCAAGGCTTTCCTGGAGATTTGTTGCAAAGTGCTGCCAGCCCTCCAAAGATTTGCTACCTTAAAAAAATCATTTTATATAGAATTGCTATTCAGATATAGAAAAACAGAACAGTGGGAAGCCAATGGGAGAGGATCACCTGAGCCCAGGAGTTTGAGGTTGCAGTGAGCCATGATTGTGCCACTGCACTCCAGCCTGGGTGACAGACCTTGTCCTGAAAAAAGAAAAAGAAAAATACAATGGAAAAGGCCTTGGGAAGAATTACTCAGAACAATGCAAACATTCACCTCTCAGTGCTTCTAAAGCTTTGGATCATGGCTGCTTCTCAGGCTGATTGTGGGTTCAAATAACAAAGGGATTTAGCAGGCAGACAGCTCTTTCTAGCTATCAGATTGAGGAAGCTGGAACTAGGAATAAACTTTGTTAAAAAAAGTTTATAATCTTTATTCCTTTATGTGGGAATTTTAATACAGGTTAGTCTGGGTGAAATGAATAAAGAAAACAACCTCTGTCCTCCATACTCCTCACTGTCAGCTCCTCGGGGCCTCAGCCTGAGAACTGAGCAGGATTGCCTGTCACCCACCACTGTCCTGGGTGACACCCACTCCCCCTGGTGCCACCTGAGGGCACAAAGCCCCCGGGGCTGGGACCTGACTACCTGCTTCTCCTGGCCAGTGGGTAGGAGCAAGGAAGATCTTGCCAAAATAAAAGCTGTGGCCATCAAGTAGAAGGGTGGGGGAGGGGGTGCATGAGCAAGGCTGGATGACAGTCCCCCGACCATGCCTCGCCACCCAGCTGGGTTATCAGTTGTTGCATTCCCTTGGAGAGTCATTTACGACTGAGGAGGCAGGTTCCAGAGGCTTCAGCAGAAATCAAAAGGCAGCAGCAGTTATTACCTCGTCTGTTCCTCACGTCTCTCTCTTCGCCTCCCAGCTTTTCTTAATATAAGGGTCTGCTCTTGTGGCCTCGAGAAGTCCCTGCCTATTCTTATACTCATCATCCCTCATAGAACAAAGTGACGGTCAGGGGCAGTGCAGCAGGGGGCTTGATGCCTCCCTAACAGTGACCATAATGGTGGTGAGCTGCTCAGTGCCAGCCATAGGGCTAAATTTTTCTATGTGTATTGTCTCAGTCAGTCGGTCATTATTGTCCGCATTTTATTGAGAAGAAAACTGAGGATGAGGTCACACTGTATGTGGTGGAGCCAGATTTTAAGCCGCAGGTACAAGGACTTAAAACTCGCCCCTGTGCTGCCCACTGTGGCCGCGCGCATCCTGCACACTCCAGGCTGTGCTCTGTGCAGGGGCCACTGTGCTTATTCGAGACACAACTGCGCTGCTAATGTGCTTCTGAGCTGCTAATGAAGTCTTGATGAGTCTCTGTTCCACCTTTAGCTCTTTGCTTTTCAAGAATAGCCTATTGTCCAGCAGCATGGACACTGCCCGGGAGCTTATTAGAACTGCGGACTCCTGGATCCACCCACTCCAGGCCTGTTAGATCACAATCTGCATTTAAACAAGGTCCTCCAGTGTGCTATGGGAGAAGCGCAGCTCTCAAGGTGTTTTTTGCTTTACAAAAGCTAGTTCAGGGGCTTCTTTCAGAATAAGGGCTGGGGCACACATAACACCTGGAAGTCCCATGCTGGTGTGTCCCTGTTGGCAGAAACCACAGTTTCCCTGCAAGGGATGGGGAAAGCCAAACCCAGCTTCAGTATTTATTTCCAGGGGACTGAACAAAATAGCTCAAAGAAACGCTCTCAGCAGCTCTCTGAGTTAGGCAGACCTGCCAGTGTGCAGACACTAGATGGCAATGAATGGCCAGGCATGGGCAGCAAGCAGGCGCAGCTCCGTCACTGTCAAGGGGCAAGACAAAGTGATAAAGGCAAGGTGGGGGCGGGAAGTGCGCTTGAGCACAGTTGGGCTGTGAGAGGAGATTGTTGGGATGATATTAAAGAAACGGAGACTTCACCAGCAAGTCCGGGAAGGCTGTTTTGTGGAATGAGAGATTTGGGCAAGAGTAATTGCTTCTTTTTTGCCTCTAGCTATGTTAGACACATGCAGTCTCTCCCCACAGGGGAGGGATGTCAGCAGCTGGTATAGTGAAGCTGAGGGAATTAAGCCTGGGTAAAAAGTTCCTAATCTACTTCGCTCTGCTCCCTGAGGTCAGGGATGCAGTGGCAGGCGGTCTGCAACGCTGGTTAGTGAAAGCTGGCCTGCGGGAATGAGCACTTTCCCACCATGCCCTGTGCTGGCAGAAGGTGCCCACACGCTGCCCAGGTGCTCATGGGTAACACCCTCACGCCTCTGAAAGACTTGGAGGTGAAGTGCTTGCATCATGGTCCTCTTGTGTCCAGCTGTTTGGCTGAACCCGGGCTGGAAAAAAAAAAGCAGAATTATCTTGGATCCTAAGGTTCTCTTTTCTTCACCCTCCATAAGTTCCCTGGGACCAACTTGTAGGATGGAGGCCTGTCACACCCGTATTGGAGAGGCTGGAGTCCATCTTTGCACTTGAGGGACTTGGCTTCTAAGAAAACAAGGCAAAGGAAAGTTTTGTGAAATTCTCCAAACTGTAGGGTCACCTACAGAGCTGCCTGTTTTATTCTATGGTGGTTGGTTCCAGGAGGACCCTGTCGTTTGGTCAGTGGAGCCAAAAGCTGAAGAATTTTGTTGGAGAGTCATTGAAGAAAAAGTCATGTTTTCTTGACTCTTTGGTGGGAGTGCTGTCTGAAGTATCCTGGAGTTGTGACAGGTGGGTGGAGACACGTGATTCTTGGAGACTTCAGTGTTTAAGTTCAGGGTCTGGACTTTTGCAAGTTATCCTCTTTCTCCAAGCTGAATTTAGGCTTTGGCTGGATAGCTGACCAGTGTATATGTCTACAAGCCTATTGGTAATAGGGTTGCAGAATTACGGGATCAATGCTAGAAATTATTCTGTCTCTCTCTTGTCTTGTTCAGATGGAAAAACTGAGGTCCAGAGAGTTCCATTTGGTTTATTTCAGCAAAACATAGGCAAATGCCCACTCTGGACCAATCCCTGTGCTGGGGATCTAGGTTATAATGAAGAGTATGAGACACAGTATCTATCTGTATATGGATTAGTGATCAGCTTATCCATCTGTTTATGAATCAACTTATAAGCCCAGGTCACCTGCTGGTGAGTGATGAACGCAGCCATAGACAGACTACGGAAGGATTCATTTCTTCTTCCTTCCCTCCCTCCTCTCCTCCTTTCCTTTTTCCTTCCCTCTCTCCCTGACTTCCTTTTTTCCCTCCTTCCTTCCTTCATTTTTTTCTTTTTATACTTTTTTTTTTTTTTTGAAATTCTAATGATATTTTAAGCCTTGGGGGCCTTGCATTTACCAGATGGAAATGAGTAAGCAGTAATATTAGTGATTCCAAGGACAGGTTTGATGACTTTTGTCCTTCCCCAAAGGACTTGATGTAAGACGTAGTGCTTTTAGACCTGAGAAAGCAAATTTACTTATTTTTATTTATAGGAACTTGCCTTGAATTCTAAGTGGGGAAAATAAAACAAGATAGTAAACTTAAAGGGTTTTTTTTTTTTTTTTTTGGCCTGAGGAAATATACCCTCTACGATAGATAAGCTCAAAAATACCCCCAGGAAGATGCTGACCAAGCTGCAACCCAAACACAGTTTATTGGTGGGCTGCCCTGATCTCCAAGTTCTACTTCTTTTCTTTCAGGGTATATTACTTCAGTAGGATTTGTAGGTAGAAAGAAATGGTAAATTAAACACAAAGATGTTACCATCTTCTCTGGAAAATTGCTAGTGAATGCCTGCGTCAATTACACAGTGGTATGCAATGATATGAAAATCTCACGCAAATAGACCTCCAGCCCTCCTCACTGCTGCAAAATCTCCTAAAGGCTATAGTTTGGGCTTCTGCGTCTGTGCTGGCCAACAGGAAGATTGGAGGCCTGAACATCAGGCACCTGAAGCTTGCACATAACTGAGATTACAGGCCTCTAACAATCTTACATTTTATTCACAAACACAGGCATCTGCTACTAATTAAAGTATCAGGGTATAATTATACCCTTTCTTATTAGTAGATATGGAATCTGACAGTTGCTTAGATACAAAATAAGCAAGTGCAGATTGCGTTCTGCACACTCTTCATAGGCTAGGGAGACAGAACAACAGAATTTTCAAATGCTCTGTGTAAATGAGCCTTGTTGCCCAGAAAATGTGAAGTTCTGAATTATCATTGGTAAATTTGCCTGGGAACAGATGTTAATCCCATTACAACTCTGTGATTTGAGCTTTAATATCATTCAATTGTTTCCCTTGCCTGGTCCCCTCACCCCTGCACTGCACCCTAACAACCAAACAAAGGCACATGTCTTTCCAAGATACACACTGTTAAGGCCTGTCATCTAACAGCATTGCGGGGAGAAAGCAGTTCTGGCTTCCTCAGGAAATCCGGGAGCCTGAAGAACCTGTCTAAAATGGCAGGGCTGTGTTGGGGCTGGCTTAGCCATTGGGTTTTTCCCCCAGGGTCCACTTTGGGCTCAGTGGTGTGGATTCTGTGTCCAGGGAGCCTCGTGGTCAGTTTAAGATATCCTGTTCCCGTTGCCCAGCTATGTCATCACATCATATCATCAGAGAAGTCCCCTCCTGGCCCAGCAGCTCCGGGATCTCAGGGACCCCGGCTTTTTTCAGTCACCTGGTATAGCTCCAGTGTCTAGTTTGTTGCTTGACACTTAGAAGGTGCTTAGTAACTACTTATTGAAAGAATGGATTCTGCTGAGCCCTGACTTGCTATCATCCTGGGAAAGGTGACACTGTCAACCTCAGGAGTCATTTAGTCCTCAGAATGTGTGAATTGATTAGATCAGGAGTTGGCAGGCATAGCCACAAGGCCAAATTCTGCCTGCCAACCTGTCTGTGTGGTCTGTGAGCTAAGAATAATTTTTACATTTCTAAATCGTTGGAAGAAAAGCAAAAGAAGATTTCCTGATATGTGAAAATTATATGGAATTCAGATTTTTGTATCCAGAAATAAAATTTTATCAGAACACATCTATGCCCACTTATTTACATTTTGTCTACGGCTACTTTTGCCTAATAGTGGCAGAATTCAGTAGTTGCAACAAAGACCATGTGGCCTGTGAAGGCTCCACTAGTTACCATTTGGCATTTAACAGAAAAACATTTGATAGTTCCTGAATTAATTAGATCGTTCCTCGGGGTTAGCTTTCGACGTTGGAGCAATGGGATGGAGGAGGGAGAGGATACAGGGCGAATCACAGGGCAGACTAGCTAGGAGGCAGAACAGCCAGCGGTCTGGATGAGCACTTAGCCCTCTCCACGTCACACGTGTGCCAGCCCTGGCCCTTCCACTGTGGAAGTTTCCAGTTTCTCATTGTCATTCTGAAGAATACCTTCAAGGAACACAGCCATAATCACTTCTCAGAATGCTGCACTGTTTAGATGCAAAGGACTGTATCTTTTTGTTGTTTCTTGGTTGTTGTAAATCCTTAGTTCAAAATGCCCTTTCTTTGTCAAAGACATAAAATTTTGCTACTCAGACAGTGCTTGGGTAATAAGTCTGTATGTGTGAGTGAGTATGACCTGGAGCTTGTCTTTGGAAAGCAAATGTCTTTAGACTTTAGCCACCCAGCAGGCAACCTGGACAGCTGCCTCACTCTTAGCTTCCAGGATGGGGTTGACCCCCACTGGCAGGGTGCCACAAACTTTCTGTTTCTGAGCTCTTAGCCAGGGTGGATCCCTACCCTTCCAGAGAAGTACCTCTGTGCTTCAGCTGTCAAGGATGCAATCAGCCTAGTTAAAGCCTTGATAATCCATCTTAGTTATGGGTTCATATCCCAGGAGGCATCTTGTAGACCTGAGCCTCATTTTTCTGGAGTTTATAGGAGAACTTCCAGAGCATAGAACATCGTACAGTTTTCTTATTAGCCACTAAATTCTGAATTAGAGTTTAATTTTCTCCAAACCCCACTCCTCTCTGTGCTGGTCCCAGCCTCTGGGGGCCTGAAGACCTGACTCATTTATATGTGTAAAAAATGCCCAGTGTCTTTTGATGGTATATTTAATGGATTGGGGATAGATTTGCTTTCTGAGTGACAGTGATTAACACTGGCATTGTTTACCCTGAGCAGACCTGGGTTTTGAACATCATAAACAATAAGCAGATTTTCATGCCTTTTTCAAGAGTTGACTAGCAGGCTTCCTGTGGGGGCACTAGCTAGCTATCTGATCTAAAAGAGTTTATTTTTGAAAGTAATATAGGAAATGGTTTGTGGAAAAAAAATGCAAATTTCTACTTTCTAAATAATACTTACCATTTGTTGCATCTCTCACATGCCAGATAATTCTGTGGTATTCTGTATATATTTTCTCTAATCTTACAAGATAAATGTTATCTCCATTTTGCAGAGGCAGAAACTGTAACTGAAATAGGATGGATGAGTTGCCTGAGATTCCACAGGCAGGAAATGGCAAAACTCAAACTCAAACCCTTGTAGGTGTGACTTGGAGCTCATGCATGTAACATCACATTACACTGGCCCTCTGGACTGACATTTCAGCTATCTCACACTTTAAGAACAGGTAGAATTTTAGAAAGAAGCAAGACAAAAAGAAGTTAACAAATGGGATATGCAGACCCAGCCAACATGTATATTCATCTTAACTGGTAAAGCCCCATGTTTTCTTTCTTTCTTTTTTTTTTTTTTTGGTGATTGAGTCTCTTTCTCACCCATGCTAGAGTGCAGTGGTGCAATCTTGGCTCATTCCAACCTCTTCTTCCTGAGTAGCTGGGATTACAGTAGCCTACCGCCATGCTGGCTACTTTTTGTATTTTTAGTAGAGATGGGGTTTCTCCATGTTGGCCAGGCTGATCTCAAAAACTCCTGACCTCTGGTGATCCACCCGCCTTGGCCTCCCAAAGTGCTGAGATTACAGGTGTGAGCTACCACACCTGTCCCGAAGCCCCACATTTTCTTTAGCTAAAAGTTTCCATCTCCTTCCTTACTAGGCATTAAGAATAAAAAATGTTTAAAACCGTTTATTTAAAATTTGTCTATTTATTGTTCAATGAGTTCAAAATCCAACAGAGATAAGAAAGGATATAAAGAAAAAAGACAAATGTTCGAGGTGAGGGATATCCCAGGTACCGTGATTTGATCATGGCACATTGTATACATGTATTAAAATGTCATATGCACCCACCACATATATATAACTATTATAGACCGATAAAAAATTTACAAAGTAAAAAGGCCAATTCCTACCCCTGGGAGGGTTCTCTTAGGCCTTTTTGTAGGCCTATGTCAATACGATGGATTGCAAAAATGATCAAAGTTTCTCTCCCTGCATACCCATCCCTCTTTGCTCTGTGACTTTGAAGCTGCTTCTATCAAGAAGTGGTGTCTGCTTCCCCATCCCTTGAATCTGGGCTGGCCCTGTGACCAGCTTTGGAATGCTGGTCAGTGGAATACCAGTCAGTGGAATGCGGCAGCAGTGACCAAGTAAGTGCCAGTTCCCAGCCTAGGTCCTGCGTGCTAGCTTTCTTTTTCTCAGAAACTTGCTGAGCTACCTCCTACCATGTAGGCAAGCCCTGTATAGGCCCTTGGAGAACGAGAGACTGCATGGAGCTGATGAATTGCCTTAGCAAGTGCAAAAGGCTTGAGGACTGAGTTTTCTGTGTGCGACTTGAGCAGCTAGGAGGTCAGGGTGAACTGAGTGGTGAGAAATGAAGTAGCCATGAACCCTGCGAACCAAAATGACGACTTCAACTTTTATTCTAAGTGTGTGATAGCAATGAATGGACAAATGGGCAAATAAACAAACAAATGCAGGCGTGAATGATCCCAACAGGTGAGAAGAGCAGCCATTGCTTGACATATACAACTTATCTGGGATTTGAAACTCAGAGAAGAGCCAATCCCATACAGCTCAGTGACAGGACCACAGTGAGCACGGTTGGTGAAGTTAAAGGGACCAATCCCTGGGTAACATGTCACTTAATCCCCATTGTTTTCTTTCCTCATTTGGAATCCTCGGTAGACATTAGATTAGTCTTGGTATTGATTATTGATTTCTGATACCCACACTGAAGGTTCAACCACAGTGAAATGGTGGTTATCAGCAAAGAAATGAAAACAAATGGGAGGCCTTTCACCATAGGACTTCTTGGGCTAGTGTGGAAGAAAACTCAAAGAAATAATTATCAGTCCCAGACTGAAATCTCTGCTGGCCCACTGAATAATATTTTTTCATTTCCTTAACAAAATCAAAGAGATTTCTGATGTCACTGGACTTTGATAATATGAAGGTATCTGCCATGCTGAAAAATGAGTCAGGTAGCTTTTGCTACATAACAAACCACCCGAAAACTTGGTGGCTCATGATTCTGTGGGTCAGCATGGTTCTCCTGACCTGGCATGCTGGAATGATGGCCATCAGATGGGCTTTCACAGAGTCTGTGGGCAGTGAGTGGACTGGCTTGTGACCTGCCCAGGATGACCTCACTTGCATGGGCTGGTGGTTGGCAGGCTGTCAGCTGGGGCACTTCCGCTCTCCTCCACATGGAGTCTCATCCTCCAGGAGGTTAGCTGGGCCCATTTACATGGTGGTCGTGTCAATGGTTCCTTAAGAAGTAAGAGAGAGGGCAAGTCCCAGTGTGCAAGAGCTTTTCTAGCCTCCATGTATCTTGTTCTGATTGTTAACATCCCATTGGTCAAAGCAAATCTCAAGATGAGCCCAGATTCAAGGTGTGGGGAAATAGACTTTACCTTTTGATGGGAGAAGCTGTGAAGTCACATAGCAAAGAATTTGTGACTATTTTTTCATATAGTCTGTCACAGTGTGTGTGAGTGTATTTTTTTCTTTTTTTTAACTTAAACACTTTTAAGAGACGACATTAAAAAAAAAAAAAAGTACCTAATTTCTTTCAGGCCAGGGGGCTTATGCTAATTCAAGTAGCTGACATAAATCTTCATGATTTTATCTAGGCATATTGTATATAATTAAAGTTACAGGTAGATATTTTTGGAAATAACTTTACTTGGGAAGTATGATGACATAGGAGGATCTTCTATAAGTTGCCAAATAATTTTCCTATCCTTTTAACATTCTTAACAGAATGTTATTCACCTAAGGATAAGAATTCTATCATTAGTTAAATTCATATTTATATTTCAGTCTCAGGCAATTTCTGTGATGAAAACTAGGTGCCTCCTTGATAGGTGAGGGTGCTTGCTATTCAAAGTTAGGAAGAGAACAGACGCCAGGGAGAGAGCGCCATGCGTATTCCTATCAGAGAATGTTCTTTCTAGTTCTAGCTTGTTGTGAAGCAGATGCATGACCTTGGGAAAGTCATTTAACTTATCTGGGCTTCAATTTCTTTACCTACACTGAGAATTTTCCTTTGTGTGTTCAAGTCTGTGATGGTTCCTCTGGGCTTCCCGGGGAGGATCTCTCCTGTCTGGGAGGGATACTGCCACCTCCAGAACCACCCAGAAATTGGCTCCTTCCACCTGGGATTCTGGATAATTTAGATTTCCAAAAAGGCTTTCAAAAGTAAAAAAAATAGTTGGATTGAGCTGCATTCTTTATTTTATTTTTTGAAACAGAATTTCGCTCTTGTTACCCAGGCTGGAGTACAATGGTGAAATCTCGGCTCACTTCAACCTCTGCCTCTCGGGTTCAGTGATTCTCATGCCTCAGCCTCCTGAGTAGCTGGGATTACAGGCATCTGCCATCATACCTGGCTAATTTTTGTATTTTTAGTAGAGACGGGGTTTCACTGTGTTGGCCAGGCTGGTCTCGAACTCTTGTCCTCAGATGATCCAACTACCTTGGCCTCCCAAAGTGCTGGGATTACAGGTGTGAGCCATCCTGCCCAGCCAGGTTGAGCCACATTCTTTATAAAGGCAGGAGATGGGAGTGCCAGGACCTTCCTGGGCATGAGGAACTCCACTTGGGATGGGGAGGACTTGACAGAGGCCTCCTGTCTCCCTGAGGTCCACTGGTAGTGAAGTCTCCTCTGGGGCAAGCACAGGGGAAGGGACAGCTGCAACCTTGACCTTTCAGCTGCTGTTCTGCCCTTGACAGAAGGCACAGGCAGGAAAGGGACTATGGGAGAGACTGCAGCCATCCGCATGATGACCACTGTAGGGGTTCCTCAAATCAGCCATTCATGAGGCTGGTACCAAGGGAGGCTGACACATGAGCCAGCCCCTCAGCTAGGTGACAGCCCTGACCAAGGCCCCTCCCGTGATGCCTGGTCTTGGAAGTTTGCTGCACACTGTACTTCTCATTAGTTTGACTTTGAGGACTATTTGCTTTTCCTTTTGGGTGTATTGGCCTGTGAATACCTGATGAACATTTGACATGTCTTCTTGTTTTTGGCATGAGGTCCTGGGCCAATCCCCACCTTCCTCCTTCTCCAGAACAACTGGGTCAGGAAGAAAAGTGCTCCCCTGGGCCTTTCTGTTGGCAGTTATGCTCAAATTATGGGGGTAAAAAATTAAATGTGTCAAGGGTTCAGAAGGTTGCAGAAATATGTTTCCTGCTGTCAGGTGTGGCAGAGCACAGGATGAAATGGAGACATCACGTTCCAGCTAAAGATTGTTAAGTCCAGTTTCGGAAAACATACATTAACAAAATCTGTTTTTGGCCGAGTCAACAGGAAACCTCTCTGAGTACCTCAAGAGCCAGAATGAGCTTCACATGGAGCCAGCCTGCCTTGTTGGAAGATGCAGCCATCAGCATTTTACCCCTGCAGACTCATGCCAGATTCTTAGCTGAGTTTCCCAACTGCCTTCTCATTCTCCTTGGGACGGGGCTTTTGATTTTCTGCTTCCTACCTTGAGTGGTTCTCAGGGAAAACCCTTCAGGCAAGTCTCTCTCCTGGGTGCTGGGTTCACTTTTGGGTGATGGGTTGAGTCAGATGCTGAGACATAGGGAGGATCTGACATTCTGTGATGCCAGGTTTTCTCTGCAGGAATGGAGCAGGGACTATGGGGGAGACTGCAGCACCTTCCTGGGGTGCAGAGGTGCTTCCTCCCTTCCTTGGCCTCATTTTGAACTTTTTTCTCAATGAGCTGAAGGAAATTAGAGCGGATGAGGGTATTGACAGTGGAAACGGTGAGTTGGGATGGGTGTGAGAGATACTTAGGAATTGAAATGGGCTGTGTTGGATGTGGGACAGTGAAGACGGTAGCATCTGGGTTAGTGCCCAGGTTTGACTTTAGATGGTTGACGGTGCCACTACATGAGCTGGGGACTGTGTAAAAGAAGTGGATGGCCACTGTTGCCTGGAGTGACTGTCCATTAGCACTGACCACCTCAGTGCATTGTTTCCTCAAGAATCACTACTAAGGTCCCCCTCAAATGGTTCTTGCCAGGAGCGCATAGGGAAGGCCGGTCGCTGTAAGTATTCACAAAGAGCAAATAATCTAGAGCTTCAAAGCACACCCCCTGGAACACCAAGGCTGGCTGCCTTCCACAATCCTGGGATGTTGAGCCCAAATCATTGTGACATTGTTGATGTGAACATATAAAGAACAAATTAACCTGCTTTGGAATGAATGATTAGATTCTGCTCAGACTTGATCGCTCATGTTTCCTAGAAACTCGATTTAGTGTTGGTCTGAGAGTGCATTGCTCTGCAGCACCAGTCTTCTCTAATGACCAACATGAAGTGGGCAGGCGAAACCCTTCAGGCTCCAGGAGTAGGACAGTGATGATACATGTGTGCCAAGCCCAAATCCGAGAAGCTGAATTGAGCTTGGTCCTCGCCAGCCTCCCTAGTCTGTCAGTAGCAGATAGAAATCCCGATTCCAGGCACCTGTGCCCTCCAGCCCGGGTGGCCTCTTTCCTGATGCAAGATCTGGCAAAAGGCCCAGCATCTTCATCTCCTGTGCCTACCGGTGCATTGGGCTGCTTGTTTCAGAGCAGGCTGGTTTATGTGGAGAGAGATTATCAGTGCAGAAGGAATACACCTGGGCCCTGGCAGAGAGAGAGGGAAGGAGAGGGAGAGAGAGGGATCCACATAGACACAGCTCTCCCCCCATATAAAGAAATTAGCCAAGATATGAGTTATTTTTAGATGATGTGTATTTTTGGAGTGTATCCTTTCAAGTGCCTTCATATTTTAGTCGGATTGTTTTTGAAATAAATAGTTTTTTTTTTTTTTTT
>NW_016107336.1:9608954-9613874 GCF_001604975.1 Cebus imitator
GGGAATTTCCTAGTCTGTGGGCAATAAAAACACAGCGTCCACTCACCCTCTGCGCTTTCACTGGGAGCTGCAATCCTGAGCTGTTCCTAAACGGCCATCTTCAAGTTGGTCCCTGAAATAAATAGTTTTAAAATGTGTGATGTGATGTCTCCCCTTTTATAGCAGAATACCCTAAAATATATTCAGCCATAAAATATCTTTTTTTAATTATGAAAAATTTCATGCATATACAAAAGTGAGAGCGTCATGTAATAAACCCCATGTACCCAACAGCCAGCCTCAACAATTCGCGGCCAACCTTATTCCACCTATGTTTCCCACTCCCCAGATTACGTAAGTTCACCTTGTCTATGGTGACCTAAGGTCACCGTTATGAACAGTCCTTGTGCAGTACATGTAGTACCTGCCACCCTTCGGTGCATTTCTCCTATCTGTAACCTAGCCTTTACCAGAACTTTCCCTAGTTTGTCTTCTGTAATCCAGTCGGGAAAAGTATATAAATGGTAGCGTTGAAATTCTGCGTTAAGTAAGAACGCATAGAGTTTGAGAGAGACTTTCCTAGCTGAATTTTAATACTGGGTTTACCTTGAGCATTCACAGGCTCTTTCTGGAGAATTGACGTTTAGGACTTTTCATTGCTTAAAAATGGGGGCGTCTTATTGCACTGTGCTGTGGTAGCACTTTTTTTTTATTTGAAAATGAAGTCATTATTAATAGATGCAAAGAAACGGAAAAATATTCATTTTTGAGCAGGATTTTGAGATAGACATGAGGAATTCTGAGTATGCTGAGTACACCATTTGCTGCATGAGGGTGCGATGCTGCTGCTCATCTTGTTCTGAGCTGCAGCGCCGTCTCTGTGGCTTCACTCAGGGGCTGTTTTGAGGAGCTGCACTCAAGTTTGCACCAGATGCCTCCAGACTTATGTTTTTCTTCCCCCCTTCCCCCTCATTTGCCCTCTTTTTAGCGTCCTTAGTTGTCTGCCTTCTCTGCTGTTTGAAGTGCTTCAGCACTGACAACATGGAGAGGAACTGTGAGTTCCCAGGCCAACCAGGTAACCACGCCTGTTACATCAGTGACCTATCAGTGTGTGTGAAATTGAGTCTCTAGGCCCTCCTGTTCCAGAAAAGTGCATGAGAACTTCTTGAGCTTGATGTGTATTCCCCGTGACAGGCTCTGGGGCTCACGATGCAGACAAGGTTTGTGCAGCTGGAGGTTCAGTGAGGTGGTTCAGTAAGTTGGATCATAAAGATGGGAAGAGAAGAGCTTGAGGGTCCTTCAAAATCTCTTGCTGCCTAGCAGATAACAAGGGCTACCTGCACCTTCCAGTGTCTTCTAGCACCTTCTAGCATCCTCTGCATGGGATGTCATTCCTTGGAATATACGGAGGGTGAGCACATGGATTCTGAGAAGCAAGTGACTTTGGGGGATGTTTCAACCTTCCAAACATAAATGGAAGAAACTGGGGTATAGAGGCTGTTTCACTCATCCCTTTCTCTCCTTCATTCCCTCTTAATCTTCAGCGTTTTTACATTTTATGTTATCTGCCTTTCACAAACATTCGGTAAAAATATATATTTTTTGGAATGGAAACCTGAAGGTGCACCATCAATCCTAAACACTGAGGATGCTCCAAATGGGTTGCTCTGGGTCTGTCAAGATTCGAGTGGGGGTGGCAGGCATCCTGCTTTTGAGACGATGAATGCGAGGTAGAGACGCAGGAGCTTGGGCTGGCCTTTTTTCCTCTCAGTGTTTACATTGTGTCTTCCTTCCTCGGCCTACTCTGGGCACCAAGACTCCCCCTGCACCCACTGCCCCCCACTTTTCACCGTCACTATCCAGGCTTCTCCTTTCCCACCCTAGACTCAGCTTCCTCCCACAAATACACTGGTGCAGCTATTTCTTTTTCTCCTGTTTTTTATCTTATTTAAATCTCTCTAGTCTCATAAACGTTGAGGTTCCACCACTGTGTCTTCTCAGTCTAAAAACAAGTGGTTTTTTCTTAGGTAGACACCTTGTGCAGGAGAAAGAGGACTGGGGAAGTTCTTGGCTCCTTCATGTCCATCTTCACTTAAAATACAATCAATTTCTTTAACAAAAGGTGTTGCCCAAAGGCCTGGAGATCACCAGGTGTCTCGACCACAGAGGCATCTGATTTCCTGGGCTATGTATGAACAAGGAACCCCAAGAATGGGCCTATGGTGGTGGTGGGGGGAAGGCAGAGAACATTGCTGGGGAACTCACCCAGTGACTCAGGACAGGCCTGCACTTGGGGCTTTCTCTGGGAAGGAGAGCGAGTCTTGGGCCCTGAATGCCAGGGCTGCGGGTGCCTCTGATTGACGAGGCTACCATGGCACAAAGTAGGGTGGATGTAGCAATCCCTCCCTTTGCTCTTTCCTTTCTGTTCCTCATCCTGTCACCAGAAGGAAAAATGGATATTGAGAAGAATGGCCCAGGGAACATCCTGAGACTGAAGAGGGTCCCCCAGGCTGTCAGGGGGGTGGGGTGATAACAAAAGAGCCACGAAAGGAGTGATGCCTTTTGTCCGGAAACAACCTTAGCGATGGTGGTTCTGGACTGAGAGCAGCCCTCTAGATCTTGTCGAGATTCTTATTATCTTTGTGTTAATCTGTAATGTAATTTTGAGTACTTGTTATGTGCCAGACATGATGCCCTGGGCCTTATATACATTCAGCCATTTGATTCTAATCTGTACCTTATAGATGGACAAACTGAGGCCCATTTATGAAGTGTTGAGGCCCAGAGCTGTGTTACCCAGTGAGTGAGTGCCATGATTGAGAGCTTCAGGGCCCATGATCTAAAGCAGCTCCTGCCACCGTCCCTGTTTTGCAGCCTCGGCTGGACCTTGGACAGGCTGGATGCTGGGATTTAACCTGAGGGTCTAGATTGCCTGACACCTTGGTGGACACATGTTTTATTTTTCTTTCCTTGTGCCCCTGCTCTCTAGGGGACATGGTCTCCTGATTTTTTTTTTTTTTTTATTCCAGAGGTGAGTGCTACTGCTCAGGGCCTTCTCCGACCAGATTGGCCATCCTCAAACTTCAGTTTGGCTCCGTCTCTTCTAGTCTCCAGCTTGTGCAGGTAAAGATGCGGTTGCATCAGCCACAAGTTGTGGATCACAGCCCCATGTCCCTTATGCGAACATGATATGTGAGAGAGACAGTGGGATTTTCTTAAGGAGACAGTGTGAAAATATGCTGCGCAGGCATTCTGCAGCTGCTGTTGTCAGAAGCTTGTAAAACACTGAAAAGGAGCATGGGGAGGCCCATGCCATTGGTGGCTACCCTCCCACCGATAGCCCCAGTGTATGGTCAGACAAACGTGACATGGGGCTTCTCAAGGTGCAGGAAGAAAGCCTTTTGAAAACTGGGCTTGCAGGTGGGAAATGTGGGATGAAAGCTTCAGAGGTCTTGTATCTCTGTGGTATGTCCAGACCAGGGGCACCTGCTATACCCTTGGGAGTTTTCTGGGACCTGGTGACGGGATGCTGGCAGGGTGGGATGGGTGTGTGTGTGTGTGTGTGTGTGTGTGTGCGCATGTGCACAAGTGAGTGAATATGTGTGTGTGTGTAAATACGTGTGTGCGTCTGCATGCACACATTTACCTTTATCTATGGGGGATTACTGCAAATAGTCACCTGATTAACTTTGGTACCCGTAGTTACCAGGCTGTGGGCTGCTGGCTGCTTGAGGACAGCACCCTGTGTAGAGTCAGCTTTGTAGAAAGGGTCAGCTTTCATCAGGGTCAGCTTTCTGGAGGCTGTATAATCCATTACAGCTGCATACTCTGTTGGTTTAGAACAACACCGTCCTCGTTTGTGAAAGCTTAGCTAGTTGTAACCCAAATATCACAGACTCAGTATATAGAGAGACATGAGTGGCAAGTTTGGTTCAGCATTTATCTTTAAAAAATCAATGTCTGATATTACTGCAGCACTTTCAACATTTAACTATACACTTTTTAACATATTTACACCTGTAACCTTTGGTTCTGCTCAAACCTTTGCATCTAATCTACCCTAAGAGGCGGAAAGAATCCCCCTTCAAGCAAGGTGGTGCTGCTGCTCTCCCGTGTGCTTTTCCTTGAAGTCTGAGGTCTCTTTCTTTCTCTCCCGGTAAGGGAATCGAGAATGCATTTTATAGCCATGATTTGTTTTCTTGTCCCTCCGAGGAAAACTCCTGTGTATACATTGAGTTAAAAGGATAAAGACTCCAAACTCTGGTACAAAGCAGAAAAATGGATCCTGACATGGACAGTTTTTAGTCTAAACAAGATGCCCCTGATAACAGAGATCCAAAGACAAATTGCATTTGTACTGGAAATAGATTCTCAGACTTTAATTGCCCATAAAAGCTTTTTCCCCACCCTGCCATCTTCCTGCCTAATCTGATGTACATCCTGCCCATTGTAGCTGTTCTGCCAGTAGGAAAATCTTGAACTAAACAATTAGACAACAGTGACAGTTTTCGAGATACATATATGTCATTTTTGGACTAATATGGGTTATCTAAATTAGTACTTTTTTGATTATAGTTTATGGTTTTCTAGTAGTTCAGATGAATGGCCCACTGTTACAGCCTACGTTATTGTTTCCTCGCCTGTGGGACCATTAAATTAAGTCTTTCCTCTGCTCATGCAGTCAAACCCTGACTGGTCATCACCTTGCTGTGTGTTGTTGGCACTTGGGGGCCCAGGTGAGGGTGAATGATTGAACGGACACAGATTCAGCCCCTCTTCAGGGTGAACAATTAAGCATTGTGGGATAGGTTTCTCTCTTTCTGTAAGTTGGAGGGCATCATCCATCCATCCATCCACCCACCCATCCATCCACCCATCCATCCATCCACCCACCCATCCACCCATCCACCCACCCATCCATCCATCCACCCACCCATCCAT
>NW_016107336.1:9613967-9641787 GCF_001604975.1 Cebus imitator
CCACCCACCCATCCATCCACCCATCCACCCATCCACCCACCCATCCATCCATCCATCCATCCACCCATCCATCCATCCACCCATCCATCTATCCACCCATCCATCCAGCGAACATCTGAGGACCCCATGGTGAGCTGGGAGTTTACAGTCTGGTGGAGAAGCCAACAGTCCCAAAGTGCTGGCAAAAGTTTATTTTAAGCAGACTGCTAGAGGCTTCGGATGTCTGGTAGGTTGGAGGGGAGGATACAATTCAAGTTAAATGACATCATGAGTCAATTTTAGAAGTTCTTTATTGAGTTTTAATTTACATAGAGTAAAATGAATAAATCTTAAATGTACATCTGGTGACTTTTTTTTTTTTTTTACAAGAATATACACCCTTGTGACAACAAGGCTGATCAAGACATAGAATATTTTCATCATCCTAGAAAATGTCCTTCCAGTCAGCTCCCTCTGTGGTGATAACCACTATTCTGACTTGTAACCACAAATCAATTTCGCCTGATCTTGCGTTTCCTAGAACTGGTGTCACACAGTTTGCACTTTTTGGGTCTGGTTTCTTTCACTCCACATCATGTCTGTGGGAATCATCCATGTTGCTGCACACAGCACTCGCTTGTGCTGTTTTTTGGTGAGCAGTATTCCATTGTACAAATAGGCCACAGTTTGTTTATCCCTTCCCCTGTTAATGGGCATTTGGATTGTGTCTAGTTTTTGGTTATTTTGAGTAACGCTGCAGTGAACATTCATGTGCAAGTCTGTTTGTGGACACACACATTCAAAGTAGATGAAACATAGACAGGTAAAGAGAGTCGAAAGATTTTCAGTTATTCAACTGATGAAACTATAAGAGAGAGAGAAATCCAAGGCTGACGGGACTTCAAGACAGGTTAAATGTGTCTCCTTTGTGATGCATTATCTCATTTGAATGTATTCATTACATGAGTGGTGTGAAGAAATGAATTAATTGCGGTGCCTTTAGCTTAGTGGTAGATAGTCTTACAGGAAGGCAGGTTCCTAATGGACCCCATTTTTGAGTCACTGGGGAAGCAGAGACCCTTGGAAGTAAAGCTACAAGATGTCTCTGTGTTGAAGAGAGGACAGTAGGCTTCCCATTGTGTAAAAGAAATCCTGACTCTTCCTATCGGTCCTGATTCCAGCTTCTGAGCCAGAGTGAAGGCAGAGAAGGCAATGATGTACTCTGCTCTCGGCCGCTTAAGTTTCAAGTCGGAAGATCTCTAGTGCTCAAGGCTCTCATCTCCCCGGCTACGTGTATGTAGAAACATGGAAGACCAGCGCCTTGTGATAGACAGTTTAATCTTACCTGCCTGCTGTGAGTAAACTCACCATCTCAGAAAATTGCAAAGTATAAATTGTCTCTTAACACTGATAAACAGAAAGGAGGAGGAAAAAGCCCTGACAAAATACTACAACTTAATTGTGTTTCTCAGCTGGGCTCAGGAAACCTGCTTCCTCCTTCCGAGAATGCTGTTTACCAAGTCTCCCAGCCCCACAATAATTATTTCTTTAACCCCTGGTGGGATAGCACCTTAGCATGGAAAGGGACTGCACTGCCAGGGAAGCTTAATGAGGCTGTCTCAGGTGCTCATGTGGGGGAGGTTTGCCTTCATTAGGTGCATGAATCACTGTGACTTCTGGCTTCTGGCCTCAGGGATGGCAGGACAGGCTGCCCCGGAGGATAGAGGCTGCTGGGGAGGGAAGTGGGGATGAGGAGGCGAGACTTTGTGCTGGCCTGGTTTTCTAGTACACAGGTGTTTGCAATTCTAAATAAATGTGCAGTGTCAGTACTCAGCAGCCCATCAGCTGAGACTTAGAATGAGGGCTGAACAGGGAAATAAGATTGGCCTTCTTTGGGCACTTGTCATTATGTTGGATGGACCCAAATTCAGGCCTAATTATATATATAAAAAAGCCTGGGAGAACTGGGTTTGGGGGTGCAAGAGACAAGGGGGGTGGCCACCTGTCAGAAATATTGTGTGCTCCAAAAATCTCCTTCTATGGAATCTGGAAGCTCACTGCTGTGAGCATTGTTGTTGTGTTTTTTTCTTTTACTTTGAGAGATATCTTCATGCCTTCTGCAAAGTTTTGAAAAACATTATTTGAATAATCAGTCAGAAAGAGGGGCCAGAGGCAAAAGCCTTTCCCCTTCACAGAGCAATGTCCACTGGTGACTTACAAAGGCCCATCTGGTGGTCTTGGCAAGTGATGGCTGCCTGTTTCACCAAGCTGGTCATTTACTCCTGCGTTTGTCTGTTTGCTTCTTCATTCATTCATTGCTATCTACACTTAGAATAAAACCCCAACTCCTCATCGTACTGGGTTGAATAGTGTCCCTCCAAAATTCATGTTCTTCCCTAAAGCTCAAAATGTGAACTATTTGGAAATAGGGCCATTTCAGATATAATTAGTAGGGTTCAGATGAGGTCACACTGGAGTGGGGTGGGCCCTTAACCCTATATGACTGGCGTCCTTATAGGAAGAAAGAGACACGGAGAGACACACATACAGTGGAAGGACCACCATGTGACAACAGAGGCAGAGATTGGAGTGATATTAGGTTGCTGCAAAAGTGGTTGTGGTTTTTTTCATTAAAAGTGGCAAAAAACTGCAGTTACTTTGCACCAACCAGTACATCTGTGGGCCAGGGCACCAAGGATTGCTTGCAACCACCAGAAGCTAGGAGACCTTTCTCCATGAATCAGTTTTGCCTGGTCTTGTGTTTCCTAGAAATGGCATCATACAGAGTAACTTTTTTGGGTCCAGCTTCTTTGATTCAACATCATGGCTGCGGGAATCATCCATGTCGTTGTGTGAGTCACTGGCTTGGCCTGTTTTATTGATGAGCAGTATTCCACTGTTCAGGGAAGGATATGAATTTTGAATGAACAGATTATCCTTCTGAGCTCCCCCAGAAGGAACCAGCGATGCCGACACTTTTATTTTGGATTTTTGGCCTTTAGAACCATGAAAGAATTAATGTCTCTTGTTTGAAGCCATGTAGTTTGTGGTGCAGTTCTGCAGCCCTGGGGAACGGATGCACTTGTCGTGGCTTACAAGGTTCCTGGCTACTTCTCCAGTTTCGTTTGTAACCCGTCTCTGCTTGGCCTGCCCTACTGGCTGCTTGCTGCACATGTTGAACATGCTTGGTCCTCAGGACCCTTGTACTTGCCTCTGCCTACAACGTTCTTCCCTGCATAGTCCCATGACTTGTTTGCATAATTACTTAGGTCTTAGCTCAAATGTTACCTCTTCAGAGAGACCTGCTCTGGACATCTTATCTAAAATTGCATCTTTTCCTCTCACTGTCCCTCCTTACTCCACTTTAATCTTCTTCCTAGAATTTAACACTAGGAGACGTCATAGAGGGTGTAGGTGTATTTATTTTCTTGTCACCTGCTTCCCCAACCAGACCATAAGCTCCATGTGAGTAAGGACTTCGTCTTGTTTACTGCTGTATCCCCAACATGCAATAGTACTTGGCAACTAGTAAGTGCTCAATAAAATATTAACATTATCTCATGCTAGGAAACCTTAAACAAAGCCAGTTCCTGCACTCATGGGCTTATATTCTAGTAGCTGATACACATAGATGGGAAGAACTACTGGGTTTGAGGGAAGGAGCGTTCACTTGGTTTGGGAGGCCAGGTAAAGACTTCCTGAGCAAATGATACTTGATATTTCAGTGTGGCGTCAGAGTGGACCAGGCAGAGTCTATAAAAGCCTTGTGGTGGAATGGACTGCGGTAGCATTTGAGAAAGTGAGGGAGTTTGGGGTGGCTGGACGGCTGAGAGCCAGGGGAGTGACTGAGGGGCAGGAGGAAGCCAGAGCACCCATGGCCTTGTGGGCTGGATAGGACCCTGGTCCTCAAGAGTGATGGGAAGACTTTGAAAGGATTGAGTGGAAGAGAGGCAGGAGGGCATGACATAATCTAATTTATGTTTTGCAGAGTTCACTCTGGTTACAGTGTGGTAAATGCCTTGGGGTGACCAATGAGGAGGTTACTGCATTTGTCTGGAGGGATGCCTGAAGATCTTGAGACGGGGCAAGATTCAAGAGAGAGATTTGGGGATTAAAAGTGGATAGGATTTGGAAATGGATTAGAGGCAGGAGGTGAGGGGAGATGGCAGTATCAAGCAGGGAGCTCAGGCTCTGGACATGTGTGATGGAGCAGGTCATGGCACCATTCATAGGACAGAGGAAGACTGGAGGACTGTGTGTGTGTTGGGGGAATGTGCCGGGGTTTGGGGCTGGGAGGAGATCTTGCATGCCTGACAGTCTCGGCAACACTGCCATGCTAGGTGTCTTCCACCAGCTTCGGTGGAAATAAGAGGTGACACCTCTGGAAAGGGCTTCGATTCTAGCACGTCTTGTGCCCTTGTAGTAACGAGATGGGTGCTCTCCTGTGAACCATGGATCTTGGTATTTATCCATGCCTTTGGGTAGTCCCCGCCTACCTTCACTCTAGGCTTGATTTGGCCAGTGAGACTCTGGTAAACATGGAACAAACAGAGGCTAGATAAGTGCTCGCACACTGGGGCTTGTCCTCTTGGAACTGTCTGTCAGAAGCTTGCTGCCATGCTATACAGAAGCTCCGGTGGTTCACTGGATGATGAGAAGCCGCATGGAGAGATACCCAAAGGACGAGAGGCCGTCTTGAAAGTTCCAGCCCCCCCAGAGCTCCCACCTTAATGTGGCCACACAAGTGACAACAGCCACTCTGCAAGGAACCACAAAATCCCAGCCAACCCGCAAAATCAAGAAAAAGAATACCTTGTTGTAAGTCACTAAGTTTGGGTGGCTTGTGATACTGCAGTAGAGAATTAAAGCAGACCTCTTCAGACTGATTAAAATGGGGGACCCTGGCTATTGTTGGGCTCCTCTGGGTAGGGTCTCCTAAAGAGATGTCTTGGGACCCTCTGCCCAGGAGATTTCCTTTTCCCTCTTCCTTTACTTCACCTGCAGTTATAGGCTTGTAGAGGGCAGGCTGTCTCAGGGGTGCAGATGGCCGCAGGGGGTGATTACTGATGGCCCTCCCACTTCCCACCTACCTTCTTTCTGATTTTTTCCTTCGCCATCCCTTCCATGGCCTGTTCTCTGCCTGGTTTTCCTCGCTTCCTTCCTGCTCTTTCTCTTCAATAGCTGTGGGGAGCCCTCAAGGCTACAGAAACTTTAGAAACCTGATTCAGGATTTGCATCGTTGCCTACTCTCCCGTTTTCTTTTGTCCCCTGTCCTAGCACTAGAGCAAAATTAGGTCTCCTTTGTCTTTTTTAAATGAACAGGTTTAGCCACGGTTTGCTGGCTACTATATTGGACTGAAAATGCTGTTTGTGAGCCATCGTCAACAGAGACTGGGACCAACACTGACAGACACCTCCTTAATTATGTGCCATTAATGATGTACACACTGCAGTTAGGGGAACATTGCAGATGCATTTCTTGCTTTAAGTCTGTGCTGTTGTATGAAATGCTAATGAGTCCAGAATTCTCAAAGGTCATAATCTGAATACATTTTCTTTTCTTCTTTTTAGGGCAATAGGGATAGAATTCAAAACAATTAAAATGAAATTTACTTCATGCTTTGGCTAACAACATCCTTGACTGTACTAATTACACTGAGATATGTATTCATTCACTGGTCATTTGGGCAGATCTGAGTGTGCTTGGGTTCTTTTAAGGTCCCTATCTCTGAATTCTACACAGGATGGGTTTTTTTGTTGTTGTTGTTGTTTGTTTGTTTGTTTTTTTAGCTGCTTACCCCATTGATTATGAGACATAGCTGGAAAATAAAAAGTCCATTTAAACCCTTAGAATATGGAAAGTGCAAATTTAGCAGAACCAGCATTGAATTTTCCAGGGAGTCATTTATCATCCTTAGAAAGTTTTGGTTCTTTGCAAATAAAAAAGAGAAAAGAAAGGTAATTGCCCTACTCAGCTAATTGACAGAATTGTGTCAGAAAAAGGAGGCATTTCAACACTGCCTCCGATGATGACATTTGAAGGTTGTTCCCATTCTCTCTTCACTGCTAAATTAGGTAATCATTATTTCTCTGTGAATCTTATTAATCTAATGGTTGCTTCTCTCCTAACCCCCCTCAGTTAAGTTTTGAGACTCAGACAGAAATGCGAAAATGAAATGCTGAAGGTCAGAAAATAGTTTGGTCAGTTGAATTTGTATTCTCTAGTTTTGTGGTTCAGATCTGAAGTAGGAGATGGCAAGAGGGAATAAGTTTAAATTGCAGTCAGGGGAATTCAAGTCATCTGTTAAAAAGGATCTTCTCATTATATGAATGAAACCCAGAAGGTTTGAAATCTCTACTGGTGGATTTAAAGAACAGGTTATTCCACTGACATGCTGGGATAGTGGAAACCACGAAGCTAGAAAAAAAGCCCAGGACAGTGATTCTCAGGCTTTTATCTTTTTGGAAGGCTTTAGTGGGTGCAAGAGCTGCACTGGGTACTCAGGGGTAACGGCAATCTCTGAGTTTTCCCTGTAAAAAATAGTGCTCATCAGATGTAGGGCTTCTAATATGGTTTCTGATGAGACATTAATGAGATAATGACTGGTTTAAGGAAAACTGATGCTTGGTTTTCATTAGATATTACAACCGAAATACTAATTTGTGTTTGAAACAGAGAGTGTAGACAAATCTGTTGGCAAAACCAGCACTTCCTTGGTAGGATGGATTGACAGCAGCCTTCAATGACACTTGGAAAATAGCTGGATGTCCTGTGTTGGTAAAGGCAAAATGTGAAGGATATGCATACTGATGGTGGCTGTCTTGGTCTGTTTTGTGCCTCGATAACAGAATGCCACAGACTGGATAATTTATAACGAAAGAAATTGATTGGCTTAACATTCTGGAGGCTGGGAAGCTCAAGGTTGAGTTTCCAGCATCCGGCAAGGGTCTGTTTGTTGTGTCACATTGCATGGCAGAAGAGCAAAGACAGAAAGAGGAAGAGAGAGCAGAAGATGCAGAGGAAGGTAGGGAGAAAGAAACAGAGACAGGGGGCTGAGATTGTCCTTTTATAAGGGATGCACTCCGGCAGTAATGAATCCACTCCTATGATAATGGCATTAATCCATTCATAAGGGTAGAACCCACCTGGCCTACTCACCTCTGAAAGGCCTCATCTCTTAATACTATTATAATGGCAATTAAAGTTCAACATGAGTTTGGGAGGGAACAAACATTCGAATCATAGCGTGGCATATTAGTGACAAATCCATCCCCCTGTTACTGCTGAGCAGGCTTGCACAAGACCACCTCAGTCTACCTTAATGATCTTTCTGCCCCTGGGAATGTTCTTACCCATCCCATCCTCATGTCCTCTCTCCTCCCTACCTCGTTAGTCAGTGCTCCTCAGGGCTGCCAGTAGGGAGAGTAGCTGTCCCACCTGACGTGGAGAGGCTGAATGTATGTGACAAATGCATTCCGGGACATTTCCTGCCTTCTGTTCCTTCGAGGTCTCCAAATTCCCTGTCACAAACAGGAGTTGAGTAGATTGAGAGTGAATCTCTGTGGCATCACAACAAATCTAGAAAATACTGTTTAAAAAATGTGTTACCTGGATTGACCTTTTAGATGTTCTCGATATTTTGGGCCAGTGGTTCTGGCAACTCTAAATATTTCATTTAATCATCTTAATCAATTTAGTTAATAGTATTTACTATTTTAAACAAAAGCCTTTATGAAAGAGAGTCTAGCCTTTCCCCCTGGACACTGAGAAACAAAAATATCATATTTTCGTCTGGCAAGTCAGTCAAAATCAAATCTTGCATCAATGAAGAGATTTCAGAGCCTCTGATTTCCACGTCTAGAAGAAGTGATCTGTGAGAGTGCCCTTGTTCAGAAACAAGGTAAAATGATTCATGTTTATATGAAACAATCTAGTAAATTGTATGGATGCTTTCTTCATTTTGTTTTATGATAAAATTAAGTCATTTTCTCCCCTTCATAAGACATTTTTCTTTGTAGCTTCAATCGTCATAGTGAAGTTCGATGAACAACATCAAAATGATCATCATTTGAAAAAAAATCGTCATTTGAAAATGTTCATTAGTCAACCTATTGTTCCAAGAAGGAAGATTTAACCATATTTTTTCTTTCTCTTTCTCTCCCTGTCATGTCCTTTGTGCTCTTTGGCATAGATTTCAAATTTAGTGAAAACCTATCACCTTGTAAGTTATCATGAAATAAAAAGCCAGAAAAAGGTTCAACATGGAGCAGTCAGGTGCCCCAGTTGCATTTTCTTTGGTTGCGAGTTACTTGATCCTTTGCTATCCCTGTGGCTGGGGAAATTGCACCTTGAATGTTCTTGGGTTAGCTGCAAAAGGTGGAGGAAAAGTTTTACTTTTATTCCTTCAGGTTTCCTTGTAGTATGACTTTCACATTTATGGACCATGCCCACCAGGGACCTTGTGTGCATTAATCACAGGGTGAGTCTCTTAGTTGGCACATCTGTACGTGTGGCTGACATAAAAGGAATGAATCAAATTTCATCTCTATGCCTAGTTTGGGTAGATATGACTCATTTTCATGGCCCTAGAACTAAAACGTGGTAGTTAAAACAATAAAGTGATATTTATAGGGTAATTTTGATCAAGCCTGTCATAATTTTCTTTCCTGGGTAAGTCTGTATGTCCTTTGTTACAGCTCTAATTACACTGACAGCTTTTCAGAAGGAACGTTAGGGTAGAGGTTATTTAAACATAAAACCGAAGGTTTGACATCAGTTAAGAATGAATGATTTTTATTTCTTAACATATATTTTAATGTAACAAAAACTTCCTGGCTTATTTTCCTCCCGGAATACAATCATTATCCTTATTTTATTGTATCATTTAAAAAAAAAATCATTGAGGCAGAAGGAGATTTAGGCTGATCTCCGTCCTTCCTACCTAGGCACCCAGCAGCCTTCAACATGATTCCTCTTTTAAGATATGAAACAATGGTGCATTGTTCACCTCACTCCTGGGTGGGTTCCTTCATGAAACCCTGTAGCTGCAGGCCTCTTTCCAGCTACAAATTTAGTAGAGTTCCTCCAGTGACTTGGCTCTTTCCACATCACTCCAGGGATCTCTATTAACTTAACACACTAAAAATAACACTGCAGAATTGCTGAGCGGGCGAGGGAGACCAGCAGGGCTGGGGGAAGCTAAATATTGCTTGCATTGATCAGGAACTTGGGCCCTGCTCCCATGACGCTTGCTGTTTGACACCGATGCTCATTAAGAACGTGTTTGTTCATCTGCAGGCTTGAGAGGCAGGGGGTGCGTCAGGCCCAGGGGTGGGGGTTGAGGAAGTGAGGATGCTGCTGCCAGTCACAGAGGTCTTTCCCTACCCACCTAGGGACTCCTTTCCTTCGGAATTAATGCAGCTTTTGTGTGAGCCTGGACTAGACCTGTCTTTTCTTCTGGCAAAAGTTCTTAGCTGAGAATAAAGCCAACTCTCACCTTGACTTTAATTCCAACCTCAGTTGTAAAATTGTTTTGGTATGGAATGTAATTATCTCATCAAATAGTAGATGAGAGCACGTTTTGCTTGCAGAAGGCTGAGTAGCCTGGAGAAAGAATGCAGGCCCTGAAGTCTTAAGTTTCGCCCTTGAGTCCTGGGTCTACTGCATGTTAGTTGTGCTGCGCTGAGCTAGTTATGGAAACCCCTCCAGCCTCAGCTTCCCTATTTACAAAATAAGAATATTAATTGAAATGAATGCCTTTCTCACAGGGTGATCGAGAATTCAGATGGGATAGAATTGAATGTGTTTAGAGAAATGGGAAAGCCATGGTTAGTATTCTCCAAATATCCACAGTAGTCAGTTGAGCCAAATGAAATGCCAGCAGTGAACCAATTTTGTCCTACAAAAATGGCAGTTTCATGGGGTTCAACCGAATATATTAATGGGAGCTTTGGAAAGTCTTTTTCATCTTACTTCTTTAAATTATCCCTGTGAGACAGAAAGATTTTAAGCAAACTTATTTTAGCACCTGGGGAAATCTAAGTTTCAAAGCTTACTTGTACCAAGTTGTATAAAATCTGTGAGCAAACCTGTCAGTCTGTGGCTTCTTGCCCTTGCCCTCACTTCAAGCTGAAAATGAGAAGCTAGAGAAAGATTGTGAGAAAACCACCTTCCCTAGGAGTTGAGCAGAGTGTAATACGGGAGGTCACAGCCTCTACGCCACATACCGACATTAGGAGTGGCTCTCCTGTTAAGCACGTTTTCTTGAGCTGGGGCTGGCTCTCCTAAAGCGATGATTCTTTCAGAGTCTGAGTGAACCTCTGTGGGGCTGCTGCCTATTAGTTCCTTCTGTTTATTTTCCCTCAGAATCACCAATATGTGCAGCTCAGGGCTGACCTGGAGATTGGAGAATCTAACTCCCCAGAGATGGGCGCAGCTGGTCTACGTTGGAGTATTCTCCCATTCTTGGCCTGCCTTTGGCACTGGCAGGTTTTCTCAACATCAGCACTGTGGATATTTTGGGTCAGACAATTCTTTGCTGTGGCAGTTGTCCTGTGCATTGTAGGATGTTTAGCAGCATTCCTGGCTTCTACCCACTAGGTGCCAGTAGCATGCTCTCCAGTTGTAACAACCCAGCATGTCTCTAGATATTGTTAAATGTCCACGGGAGGGACAAAATCACTGCTAGTTGAGAACCACTGGGCCCAGGAGACCTCAGAGTGGGAGGGCGAGGGGCCGGGCCGGGCTGGACTAGTGGTGACGTATTTCAAGACATTTAGCAACTTGTCTGATGAGGTTCAACACAACTGAGGGAATTGCATTTCCTTTTCTCCTACCTTCTCATGAAAAGCGGTGTGATTAGATAAGAGATGAGTCATATTCGGGGATATTGTTAGTTGCATATGAGTAGGAAGAGAGGTATGGAGTTGCCTAGGCTCTTAGGAAGAAAATCAGTCCAACTGAGGACCAGGTTCTCTCCATTTCCTGGCCAAAACATCTGTCTTCTTGTTTTTCTAGTTAATTATGGATTTTCATGAGCTCACCCAGCTAATCAGGTTTAATGACACTAGACCCAAATCACATTATTGTTATTTTTCAAGGCTGTGTTGGAACTGTGCCGCATTAACCTGCCAGCAGCCTGGAGACAACTGCAGCCACTCAAAACACTGGCGAAGCAATGCTTTTATTAGCAGCACAAACAGCCCTTTCATAACATGTCACCACTGAGATTATGAAGACAGAATAAAAGCAACAGAAAAAGGGAATTTTCCATAAAGAACACTTGAGGAGCTTTATTACAAAGCAGAAACTTTATTGCAGGATGGGCAATGAGATGTGTGTCCTATATTTACTACCATTTCCAATATAACTTTTGGTTTGGAGAGACATAGAAAAAGATACATATAAAGTTGATATTGCTCCTTCATTCCCACGTCACTGATGACAGCTTGACACAAGGATTTCCCAAAAGGCTGTTGGTGACCCACCTGTGTGGGTCTCATGCTCGTTGTGACTCTGTTCATACCCTCTTTCCTCGACCTCAGGAATTCCTGGTGTAGAATGAACACAGCTGCCAGTCTTGCAGTAGCCTCTGGACCCCACCTTCACCTCAGATGAATACAAAATATTGTGTATTCAGCAAAAAGTTGGGTTCCTTACTATTGGACTTTATATCATCTGGAGAAAAATTCATCACATTTTTCCATTTAACATTTCATTTGTTCTGGACATCAAACCAACAGGTTTTTTTCTTTTTTGGTGGGGGACATACTTTAAAAAGTAATGAAAAGAATTTTCGCAATTCTGCTGCTGAAGTGTCCTCTGTTAGATCTTTGCATTGCTTTCAACACTTCAAATGGAGTGTCCACATTTCATAATTCAATCACCGTCTTCTGAGGAGCAGTCTGTCGTTCACTCTGGGCCTCTAATGTTGCTTTGTAGTCTCTTGCGCCTAACAAGCGAATCAGAAGTTATTCTCTTCTCTACAAGTGAGAGACTGCTACTTGTTAGTACATCATGTTACAAAGATTTGCGTGAGATTGCCTAATCTCACAATGAAAAGGCCAGGTTATTTGGGCACACATAAAAACAATGGGATGGACTGCTTGAGTTTTAGAGATTGATCTGGATTGAATCCTGGGCCCATCACTGACTAGCTATGTGATGCCGGGCAAGCTACTTTGCCTTTTTAAAGCTTTAGTCTCCTTATCTGTAAAATTGATGTGATAACAACAACAAAACAACAATAACAACAACAGCAATAATAGATCATAATGTGTTTGTGAGGATAGAGTGAGGTAGTGCACGTCAACTGTGAAGCAGAGTGCAAAGACATAGTAAGTGCTCATTTGGTGTGAGGAAATGAGAGTGTAATTATTTCCAAGATGGGATTAGTCCTGTAACATTTGCCTATTTTAGTAAATTAAGCTGCCCTCCTCAATTAGTTCCTCACTATAACTATTAAGATCTCTTTGTCAAATTGCAGTTCTCAGGCCCGCTTGAATATATTTTAGGATATTTAATGGCCAGAAGACTTCCTACAGTAACTTTGTTGCTCATTTCTTAGGAAAGCAGAAGAGAATTATAAATAACAAGCAATAAAGACAGCAAATGTATGCTCCAGAAGTGAGGAAAAATCAGTCCTAGGGGAAGTCATCTGAACTTTATTGCAAAAGATAGGAAAAGAGACAATTGGAAATGTGGGAATAATCATAGAGCTTAAAAAGAAACCATTGTTACTGCAGAACTAATTGGAGTTCCTTGTGGTAAAGATGCATTTGTGGTTGTATTTATTTAAAGATGGTGAGCAGAATTGAGAAGGAAGCAAAAGTATTTTTAATAAGGAATCAACGTGCTGAAAATTCTGGAACTAACAAAACAAAATAAAAACAAGACTCAAAGAAGTAGGATTCACTCATGCAGGGAGATTTTACAGTGATGGCGTAAAGATCAAAACCAATGGATTGAGGAACTAAAGAATTGGGAAAATAAAGCATGAGCCTTTTAGGGAGGTCCTTGGACCACTTTGTTACCCCCACTATCCTAAGTATCAGTTATATTCTACAACCAATGAGGTCACTGTGAAATTTCTGGTGTTCAGTGAGGTTTCAGGTCTCATTGAGTTATTGTTTGAGAGACAGATAGACAGGAGAGGTGGTGGCTAAACAGAGGTTACCTGGAGGTTGCTAGAATGATTCTTTGTTGCCTTGAGGTAGGGTATTGGGATGAGGTGGAGGTGTGCATAGTTGAGGGAGCAGAAGACGGAATGGGGTTAAGGGAAGGTAAATATTAAGTACCTCCTATGTGCTAATGGCTTTTACATAGACTTGCTTATATAGTCCCATAACAATCACAAAGAGGTGATGGTACAATCCTTATTTTGCAGGTGAGATTGATGTTTTGAGAGGTCTAGTAATTTACCAGAGGTTACTTAGCTAGTAAGTGGTGGAGCAGGGATTTGACTGTCTGACTTCAAAGCCCATGAAAAATAGAGTCCTGGTAAGTTTTTTTCTCTTCCCCCTCAAGGGAAAACTATTGAAAAGAAATAAATATATTAAAATGGCCGGGCGCGGTGGCTCAAGCCTGTAATCCCAGCACTTTGGGAGGCCGAGGCGGGTGGATCACGAGGTCAAGAGATCGAGACCATCCTGGTCAACATGGTGAAACCCCGTCTCTACTAAAAATGCAAAAAATTAGCTGGGCATGGTGGCGCGTGCCTGTAATCCCAGCGACTCAGGAGGCTGAGGCAGGAGAATTGCCTGAACCCAGGAGGCGGAGGTTGCGGTGAGCCGAGATCGCGCCATTGCACTCCAGCCTGGGTAACAAGAGCGAAACTCCGTCTCAAAAAAAAAAAAAGAAATATTAAAATGGAGGAATGATTATGTAAGAATGTCCAAGCTTTGAGCTTCATGCTGTTATGCTAAGTGTGAAGAGAGACAAGAAGGTAATTTGAGCAGTTTATCAAACACTCTTTTCCCCAAGAACAGCAAACAGAAAAAAAAATCAAGATAACAGGAACAACAACAACAAAAATAACAAAACATTATTTCCAGAGTTCTGTGGATACTGCTGAAAAGATATGGATGGGGGGACTGAGTCTATTTTTGACCAGTTTCAGTTAGAAAGAGTCTGGGTCATCAACTCCGGCAATCATGGCAGAAGCATTTATGAAATGAAGATGCTGAAAGATGGAATCATGGTAGATGTAATGACAGGTTTTGAAAAACGGGAAAGACACTGAAAACCGAAAATAGATATCTGTTGGAAGAGATTTTAATTTTCTGGTAAAATGATGGAGCAAGTACCAGGAGAAAAGAAATCTGTAGTGGGAAGATAATACGGAGGATAATAGAATCATGAGTAATGAACAGTTCAGGTCTGTAAACAAAGCATCATGCCAAAAAAAACCCCCGATAGCTTCCCACTGATGGAATTATAGAATTAGTGGATGAAAGGAAAAAATAAATTTAATATATTTGGATTTTTGGTAACACACAAGATAGAGGTGGAGAAAAACCAGAGTAATTGAATATAACAGTTCAGCAAAGTATTTGACACTAGGTTGGACTGGATTTTTCTTTTACAAAGTTACTTTAGTTAGACTCTATTTTGCCAGAATTGCCGTGAACATACTTGGAGGTGCCTATTGCAACTGGCATTGAAGATGGTAAAGGATTATGATATTTAAAAACAAACTAACACCCCAAACAAACAAACAAGACTACATTGGGAAGTTTGCAAACTAAAAAGAGAACATTTTCTTTATGGTTTAACCCCAGATAGATTGTTTTCTGCTTAAAGGGGCTCTTATGAAAGACACGTTTGGTTTTTGACTTTGCTCCTGTGATGATATAATAATGCATCCCTCTTGCCTTTGCCTGGGAAACATTGCAAGGTTCTACTGGTCTGCTAAGAAACCCACAGGAAGAGATTCACAGAGAGGCCTTTGATGGTGCAGTTAGAGCTCAGACTGCAATCTTGAAACAAAATGGCGACTGACAAAAGTTTTCAAGTGATTTTTAAAGAATTTTTCTGTATTTTGATATGTAAGTAGGGTAGCAGATATAATTACATGAAAAAACAATTGTCTGTTCTCTATCATAAAACAGAATGAAGAAAGTGTATCAACAAATAATCTCTTGGGAAGAGAAGTAATTTTCATTAAGTATTTAGTATGTGATTGGTGCTGACAGAATCTTAGGGAAGCATATTCACTGTACGAAGCCTTCGGCTACAAGGGAAGAAGACTTGGGAGTGCTCAAGTCCAGTTCCAAGAAACATACTTATTATTTATGGTGGTAAAGAATACATAACATAAAATTTACCATTTGAGCGATTCTAAGCGTGCAATTCAGTGGCTTAAACACGTTCACCCTGTTGTGCAGCCATCATCACTAACCATTTCCAAAACTTTTTCATCATCTCGAACATTCTCTCAGCAATGATCCATGACTGACCACCATGAGTAAAACATTGTGCTGGGCATTTGGGTGACACAGAATTGAATAATACATAGGCCCTGTTTTCAAGGAGCTTTTTCCTATGTCAGACAAAGGTTGACTTAGCAATGTGTCTTACAAAACCTCGCACTTGAAGGGATGCAAGCTTTTTGCACTCAGGGCCAGGAACTTGCCAGTATTCCTTTTTGTGATCTACAGATTTGCAGGTGGAAGACAGAAAGGTAGAAAGAGAGTTGTGTTTGCACAGCATGTCAGCTCAAACTTCCGCCTTTTTGTGCCTCTCAGTGTGCTTGTTTAGAGCCAGCTTATGCTGCCTTGTGAGAGCTAATGGTGTATCTCTTCACCAGGACTTGTTTGGTGACATCACATCAGTAGTTTGCAATTGGCCATAATGGGAGCATTTACACAGCAAAGGGCAGCAAACACTGCAAGTCAGAGTCTCCCTGCCCCCCAACTCCCAACCAGTACAGCACTGGGTATGAGCCGCTTCAGGGATGAAATGAAATTGAGGGATTAGTAGTCAATTAGTCAATAAAAGGCAGTTGTAGTTCTTGGTTTCTGAAGGCTGATTCCACAACCTAGTGCTTCCAAGACTCCTCAGACGGTTTTCTAGATTGCTTTATGGAAGTTCTTATTTTTCAAGGGAAGCTTTTCACTAATTATATGACTCCACTTGTTTCTTCTCTCATAACCTCTAGTTACTCTAGTGATCAGGGAGGGATCTTAAGCCCCATTAGCAAGGATAAGCCTTTACTTTACCCACATTTTGACAAATCTCAGATTCTGCTGAATTTTCTTCATCATGCGTATATGAAAGCCGGCATGAAGATTATGTGGGCATCCATTAGAATTATTTAAAATATGAAGAATTGTCCTTATAATGAACTTTTTAGTAGCACCTTTGTAGGAGAAATTGGGTAAGCAAATATGCGAGTGACAGCAGCAGCAACGATGACTACACTACTTACAAAGCGGAAAATTTTCCTTGTGATGATTCTTACTGACTTCTAAGCATGTATAGTTAGGATAACACGGAGTTTTCTCTGGAGAGTTGTCTAGTAGGGGTAGTCTGGTTAGGAAACTGTTTCTATGGCCTCCTACACACACACGCGCGCGCACACACACACACACTGTGGGTGGTGGCAGTGGCAGGGACGATGTGGTGGGTCCCAGAGGCAGAATTACCTTAGTAATTTTCTGGAAGCACTCAGCTCACAGACACAGAACTGCAGTTTACAGGAAGCTATCCATCTTCCTCAAAACAATTCAGGAAAGGAATCCATTTTCTTTAATATAAATCCTCTTTGTCTTGAGATGTATAAATCATCCTTTCGAAAGAAGCCCTTTGAGGTATCAATTCAAGGCATTCTCTCAAACACCATCCCTCAGCGCAGCCCTTCCATGAAAACGAATCCTTTGTGGCTGCCGAAAGGCAAAATTCATCCTACTTTTCACTGAATTTCGTATTTAAAGCCCTCTGTTGTCATCTTAGTAATTAGGATGGCATCTCAGGGTCAGAATGACCTTAGCCAGGTGTAGTTACCCGGATATGAAGAAAAGCAGAGAGGAGAGTCTGTCTGACACAGTAATTTCAAATTCATGACTCTCTTAATAATGAAGATGCTTATTAAGGATCTTTTTATGGGACAGGGAAGCCGCTGCACAGGCTCTTGTCAGCCCATGACTGGGTCGCCTACTTATCCTTGTGTACCTTTGGTGGCGAAAGACAATGTTAAGGGCATCTCTGTGCACAGTTTGGTTTTTAGGACATAACAAATGATGACGGCGCCCTTTTCAGATTCCCTCGGTTCCACCTTACCGGTCTGGTTTGCTCATGTCCGGGTGCTGCGGGTGCTGTGGTGAATGGCTCACCTTCGCTGCCTTCTTCTGAGTACTGCTCTCAGGTGACTGCAGCCACCTTACTTGGGGATGCCTGAGAATCACACCTGTTTCCATGGCTGATGTCAGAGCAACATGTAGTCATCACTGCTGGTTGGGGCTGGGTTGCAGGCAGGGAAGATTTACAAAACTCTGCTCTCTTACAGGAAAGCAGGACAGATTTAAGGTGCAGTTTATGCTCCAGAGCTTCCTATGAGATCAGGTTGAGGCAAGACCTTACCTGAAAGTCTCATCCTCGTGTAGCTTCTGCCTCAGCTCTGTCCTGTTCTCTTACTCCCTTATAGATTTCTTCCGGGAACACTCCCTCAATAAATCACTTGGACACAAATCCTTGTCTCAGTCCCTGCTTTTAGGAAATTTAACTTAAACAGGTCCAACTCAAGCTGATACAAAGACCTTGCGGGAGTTGCTTGTGCTCAGAGTGAAGGGGCTGTAGTGTGGTCATGAAGTTCAGTTTAAATGTAACCTTAAGGACAATTGCAACCTCTCTGGTCTGACAGCTAATTTTATGCATAATATACTTACTTGAAGCTTTGTTCTGAAACCTCTGATTGTCTGCATTAGATGTGAATTGGATATTTCTAAAGAATGACATCTACCTTGGGCATTCTGCACTGTCCTGGTTCACTGGATGGATTTCTTGGGCATAAGGTATCTTGCGCTGAGTTTGCTGTTTAAATGGGCAATGAGAAAAACACACAGAAATGAGGAAGGCTGTGGAAACTGTTTAATGAAAGTACCCACAGCACGTATACCGCATAGGAATTTCAAGACCCGAGAAATTACTTGGGTTGTATGTAGCAAGGAAGAAGTTTTGACAAGGGCATTTGAATTGGGCCTAGGAGAACAAGTGGAGGAACTTCATAAAGGGAGAGACTGTTGGCTCACGGCTGGAAAAGATTTTGAGCCTTTCTGCCAGCAGCAGTTGCTACCACACAGGGAAATAGTGAGGTGTAATTCACATCCCCTTCACCACGGAGGACCCAGAAAGAGGGGCGCATGGTAAAAGTGAACTTTCACACTCCGACTGAAGTCGGCATAGCCATGTGACTACTTTTGACTATTGTACTGTGAGGGGATAGGTGTCACTTCCAGGCACACATTTTCACAGCCATTATAGCATTCTGCGTCTCCCTTTCTGTCGCTGCTGCCATCATGGGAACATGTTGAGATGCAGTTTCTGAATCGTGCCTTTCTTTCCAGAAAACACTTTGCAAACACATAAGCTATGTCCCTGGATAAATCATTTGCCTCATCTGAGTTTTGGTTTTCTCATCCACAAAATGATGAGAGTTGGGCTGTAATTCTCAGATTCCTTCTAGCTTATCTGATTCTTTGATAAAGGGCCCACAATCAAATTTAAAAGACTTCTGTCTCTTCTTGGAAACACAAATAAACAGGTAATAGAAATGTCTTCTTACTGAAAACAAATGGTTCCTTATAACATCAATGGATAAAATAAATCAGAAATAGAAAAATAAAATTAAATGCCCTTTAGTCTTGTTGCAAAGTTCTGACATTTAGAATCTGGCTGCATAGACTTTTGTTCTCTCAAAAAAACAAGAACCTGAGTGCTCCCTAAGAACTGTGAAAAGTTAATGAACATGTTTGAAGCTCAAATGAATATTCCAGTGAAGTCAGGGGTCTTGTTTATCTCAATGGGTGTAGTTGTGTGTTAAAGATCGTATGAAGTTCAATTTCTTTTTTATTTTATTTATTGTGCAGAGGAACATCTGTTATTCGGACTCATTTCTTTAGGGCTGTTGTGAACATATTTCTCCAAACCTATTTTGCTTCCTGTCATCCCAAATTCAGCCATAAATCCCCTTCTACTCTGCTTTGTGCATCGTTAGAAGCCACTTTGTGAGTAAAAGTGCTGCTTGTGTGTTGAGCTCTTGTTGCTTATATGCCATATCTGTCGCCTCCTTCTCAGCCCAGTAGGAAATTACCTTCTGCTCAAATGATCCCCTTTCCTTCTCTCACTTCACCATCATTTTAGGATAATTTTCTCTTTCCAGATGATGTGTTGGAGTCCTTATGCTGACTGTTCATGGCAGGGTCTCATGTCCTCATAGAAACAGAATTCTCATCTTGAATTAAAGAAAGGGATCTCAAGCCTTCTGAAATCATCTGCTATTTAATTTTAGAGGACAGCCTTCTGTTACTCAATTTATCCCCAGGTTTTATAGAATTTACACTTCTGTTAACAGGGTGTTAAAATAGGATTCTTCTATCTTTGTTTCAGTGGAGGCTGTAAAAATGTAAATGCAAAAGAATAGATTCTACCCCTTAGTTTCTAAAATGAGGTGCCAGACCTTTTATGCAAGGTGGTGAAAGAGGTCATGGGGGACCAGCTTTGTGACCCTTAATCAACCCCCAAATTGAGAATGAAACATGATTGAGTTTGAAATGGCTGAGAGACAGAGACACACAGAGAGAGAGAGAGAGAGAGAGAGAGAGAATAAAGAAAGGTGGGAACTGCTCTGTAACTTTCTCATTACGTCTGCATGGGCCAAGGAAAAGGATGGTTATGTCTGGTGAGACATAATTTAGAGACCCCTTGGGACCTTGATTTGTGTTCCCTGGAGCTTAGGGACCCTAGTGGACAGGTGGCTGTCTCATGCTTGATAAGGTCCACAGAAGAGAGCTGGGTGGAACACCCTGCCTGGCATGGGAGTGAAGAAAGGTAGTGATATTGGGAAACAGCAACCTTTCCACACAATGTCAATCGTATTTCCAGGTGCATGATTTTTTAGGAATTGTGGACCTTCACTTGGGAGCTGGCCTGGACGTATTTTGGATTTCACTCGAGAGGATGAATGGGCTCACAGACGGGCAATGAAACCATGGATAGGATATGGACAGACTGCCAGATGCCCAGGGCCTGAGGAAGGAGTCATAAACAACTAGGGGCAGAAGAGGCTGGCTTGGGCAGGTGCAATCAAGTGTCTTATGAGGACGTTTCCTTGGAACCCATAAAAGCATCGCAAACAAGAAAGGGTTGTTTCTGAACATCAGTCAGCTCTTGGTACCCCTCCATCCCACTGCAGATGAGCAACTTACCATTAAGTGATTTTAAAGGGAGACAAGGGGTTGAAAGAAGAAAGACATTGAGTCTTCTTGTTAATGTAATGGTATTACTTCTATTGAGCCTTTTCCTGCATATTGATAATACATTTATTATCATGTATTTTTTGCTATGGTTTATTATTTTTTAGGGTGTCTATTTTTTCTTTAGAATGTTACTATTCCATTAACAAAGATTGAGTGTCAACCATGTGCTAGTAACTGGATTATGTATTGGAAAACAAGCATGAAAATATGAATTTTGGATCTCAAGTCCTTTACACTTTGGTGGGGGAGGCACATAGCAAACAGAAAATTTGAATGTAATGTGTAAGGCCTCAATAATTTGTCATGGAACCATATATAAGGGTAACGCAGCTATGAGTTAAGCTGCTCTGCCTTTTGATAGATACATCCATGGCTATAAATGCGTGTCTACCTATTTTTTTTTTGTTAAAAACCATTAACTTTGTTATGTAATATTTTCATTGTTCACTTCTAAATATTTTATAATTTCTGGTATGAGTTCCTTTATCAGTCATGTTATTTGCTAGTGTGTTTTCAAATTTCCTGAAGTTTTTTTTTCTACCTTTGGTTTATGCTTTCTAATTTTGTCGCACTCATGTCAGAAATCGTTTGTAAGATAGTGATTCTTTGGTATTTGTTAAGGTTATACTTTATAACTATATGTTTGTATATTCTTGTATTTGTGGTCAATTTTTAGAAATGTTTGATGTGTGTTTCAAATTGATATGTAGCCTGTAACGATTGGACGCAGGGTTCTCTTTGAGTATATCAAGTTTGTCAGTTGTGTTCTTTAAACCTTATTTATCTTTGCTAATTTTCAGTCTGCTTAATCTATACATTACCAAGAAATGCATGTAAGAGTCTTCTACCTGACTGGATTTATTCAGTCCTCCTTGTAATTGTTTTTATTTATTTTGAGGCTATGCTGTTAGGTAATACTGTTTTGAGATTAAATGCTCCTTATAAATTGTTCTCTTTTGACATATAGAACATTCTTATTTATTCCTTATAATTAAGGTAACTATATATAATTTTTCATCCAAGCAGAGACATTTTGGTAGTGCAAAGGGACATTAAAAATAATTGATATGTTCTAATTGATCTACAGCGGGTATAAACCAGACTTTCTTGGGCAAACCAGAATGTTGGGTCATCGTGTTTATGATACTTGTGCTTATGGTGAGCTTTTTCACATGTGCTTTTACTCCTTTATCTAAGCATAGCTCCATCAAAGCTGGTTGTTGCTATGAGAATCTAAAGGGGTTTGAGCCATGGAAATATCCCCGAGACTGGTTTTGCTTTTGTTTTCGAAGGTACCTAGGGGACCACAGTTCTTCAAATTATTTCTCTGTTTGGATGTTCTCGCAAATGTGGGTAGTAAAAATCTAGCCTCTCAAACTATGCAAAACACACTCTGCAGCTTTGACACCTAATATGACACTCTTTTCACGCTGAGTCTGAGCAGAAACAAGCTTCCTTGTTATATGCCCTAGTGTTTTTTTTCCCTTCCCACTGTGCCTGCAGTATTTAGAGGGTGCTGGTGTTAAAGGGTCTTTGTTCCAACTCTATGCCTTTCACAGATCTTGTCTGCTATCCTTGGGTGGTTAAAAAACCCAACATCTAGGTTGTTATTTGGTCTAATTCCCCTTACCTCTAGAGTTACTGCATCATCAACCCTCCCCTTGGCTAAGAGGCCTGTTACAGAAACGCAGCTTACTGAGCTCAGCCAAATGAGCTGGTTGCTTTGGGCTTCACTTTCAGAAGAACGGAAAGACACAGGAAAGGCTTTGAAATTTCAGTGGTTCGTTTTCCTTCCAGCCTTAGCTTTTGTAAGTGGGACAGAGTAGAACAAATGCCTAATTTCTTATTTTACAAATAATGCAGCCCGCTTTTCCACTGGAAGGTAAAAGTGGTTACAGCCAATTTAGATATCACATAACAACTTTCTCACTCTTCTGGTCTGCTGGAAGCTTTGTGAGGAGAAAGAGATTGGAGCAGGTAGGTGAGGAACAGGTCATGAGGGGCCACAGAGGAGTTTATTTAGATCTGCATTTTATACTTAAGCAATTTATGACACCCTCCAACTTTATCTTCTGGCAAAAACTTCTCAAAATCCCCCAGTGTTCACTTAAATGATTGCATTGTGATTTTACCTAAATAGATACGACTATAAAACCAGATTTAATGTCATTACATTTATAGCAGCTATGCAACTATGAAACCAAAGAAAATTTATATTTTTTATTCAAATAAAACTGTAAAACTCAACAAAAAATAAAATAAAAAAATGAATTCAGCGTGTCAGATCACATTGTTTTGGAGAAATCAAATTGGCACTCTCAATATGGCAATAATCCTGCTATTGGACAGATTGTTTGACTTGTACTAAAGGTCAGAGATGACTCAGCTCTTTGCCATTGTTGCCTATTCCAACACCATGAAACCTTAGTTTGGGCAGTGACATGAAGTCCTTCAACCTTGATTTGGCCCCAAGTCATTATTTACTCAGTGTTTGTTTCTGGACTTTCTTTTGTTAACCTGGAGAAATTAAAATACTTCTACCCGGTGCCATGATTTTTAAAGTCCTCTCGAATACCTCTGATGACCTCCATAGTCTCTAGCTGAGAACTCAAATATTTTCCCAAAGATAATTGAAGTGTTTCTTTCTTTCTTTCTTTCTTTTTTTTTTTTTTTTTTTTTAATATAAGTTCTGGGGTAAATATGCAGAGCAGGTTTTGTACATAGGTATACACGTGCCGTGGTTGGCTGCACCCATCAAGCCGTCATCTACATTAGGTATTTCTTCTAATGCTATCCCTCCCCTAGCCTCTCCCACCCCTGGACAGGCCCTGGTGTATGATGTTCCCCTCTCTGTGTCCATGTGTTCTCATTGTTCAACTCCCACTTATGAGTGAGAACATGCAGTGTTTGGTTTTTTTTTCTTGTGTTAGTTTGCTGAGAATAGTTTCCAGCTTCTTCCATGTCCCTTCAAAGGACATGAACTCATCCTTTTTTATGGCTGCCTAGTATTCTATGGTGTATATGTGCCACATTTTCTTTATCCAGTGTATCATTGATGGGCATTTGGATTGGTTCCAAGTCTTTGTTATTGTGAATAGCGCCACAATAAACATATGTGCATGTGTCTTTATAGTGGACTGTTTTATAATCCGCTGGGTATATACCCAATAATTGAATTGCTGGGTCAAATGGTATTTCTAGTTCTAGATCCTTGAGGAATTGCCACACTGTCCTCTACAATAGTTGAACTAATTTACATTCCCACCAACAGTGTAAAAGCATTCCTATTTCTCCACATCCTCTCCAGCATCTGTTGTTTCCTGACTTTTTAATGATCACCATTCTAACTGGAATGAGGTGGTATATCAATGTGGCTTTGGTTTGCATTTCTCTAATGACCAGTGATGATGAGCTTTTTTTTGTGTTTGTTGGCTGCATAAATGTCTTCTTTTGAGAAGTGTCTGTTCATATCCTTCACCCACTTTTTGATTTTTTTTCTTGTAAATTTGTTTTAGTTCTTTGTAGATTCTGAATGTTAGCCCTTTGTCAGATGGATAGATTGCAAACATTTTCTTCCATTCTGTAGGTTGCCTGTTCACTCTGATGATAGTTTCTTTTGCTGTGCAGAAGTTCTTTTGTTTAATGAGATTGCATTTGTCAATTTTGGTATTTGTTGCCGTTGCTTTGGCATTTTAGTCATGAAGTCTTTGCCCATGCCTATGTCCTGAATAGTATTGCCTAGGTATTCTTCTAGGGTTTTTATGGTTTTAGGTCTTATGTTTTTAAGTCTTTAATCCATCTGGAGTTAATTTTAGTGTAAGGCGTCAGGAAGGGATCCAGTTTCAGTTTTCTGCATATGGCTAGTCAATTTTCTCAACACCATTTATTAAGTAGGGAATCCTATCCCCATTGCTTGTTTTTGTCAGGTTTGTCAAAGATCAGATGGTTGTAGATGTGTGACATTATTTCTGAGGCCTCTGTTCTGTTCCATTGGTTTATATCTCTGTTTTGGTACCAGTACCATGTTGTTTTGATTACTGTAGCCTTATAATACAGTTTGAAGTCAGGTAGCATGATGCCTCCAGCTTTGTTCTTTTTGCTTAGGACTGTCTTGGCTATGTGGACTCTTTTTTGTTTCCGTAAGAAATTTAAAGTAGTTTTTCCAATTCTGTGAAGAAAGTCAATGGTGGCTTGATGGGGATAGCATTGAATCTATAAATTACTTTGAACGGTATGGCCATTTTCACGATATTGATTCTTCCTATTCATGAGCATGGAATGTTTTTCTATTTGCTTGTGTCCTTTCTTATTTCTTTGAGCAGTGGTTTGTAGTTCTCCTTGAAGAGATCCTTCACATCTCTTGTAAGTGGTATTTCTTGGTATTTTATTCTCTTTGTAGCAATTTAAATGGGAGTTCGCTCATGATTTAGCTCTCTGTTTGTCTGTTATTGGTGTATAGGAATGCTTGTGAGTTTTGCACATTGATTTTGTATCCTGAAACTTTGCTGCAGTTGCTTATCAGCTTAAGGAGATTTTGGGCTGAGACAATGGGGTTTTCTAATATACAATCATGTCTGCAAAAAGAGACAATTTGACTTCCTTTTTTCCTAATTGAATACCCTTTGACAATTTGAATTCCTCTTTTCCCAATTGAATACCGTTTATTTCTTTTTCTTGCCTGATTGCTCTGACTAGAACTTCTAATACTGTATGGAATAGGAGTGGTGAGAGAGGGCATCCTTGTCTCATGCCAGTTTTCATAGGGAATGCTTCCAGTTTTTGGCCACTCAGTATGATATTGGCTGTGGGTTGTCATAAACAGCTCTTATTATTTTGAGATATGTTCCATCAATACCTAGTTTATTTAGAGTTTTTAGCATGAAGGGGTATTGAATTTTATTGAAGGCCCTTACTGTATCTATTGAGATAATGACGTGTTTTTTGTCATTGGTTCTGTTTATGTGATAAATTATGTTTATTGATATGCATGTGTTGAACCAGCCTTGCATCCCAGGGATGAAGCTGACTTGATTGTGGTGGATAAGCTTTTTGATGTGCTGCTGGATCCAGTTTGCCAGTATTTTATTGACAATTTTTGCATTGATGTTCATTAGGGATATTGGCCTGAAATTTTCTTTTTTTGTGGTGTTTCTGCCAGATTTTGGTATCAGGATGATGCTGGCCTCATAAAATGAGTTAGAAAGGATTTCCTCTTTTTCTATTGTTTGAAATAGTTTCAGAAGGAATGGTACCAGCTCCTCTTACTCTGGTAGAATTTGGGTGTGAATCTGTCTGGTCCTAGACTTTTTTTTTGGTAGGCTATTAATTACTGCCTCAATTTCAGAACTTGTTATTGATCTATTCAGGGATTCGACTTCTTCCTGCTTCATTCTTGGGAGTGTGTATGTGTCCAGGAATTTATCCATTTCTTCTAGATTTCCTAGTTTATTTGTGTAGAGGTGTTTGTAGTATTCTCTGATGGTAGTTTGTATTTCTGTGGTATCAGTGGCAATATCCCCTTTATCTTATTTTTATTGCATCTATTTGATTATTCTCTTTTTCATCTTTACTAGTCTGGCTAGTGGTCTATCTATTTTGTTGATCTTTTCAAAAACCCAGATCCTGGATTCATTGATTTTTTGAAGGGCTTTTCATGTCTCTATCTCCTTCAGTTCTGCTCTAATCTTAGTTATTTCTTATCTTCTGCTAGCTATTGAATTTGTTTGCTGTTGCAAATTCTCTAGTTCTTTTAATTGTGACGTTAGGGTGTCAATTTTAGATCTTTCCTGCTTTCTCTTGTGGGCATCTAGTGCTAGAAACTTCCCTCTTCACGCTGCTTTAGCTGTGTCCCAGACATTTGGGTACATTGTGTCTTTGTTCTCATTGATTTCAAAGAACGTCTTTATTTCTGCCTTAATTTCATTATTTACCCAGTAGTCATTCAGGAGGAGGTTGTTCAGTTTCCATGTAGTTGTATGGTTTTGAGTGAGCTTCTTAATCCTGAGTTCTAATTTAATTGCACTGTGGTCTGGGAGACTGTTATAATTTCCATTCTTTTGCGGTTGCTGAGGAGTGTTTTGCTTCCGATTATGTGGTCAATTTTAGACTAAGTGTGATGTGGTGCTGAGAAGAATGTGTATTCTGTTGATTTGGGGTGGAGAGTTCTGTAGATGTCTATTAGGTCCTCTTGGTCCAGAGCTGAGTTCAACTCCTGATATCCTTGTTAATTTTCCATCTCATCAATCTGTCTAATATTGACAGTGGGGTGTTAAAGTCTCCCACTATTATTGTGTGGGAGTCTAAGTCTCTTTGTAGGTCTCTAAGAACTTGCTTTATGAATCTGGGTGCTCCTGTATTAGGTGGGTATGTATTTAGAATAGTTAGCTCTTCTTGTTGCATTAATCCCTTTACCATTATGTAATGCCCTTCTTTGTCTTTTTTGATCTTTGTTGGTTTAAAGTCTGTTTTATCAGAGACTAGGATTGCAACCCTGCTTTCTTTTGCTTTCCATTTGCTTGGAAAATATTCCTCCATCCCTTTATTTTGAACCTATGTGTGTCTTTGCATGTGAGATGGGTCTCCTGAATGCAGCACACTAATGGCTCTTGACTCTTTATCCAATTTGCCAGTCTGTGTCTTTTAACTGGGGCATTTAGCCCATTCATATTTAAGGTTAATATTGTTTTGTGTGAATTTGATCCTGTCATTATCATACTAGCTGGTTATTTTGCCCGTTAGTTGATGCAGTTTTTAAAATCAATTTGGTATGTTTGTTTTTGGAGTGGCTGGTACTGGTTGTTCCTTTCGATGTTTAGTGCTTCCTTCAGGAGCTCTTGTAAGGCAGGCCTGGTGGTGACAAAATCTCTTAGCATTTGCTTGTATGTAAAGGAGTTTATTTATCCTTTGCTTATGAAGCTTAGTTTGGCTAGATATAAAATTCTGGGTTAAATTCTTTTCTTTAAGAGTGTTGAATATTGGCCTTCACTCTCTTCTGGTTTGTAGGGTTTCTGCTGAGAGATCCACTGTTAGTCTGTTGGGCTTCTGTTTGAAGGTAACTCGACCTTTCTCTGCAGCTGCCTTTAACATTTTTTCTTCATCTCAACATTGGTGAATCTGATGATTATGTGTCTTGGGGTTGGTCTTCTTGAGGAGTATCTTTATGGTGGTCTCTGTATTTCCTGAATTTGAATGTTGGCCTGTCTTGCTAGTTTGAGGAAGTTCTCCTGGATAATATCCTGAAGAGTGTTTTCCACTTGGTTCCATTCTCCCTGTCACTTTCAGGTACACAATCAAATGTGGTCTTTTCACACAGTCCCATATTTCTTGGAGGCTTTGTTTGTTTCTTTTTACTCTTTTTTCTCTAATCTTG
>NW_016107336.1:9641952-9680637 GCF_001604975.1 Cebus imitator
TTCTTCTCTAAACTGGTTATTCTAGTTAGCAATTCGTCTAACCTTTTTTTAAGGTTCTTAGCTTCCTTGCATTGGGTTAGAACATGTGTCTTTAGCTTGGAGGAGTTCATTAATACCCATCTTCTGAAGCCTACATCTGTCAATTTGTCAAACTCATTTTCTGTGTAGTGTTCTTTTGCTGGCAGGGAGTTGTGATCCTTTGGAGGAGAATAGGCATTCTGGTTTTTGGAATTTTCAGCCTTTTTGTGCTGGTTTCTCCCCATCTTAATGGATTTATCTACCTTTGGTCTTTGATGTTGGTGGCCTTCAGATGGAGTCTCTGAGTGGACATCCTTTTTGTTGATGTTGATATTATTTCTTTTTGTTTGTTAGTTTTCCTTCCAACAGTCAGGCCCCTCTTCTGCAAGTCTGCTGGAGTTTGCTGGAAGTTCACTCCAGACCCTGTTTGCCTGTGTATCAACCAGCGGAGGCTACAGAACAGCAAAGAATGCTGCCTGTTCCTTCCTCTGGAAGCTTCATCCCAGAGGGGTTCCCAACAGATGCCATCCAGAGCTCTCCTTTATGAGGTGTCTGTCAGCCCCTACTGGGAGGTGTCTCCCAGTCAGGATACATGGGGGCCAGGGACCCACTTGAGGCAGTCTGTCCCTTATCAGAGCTCAAGCACTGTGCTGGGAGATCCACTGCTCCCTTTAGAGCTGTCAGGCAGGGATGTTTAAGTCTGCTGAAACTACCCTCACAGCTATCCCTTCCCCCAGGTCCCAGGGAAATGGGGTTTTATCTATAAGTCCCTGACTGGGGCTGCTGCCTTTTTTTCAGAGATGCCCTGCACAGAGAAGAGTCTAGAGAGGCAGTCTGGCAGCTGTGGCCTTGCTGAGCTGCAGTGGGCTCCACCTAGTTCAAACTTCCTGGTGGCGTTGTTTACATTCTGAGGGTAAAACCACCCACTCAAGCCTCAGCAATGGTGGAAACCCCTCCCCCCACCAAGCTTGACTCCAGACTGCTGTGCTGGCAGTGAGAATTTCGAGACAGTGGGTCTTAGCTTGCTGGGCCCCATGGGGGTGGGACCCACCAAACTAGACTGCTTGGCTCCCTGGCTTCAGCCCTCTTTCCAGGGGAGTGAACAGTTCTGTCTCACTGGCATTCCAGGTACCACTGGGGTATACAAAAATGAACTCCTTCTGCTAGCTCAGTGTCTGCCCAAATGGCCACCCAGTTTTTTGCTTGAAACCCAGGGCCCTGGTGGGGTAGGCACTGGAGGGCATCTCCTGGTCTGCTAGTTGCAAAGTATGGTATCTGGGCTGGATTGCACCATTCTTCCTGGTACAGTCTCTCACAGCTTCCCTTGGCTAGGGGAATGAAATCCCCCAACCCCTTGCACTTCCCAGGTGAGGCAACAGTCCACCTTGCTTCGGCTCCCCCTCCATGAGCTGTACCCACTGTCCAACTAGTCCCAGTGAGATGAACTGGGTACCTCAGTTGGAAATGCAGATATCACCCACCTTCTTCGTCGGTCTCGCTGGGAGCTGCAGACCAGAGCTGTTCCTATTCGGCCTTCTTGCCAGTGGGCTAATTGAAGTGTTTCTGATACTTCAAGTACGAGACTAGAAGGTCATCATGAGACGGCACTACAGTGAAGGCAGAAGAGTGAGTGGTCTATGGCAGGATGTCCTGAAGGCCAACAGGGACTATGCTGAGGTTGGCAGTGGGTATAGCAGTAGATACTCGTGGTGCTCCACTCAGACCCCTCTTCAGGCTGACGCAGCTGCTGGGAATATCTGGTATTCACAGTTCACAGCTGTGTCCTTCTCTGGGACTTGGCCTTACTGACAGGGCCTGCCTTGCCCAAGGTTATGCCCCTTCCTGCGAATGTGCCCATGACCAGTGACTTGCTGTTGTGGAGATATGAAGGCCTTAATCTCAGTCAACATTGAAGGGCCATGTGAGCTCCAGAGCCCCCCATGGGATCAGCTGAGGCCTCAGTTGCGATTGTATTATGGGTCAGCTTCATCCTCACCCCTTTACAGGTGTAGCTTCTGAGAGGTCTCCCCAGTAAAACATCTACGTGCCATTGCTTATCTCAGAAACTGAGTCTACAGTACCCAGTCTAAGACAGATGCTGATGGGACCTGTGATAAAACAGATGGGAGCATTCACTGCTGTACCCCAGTGCTCAGCACAGTGCCTGGCACATCACGGGTGATCTGTAAATCCTTGTTGAATGAGTGAATGAATGATAGATTTGAAGAAGCTAATCCTGGCCTCGGATATTGATTAGATGACGGGGTTATTGGGGGGAGTATGATAAATTTAGATATTACAATTTCTCTGATTTACATTTATTGCCTAATCCTGTGCTTTCTTCTTATGCCTGATTCCATACCTTCCCCGCACCCTCCACTGTGTCCCCTGTGTACACCCTATATGGTTTTCTTGAGGTGGCTAGTGTTTCAGGGAGTTTCAAATGAGTTATGAGACCATGTCAGTAAGAATTAAATCTGTTGATGCCTCCCTGACATTCCTATCTAATAACCTGTAGTTGAGATGCTAGGTTTTCTGTTTTTCTGCAGGTGTCTGTGAAGTGTGGCAAATGCTCAGGAGTGATGAGTCTGGATTTAGCGGGGCTCATTGCGCGTCGATATATAAAATGAAAATAATTAAATTGGGTGAGGGGAGGAAATGCTTGGTTCTCTGATTGTCCCAAATTTCATTTCCGGAGGTGTCCAGGGAGTGCTTTCGTGGTAGAGACAGGAGCATTACCATTTTAACGAGCCCAGTCTCCCCGTAGTTTATGGCTTCCTTTCACCCACGGCAAATCTGATGGGCAATTGCTTTTCCTCTTACGGTGGCCTTTCTGGGATCCAAGATTAGGTCAGACACTCCTCCCCACTGTCAGGCAGCCTCATAAAGCCTGTTATGGCTCCTTCCTTTAATTGGAATTCCAGGCCATTAAGTAGTGGCCTAATTTGCTGCTGTGGATTGTTTCTCATATTGACTTTGCCAAAGTAAGAAGCAAACCAGATTTGGGTATGAGTCTCTTCCTACGTTGTGTTACTTAAAGGGTCAGATTTGCATTTCTAAGACTTGAATATGCTTTGGGGGAGGGGCCTAAGGAGTAGAAGTGGAGATACTTTAGTCAAACAGAATTATGGAAATGGGCCTTTACTGGGGATCATGTATCCTCTGCTTTGCATTTTATATGTTTTAATCCAAGAGGCGAGGTCATGAATCTAAAGTTACAGGATTGACTTAGGGCGGAGAGCTGAGCAGGACCTGGCCATCTGGGCTTGCCAACGGGAAGGCTTTGTAGAAGCTGTCAGGTTTCTCTTCTCATGATAGGCAGAACAGTCTGTTTCCCATCAGTAGAACAGTCGGACCAGAGACCGAGGGGGAGAGTTAAGCTGTTGGTGTGAGTGTTCTGGCTCTTATGTATGGCTCACTTGACCAGGACTGTCACCTTTCCCATACTAAGAGATGTCAGGAAATTGTACCTGCCAGACAAAGTCTTAATCAGGGAACACACTTCCCAGGTTATCAAGACTAGTTTGAGGAGTGTCTTAGACCAGTGGAATTGGAGTTTCCGATCAAACTCTGGATGAATTCTAAGCTTTCCAAACAAGAGCAGCTCACTCACTGAGGACCCAGCCCAGTATAATCTATGATTGTGGTCATTATTGATGTCTGGTCTTCCAGCTGCAGGTTTCTCCCTGGAGTCTGTTTTTCAGATAGCAAGAGCTCTAGCTGGCATTTGGTACCATCCACCGCCCACAGACTGTCACTCTGTGTAAATCCCTTAGTCCTGCTGGATCCCTCGAACAAAGCTAATCTGCCATCTGACACCTGGGCTTGTCACCTTTAATTCCAGGCTTCTGAGCTGCTCTCTCCAGGGAAATAAAAGGAAGGATTTCTCTCCTTCCCTCACACACTCTTGACATCTATTATTCCACTCATGGGTGTCTGCCTCAAGGGGCACCCAGCTGCACCTCTGTCCTCTTGTTTAATAGTGTGAAGTCATTTCTGAGTTTTTGACCTGCCCATTTTTCAGTTTTAATTTTCGGGTAAAGGATCCCTGTGGCAACAAAACAGCTCCTTTTCAGAAGCTGTTTCTGTATATAAAGTTTATGAACAAAGACAGACTTTTCAAAAAGAAGCTGTTTCCTCATGGTGGAATTGTGGGCGTTATGAGGATAATAGCGGAGGTGTTTTGTGGCGGAGGATGTATTTCTAGGCCTCAACCTCTATCTTCACCCCTATATAGTTGTGCTGGAGAGGGTGGGTTGGCTTTATCCGTCCCTCCAACTTCCCGTGATTGGGCACATAGATTGGCTGGGTAATTGATCCAATTTATCCATGAGAAATAGCATTGCTGCCATGTGATGGGGGCAGGGCAGAGTATGTCTGTAACCTAGGGTGTCCTTTCAGGGTCTTATAGTACTTTGGACCCAGAGTTTAAACAATGCATTAAAAAATACATGTACCAGTGAAAAGAAAAAAAAAAATGTATGAATATGAATCTATCATCTATCTATCATCTATCTTTCTATCTCTGTCTCTCCTATATTTTCTTCCTTGCTTTGTATGTATGTGTGTACACACACTATTATATGTATACAGTTTGCCCTCTGCATCTGTGAGTTCTGCGTCCATGTATTCAACTAGGCTCAGTTTAAAAATATTGGAAAAAAATCACATCTGTACTGAACATGTACAGATATTTTTCTTGCTATTATTCCCTAGACTATACAGTTTAGCAACTATTTACATAACATTTACATTGTATTAGGCATTATAAGTGTGTAGGTTATATGCAAATACTAAGCCATTTTATATGGGAGACTTGAGCATCTGTGGATTTTGGTATCCAAGGGAAGTTCTGGAATGAATCCTCCATAGATCCTGAGGGATGCCTGTATATGTGTATGTATATGCATGTGTATATATATGTGTGTGTGTGTGTATGTGTGTATTTACATACATATACTGGTGACCTTTAAATGCTTTGAAAGCACCTAAAACATAATATATTAAATATCTTTTAGTTTGAAATACCTAGAGTGGTTTCTATTTCTTGTATTGTACTCTGGCTTTTAGGCATAGCTTGGAGAGTCCTTTCTATAGAGGAATGGAGAATCAAGATAATTAGCTGGTCTCCATCTCTGTGAGCTGGGTTCAAGGATTCTGCTTCCTCCTTGCAATTTGCTTCAGGAATCTCCAGGACTACTTACTTTACACATGCCCAACTTTACGCAGGCATCTATTTTGGCAGGGTGTAATGCAAAGACCACTGGGGAGGGAGTCAGAGAACCTAAGATAGAGCGCTATATCTCTCTAACTGGCTGCATGGCTTGAGGCAAGCTGGACAACTTCCTTGAGCTATAACTTCATCATCTATAACGGATTGGAACCCTCCCCTCTTGTATCAAAGGATTGTTGTAAGAAACCAACACCAAGGCCGGGTGCGGTGGCTCACGCCTGTAATCCCAGCACTTTGGGGAGGCCGAGGTGGGTGGATCACGAGGTCAAGAGATCAAGACCATCCTGGTCAACACGGTGAAACCCCGTCTCTATTAAAACTACAAAAAATTAGCTGGGCATGGTGGTGCGTGCCTGTAATCCCAGCTTCTCAGGAGGCTGAGGCAGGAGAATTGCCTGAACCCAGGAGGCGGAGGTTGCGGTGAGCCGAGATCGCGCCATTGCACTCCAGCCTGGGTAACAAGAGTGAAACTCCGTCTCANAACAAGAGTGAAACTCCGTCTCAAAAAAAAAAAAAAAAGAAACCAACACCAATAATAAGAACTGTCAAGTGACCAAATAGTTACAGATAATTGCCAATGTTCCAGGCTCCAGGTGAAGCACAGGGAACACAGATGAGAGTGAACAGTGGTATGCTGGTAAACCAGCTTTCCATAAAAGAGAAGCCCTCATTTGTAGCATTGGACACTGTCTGTGGTGTAAGTACTCCTACTACGACTGATTTCAAGCCACTTACCTCACTGAATACAGAATTAGGAAGAGATGTATCCAAGGAACTCTTGTGAGCTGGCTCCAGGCCAGGACTGACAGACAGCCTTGCTTGGTGTGAAGATTACAGCACAGAGATGGAGAGCCAGCCATCAAACACTTAGCCTGACTGTGAGCTGAAGTAAGTGCTATAAAGGAAAAGAATAGGACATGATGAGAAAATGATACTGGTAAAGTTAATTTGGGTGACGCCTGGGGGAATGTGACATTGAAGTTGAGACCCAAAGGATGGAGATGAGTTACTCAAGTAAGGAGAGGGAAGAAGAGAAAGCAGGAAGAACATCCCAGGTGAAGGAAACAGCATGTGTGAGAGCCTTGTGACCAGAACGAGTTTGGTGATTTGAAGGAAGGCATGAGCTCAGAGGGGTTGTGGGTAGATGAGATTGCAGAGGGAAGTAGAGTCCAGATTATGCAGAGTCCTGCAGGCAGGGAAGGATGTTGGGTTTCAATCAAATCACACTGGGAAGTCTTTGAAAGTTGGAAGCCTGGATGTGACATGGATGATTGGGGCAAAAATGCAAGTAGAAATGCTATTTAGGAGGCAATTGCAAAAATCCAGGTAAGACAGGCTGCCTGTAATGGACATGGAGAAAAGTGAGCTGATTCAAGGTAACATGTGGAGGTAGAATTATTATTTACTGAACCTGCTATTATTTATTTTTTGACCCTTAGGTTTTTTTTAATTTTTAAATTAATGTACAATAAAATTGACTTTTTGGTGTACAATTCTAGGAATTTTGGCACATGTGGAGTCATGTAATCACCACAAAAGGATTCAGAACAGCCCCATCTCCTCCTGAAAACCTTCTTGAGCTATTTTTTGTAGTCACATTCTTTCCCTCAATGCCTAAGCGATCTAGAAGAAATAGGGTCATGACCTGATCCCAGTCAGAACCGCTGTTTATGTAGGTCCCCAGTGTGTTACTGTCAAGTCCTGTGCGAGGAGCATCTAACAGACTAAGCGTCTCCCAGAGGGTTATTTCCACCCCTTGGCCCTTCACGGACTTCCTACTCCGAGTATGCTCAGTCCCCATCTTAATAAGCACAGAAGATGCAGGAAAAGCCTGAAGGAGTTATAAAAGCTCACCAAAAATTTCCACATCCTGAGATATATCTACAAAGTCAGTGGTGGGGGAAGGCAATCTATTTTTAGGCACATAAATAATTTAGGTCAGACGATTCCAGGTAGCATTACATTATAGCTAAAAACAAACCTCGATTTGAATGGTTATAAAGTGATTTCAATAAACATTTCTAAAAGCATAAGCATTTTAATTAGCTCATCTGAAACTCCAGAGGGCCTGCTGAGATATAAATATACATATATATTCATAATATAGATCGTTGGGAATAGATTTCTTATTAGTTGCATCTCTCTCTTTCTTCCTTTCCCATTATTGTTTTTTTATTTCACAAAATGTCCCCTATCTTTTGAGTGAAAGAAGAGTTCTGTTTACCTGTGTTCTGGGGCCATAGAAAGTGGATAAAATTATTTTCTCTGGAAATGGGGAGGGTTCAGGATAGTTCAAACATCTCAATTCCTCAAAGAACTTCATGTATCATTATTTCCTTTGAAGTTGCAACTTCCTTGTTCTCTGGTTCCAGGGAGGAACATATGAGTTGACTGAGGTCTCGTCATTGGTCCAGGCACTAGAATACAAGAGATTGCCCTACGGATGAGCAGCTAAACGGGGAGCAGGGGAAAAAGGGAGAGACTTTCTTCCCAGCAATTCTAGGCTCTCTTCTGGGTAAATAAAGGTTTTGTGTCCTTTCTCTTGCTGGGTCCTCTCAGGAGCATGGTGAGACACACTGTAATTTCCGTCCTCTGCAGATGGCCCACAGAGTAACTTTTCCAAGGCTGTATAGTTATGCCTTGAGTCCAAAATTCATGCCTGGAAAAGAAGACAGGCTCTATCAGGGGTTAGCCATGTCTTGGGTTTCACTGATGTTTGAAGGTACACTAGGAAGATGAGAGATCTTATCAGAAAGTGGAGAAACAGAAGGAAACACAAGACAAAAAGGTAATATTGGAGGTGGAAATGGAGGGGAAACAAAAACAGCCCTTGACATCTGTAAAGAAATATCTGGAACCAGGTAATTTATAAAGAAAATTATAAGATCTGCAGGCCATTCAAGCATGGTGCCAGCATCTGCTGGGCTTCTGGGAAGGCCTCAGGAAACTTTTATTCATGGCGGAAGGTGAAGCAGGGACACGCACATCATGTGGTAAAAGCAGGAACAAGGGAGAGTGGGGAGATGCTACACGCTTTTAAACAACCAGATATTGTGGCAATTCACTGTCACAAGACCAGCACCAAGCCATGAGGGATCTGCCCTCAAGACCCAAACACCTCCCACCAGGCCCCACCTCCAGTATTGGGAATTACAATTCAACATGAGATTTGGGCAGGGACAAATATCCAAACTATATCACCGTCTATGCCAGTGAGAACCTCTGTAAGATACTTTGGAGTTTGCAGAGTTCTTTTATGTCTACCCACTTATGGTTTCAGAGGCCTTGGTAGAAAGGACTCAGATTTTGTAAACAGACATACTGGTTCTAAGTGCCTTTTGAACCACAGCTGAGAAAGTTGTATGGCCTGAGAAATAGCCCTACCCCAGATTTGGAAATGAACTTTGTTTTGGTTATCTGTTGCTGTGTAACCCTGCACCCCAAAACTTAGTGGGTAACAGCAATCACAATTTAACCACAATTTATTTTCTCTCGTGACTCTGTGGGCTGACCAGGCAGGTCTCTTACTTCATGTGGTGTCAGCTAGAGTCTTCAGATGGCTAGTAGGTGCAAAATGCCCACACTCATATGGCTGAGAAATGGTACTTCCTGCTGATTGAGAGCTCAGCTGGGTTATTGGCTGAGGGCCTTTGTGTTCATCTGTGTGGGCCTTTCCATATGGTTGCTTGGGCATCCTCCAAGCATGGTAGCTGAGTTCCAAGGAGTGTTTCAAGTGAACAAGCCTTAATGTGCAAGTATATATCAAGCCTCCATTTGCATTGTGTCTGCTAATGTCTCACTGGATAAAGATAGTCACATGACGAAGTTCAGAGACAGTGTGGTAGGGGACTACACAAAGGCATGAATACTGGGAGGCTGGTTCACTGAGGCCACCAAAGGAACTGTAACAATCTACCACCACCTCCAAGAAACCATTTTGCAACCTCAGCCCACAAAACATTGTCTGTGGCTCGGCCTTCATCTGAAACTTTATGCCCGCCATAAACTTTCTTGCCAAATTCTAATAGAATGTTCCTTCTGATACTGAGTCACAATTAACCTGCCAGTTTTACCCACTGGTCTTTGTTCACTTTGTGTAGAACACAGCGCCGGATATTAAAGCAACTTAGAAGAAATATGAGCCCTTATCCTTACTTAAGGAAGACAGCTATCCAAGTGCTGAGATGAGAACAAGAAAGAGCACATTGGTAAGGGAGGGGCAGGAATTCAGAGAAGAAAAAGATAAATGAAGGACAGAGTAGAAAGAGAGGAATGCTTTCTTTTCTTTTACCATCTCTTCTTTCCATCCTTCCCGTTTTTGTCCTTCTTCCTTTCTATTCTCATATTCTATACCCAACCTCTTCTGACCCTCTTCTCATCTTAGGTGTGAGATCATCCTAAGGTAAGAGTGAATCAGGCTCATCTATTGTATTAATTATCTATAGTTGTGTAAGAAATTATCCTAAAATTTTGTGGCTCAGAACTAATATTTATTATCTTTTATGATATTTTATGGGTCAGGAATTGAAGAATGTCCAAGTTGGGCAGTTTTGAATCAAGGCACTCACAGGTAGCTCTCAAGATGTCATTTGGGGTGGAAGTCATGAAAAGACTTGAATGGGTCGGGAGGACCTGCGTCCAAGGTGGCTCACTCACCTGTGGCAGGCTGGTGCTGGCTGTTGGTGACTGGTCACATCCTCCCCATTTGAACTTCTGCACAGGCTGCTGATTGTCTTATGACATAGCAGTTGGCTTTTCCTAGAGCAAGCAAACCAAGAGAAGAGAGTCAAGTAGAAACTACCCTTTTTATGACCTACCTTCAAAAGTCACATAGCATCACTTCTGCCTTGTTCTGTTCATTGGAAGGGAAACCCCAAGTGTAGCCTGCTTTCAATCAGAGGAGAATTAGCCTTCACCTTCTCAAGGAAGTGTGTCAAAGAATTTGCAGACATTTAAAAATTACCATATTTATGTTTTCTAAAGGCTCCTTATAAAATCATTGAGTGCTTTCTATCCCTTTTCAGTAATTTCTGAGGTAGGAATAGTCCCCCTCATGGGTGATAAGGAACTCTCACCATGGAGTGGGCAAATGATTTCTCAGTAACCACGTTCTCGTTCCCCTTTGGAAGAAAGTTCCCTTCTCACACAGGCTACAGCTAATGCTGACCCAGTGAGACTGAATGATGGTTCTCAAATGGCAAAAAGCTTTCAAAAGGGCAGAGAAGATTGGAGTGGAGAAGGCGCAGGAGTGACTGCTATTGGTCCCCTTGTCCAGTCAGAAAAGCAGGCCCCTTTGAAGGTGAATCTTCTGTAACTGCCCCTTTGCTTCCTTGAAATGAAGTGTACTTAGACCATGTGCTTCTTTTTTCCCTTCCCTCGTGTGCTCTGATTTATTAAAGTGAGAGTCATCTCGACCAGCTGTTGCTCATCAGCTAACACCACTCTCCTTTCCCACTCCTTCCCTTGGGGGAGTCTGCAAAGATTAGATTCAACCTGATGCTGGGAAAAATACCCGAAATGAGGATGGTGATGACTAGAGTAAGGGATCCTCAACTCTTGGAAAGAATTATCTGGGCTATTAAAAGAATAGTTAGGTTTTGCTTTTTTCAGTTGTCGTCATCACTTTCTCTGTTCAGTTTTTCTCCTGGGACTTTTTAGAGTTGGTCTTGCTCAGGCCGGGCTCTGCCTGGCCAACTCAGTTGTATGGTAGGAGAGGCTTTAGCTCAGTGTCTAGGTTTGAGTTCTTGTTATAATAGCAGTAGGTACAGTACTGGGCAGACAGTGGATGCTCAGCAGATGACTATGGAATGAGTGAGTAGAATAGGGCTTGGAGAGCAGAAGGAGGCTTGGGCTGAATGCTGAACCGAGTTCTGGCTTTGGATCTCTTGCTAAGCATGTCATCACTTGAGTCTCTTGGACTTGACTTTTTTTCCTTTCCTGTGAAATTGGAGAGACAGAGGTAGGTTGGGGATCCCAGGCATTCCATGGTTCTGGGATGATGACATGATTTGAAGGAATTAGAACTGTAGTCACCAGATGTGGCAATATTTAGAGAGATGCTTTAGCTCAAGCCCAGCTCTATGCTGATATGATGGCACAAACTGGAGACAGAGGCCCCATGTGACCTGGCGCAGGTTGAAGAACCTCTCTGGACCACCCTTGAGCCATCTGTAGAATAAAGAGGAAGTGGCGGCTTTTCTAGCTGTAGGTTCTCTGCTTCTAAATATTTCTTCCATCAGCAGCTGTACTAAGTGAAGATCCCATGGGATTACTTGGACAGTGCCAAACATTGGTGATAGAACACATTCAGCATGTAACAAAGATGCTGGGGACGCTTGTTTCCTGAAGGAGACTGTCAAGAGGGTAAGATAGGGTCTCTTTTCAGTCATGAGCTCTCTGCTGTAGGACTCTCTTGCAGTTTGAGAATGATCTAAATTTGGGCATTCAAAGGGCTGTTGATTCTGAATCATTTAGAGGGGAGTCCATTGTTAAGATAATGGAGTATAACTCCTTCATTCTTCTCATGAAGAACCAAGAACTCTGGGAAGGTGAACTACGTAACAATTTAGCAAATTAACGATTAGGCTCAGACCAGCACTTTGGTGACTTCTCATGGAAAGTTTCTTCCTATACTAAGCCTACGCCTGCCTTCAAGGAGTTCTATAGATTTCCAGTATCAATATCAGGTAGGAGCGTGTCTGGGGTGCAGCACAGTGCCTGCCACATAGCAGGTGCTCAATAAATACTAGCCAAATAAACAATGTGCATAACTGTTTCAGGCTCTTCCAATAGTAAAGACTAGATTGTGTCATGTAGATTCCAAGTTAGTAGTCATTTTTCCACGCCAAATTCCTCATTCCCTACTGCCTTCACCTTTGAACCTGACTCTTTTTGTAAATCTTCAGAGACATTTTTTTCCTTTTATTTGTTTTATAGATTGTATAAAAGACCACATCCCAGTCCACTTCTATTGTAATAATAAGACCTGGACACATGGCTCATGTGCAAAAACTGGGTCACTTTCAAGCTAATTTGTAGAACTTGTCCAAGGGAAGGCATATGTAAAGTGTTGATTCAGAATTTAAAAAAAGATGTGCAAATAAAAAAAGATGTCTCTTTATTGATTTAGGAAATTGTAATGTCAGAAGTTATTTACAAAAGTCTCACTCCTTTTGTATTCTAAAAACTCATTTTCACTGCTATTAATTTACTACTTTGTGTCCTCAATAAGAGTATTACAAATTTAATTGATTTTGAACTCACTGATTTTGAACTTAATGAAATTGTTTATCTCAGTAACTTCACTTTCATTTCTTTTCTTCACCATTAAACTTGGTGATATGAATCCCAAACTGATTTACCTAACAGCCAAAGGGGTGAAAAATAAGAGATCTCAATTTTTTGGAAGTTTTCCAGTTTCATATTCTAGATGACATAGTGGTTCAAAGCGTCATCTTGGCTCCTCTTGTTGAAAGATGTTTTCTTTAAGTCTCCATATTTGTCTTGCTATTTAAGAAGAAATTGATTCCCTACTCTGCTTGAAGAGCATTTGATGACTTCCCATTGTTCCTAAGAAAAGCTTTAAATGTTTTAACATGGCATTCTCAGCTCTCGATCTGGCTGCCAGTATACCTCATTGTCTATATCCCTTCTTGTTACTTCTGCCACACATTCTTTGCTCCTGGTCCCTCAAATACACTAGAAATTTTAGTAACAACAGTGTATCAATTATCTCTTGCTGCATGACAAGTTATCCCAAACATTAGGTATTACTTCTTGGATCCTGTGGGTCAGGAATCTGAGCACAGCTTAGCTGGGTCCTGAAGCAGGGGCTTCTTCTCTTAAAAGACTGCAGTCAAGGTGTCAGCAGAGGTTGCAGTCATCTCAAGATTTACCTGGAGCAGGAACTGTTTCCAAGCTCACTCATGTGGTTATTTGTAGAATTCAGTTTCTCCTGGACTGTTGAGCTGAGAGCCTCAGCTCCTTGTTGGCTGTTGGCCAGAAGTCACCTTCAATTCCTTGCCAAGTGGCCCTCTTATCAAAGCAAGCATAAGAGGGTGGGTGGAGAGAGAGAGGGAGGGAGGGGGAGAGAGAGAGAGAGAGAGAGAGAGAGAGAGAGAATCAGCAAGTTGGAAATCTGTCTTTTGTAACCCAATCAGGGAAGTGAAACCTCATTACCTTTGCTGCTTCTATTGGATACAATGAGCTGGTTGTAAAGGGGAGAGGCTTACATGAGGGCATGAATATCAAGAGTTGGGAATTGGGGATAATTTAGAGTCACGTCAGAAGCTGCCAACCACAAACAGTATTTAGGGTTAATAATTACTGAGTATGTACTATGTAACAGACACTCTGTTAAGACCTTTCCCGTACAGTATTTCATTCAGTCCTTACAAAAATTTTAGTAAATAGATAATGTTTTCATTTCAATTTCATCTCAAAAAGGTTAGGTAACTAGCAAGTGGCAGAGGCAGGATTTGAGCCCTGGTTAGGGGAGGAGACAACGGCCTTATTTCTCCATTGTCAGCTCAGCACTGAGGTTGTGACACAGGAACCTACTAGGTATTGAGTAACTTCAAAATGAATGAATGAATGAATGAATGAATGCAGACTTGGGTCCCACTCCAACTGCTTTTGCCCAAACTCTGGTCCTAGGCCTTGACCCAGTAGAAATAATACATAAATTACCATGTGGTTAACAAGGGCTGAATTATATTTAATCAATGAGGAGAACTCTGAATTTTAGGTGCAGAACTCAAGAGATGTGGTTCTGCCATTTTTCCTCATGTACCTGTCACTTAATGATGGAGACATGTTCCAAGCAATGCAGCATCAGGCAATTTTGTCATCGTGCAAACATCTCAGGGTGTACTTCCACAAAGCTAGATGGCGTAGCCTACTACACACATAGGCTATATGGTATAGCCAATCGCTCCTAGGCTTCCAGCCTATACAGCATGTTATTGTACTAAATAGGTAATTATAACAAAATGGTAAGTATTTGTGCGTCTATCTAAACATAGAAGAGGTACAGTAAAAATATGGTATGAAAGAAAAAATGGTACAGCTGTATGGGGCATTTGCCATGAATGGAGCTTGTAGGACTGGAAGTTGCTCTGGGTGAGTCAGGGAGTAAGTGGTGAGTGAAGGTGAGCCTGGGGCATTACTGTGCACTACTGTAGACCGTATAAACACTGTACACTTAGGCTACACTAAATTTATTAACTTTTTTTCTTTCTTCAACAGTAAATTAACCTTAGCTTACTGTAACTTGTTTACTTTATAAACTTTGTACTTTTGTAAACTTTTAAACTCTTTTGTAATAACACATAGCTTACAACATAAACACGTCGTACAGCTATACAAAAATATTTTCTGTATATTCTTATTCTATAAGCTTTTTTCCTATTTAAAAACTTTTTTTATTTTTTACATTTTAAGCTTTTTTTGCTAAAAACTAAGATACAAACATGTGTTAGCCTAGGCCTCCGCAGGGTCAGGTCATCAATAACACTGTCTCCCACTTCCAAATCTTGTTCCACTGGGAGGTCCTCAGCAGCAATAACATGCAAGGAGTTGTCATCTCCTATGATCACAATACTGCTTCTGGAGTAACTCCTGAATGACCTGCTTTGTTCTTACAGCTAAAAAAAAAAGCATAAGGAGTACACTCTAAAAAAAATAAAAAGCATATAGTAAACACAAACCAGTAACACACTTATTTATCATCATTATCACGCATTATGCGTAGTACATAATTGCATGTGCTATTTTATACTACCGGCAACACAATAGGTCCGTTGACACCAGCGTCCCCTCAACCAGGTCAGCAATGTGTTGTGCTACAATGTTGCAATGGTTATGAATCACTAGGCAATAGGAAGTTTTCAGCTCCATTATAAATCTTGTGGACCACTGTCGCATATGCAGTCTGTTGTTCACTGCAGTGTCATTATGCAGGACATGCCTGTTGTAAAAAGCAGACTTCATTACTACTGAGAACTTCAAAAGGATATCCAAGAAATTAAAATGCCAGAACCCAGGATGAGAGATTATGGAGTTGTAAAAGAGACTGCTGAAAACTTGAGAGGAATATTAGAATAGTATTAGGAAGGTGGAAGTGGTAGCTAGCAGTTGGCAGGGTTTTAAATCCGAGTTGTCTTTCTTAAAGACATATAAGATTGTCTTAGTCTGTCTGTGCTGGTATAATGAAGCACTACCAATGGTGTATCTTATTAACACCAGAAATTGGTTTCTCACTGTTGTGAAGGCTGGAAAGTCCAAGATCAAGGCAGATTTGGTAACTGGTGAGGACCTGCTTTCAGACCCACAGAGCATGTCTTGTCACTGTGTTTTTACATGACAGAAGGGGCAAGGGAGCTCTCTCTGACCTCTTTCGTAAGGACAGTAATCCCAATCATGAAGGCTCTGTTCCCATGACCTAATCACCTCCCCAAGGCCTCACATTTAAACCCATCAACTTAGAGGTGAGGATTTCGTTGTATATGTATTTGCAGGGGGCGGAGCGGGGCAGGGGGACATAGGCATTCACACCATAGTAGAAATTAAAGCCAGCACACAGAGAACTAGCTGAACTGGAGATAAGTTATCCTGTGTCTGTGGCAGAACAGATTAGGAAAGAATGAGCAAGCAAAGAGAGTAGGGACAAAGAGAGGAGGGTTCTTTTTGCATCTGGCCCTTAACTCAGCGACTCCTTTTTCTATCTCTCCACTTTCAGGATTCACTGAGGTTGTCGGGCCCCTGTGGGAATAGGTTAGGTGGACCCAAATGTCACGGCTGATAGATAAATGTCCTTATAGTGTCACAGTGAAATTCAGCACTTGCGAATGCACAACACTGGGCAGTTTATGAAGTGCTTTCTCATGGGGTCTTGTTTGTGCGTTCAGTGACCTCTGAAGTGATATTGTCAAGAAGACTGGACAGACCTATCATTTGATCAGCACCCCTTCTCCCTCTGAGGAAGCCACATGGTAATCAAATCATCATAAGACGGCCCAGTGAGAAAGGACCAAAGTCCTGGTGTTTAATGACATTAAGCAAATAGTTGGGCAGCACACTGAGCCAGTGAACTCTTAGGGCCAGGGTCTCCCCTTCTTGGGATGTGCACTGTCAACTGTTGCCTCTGAGTCTCTCTATTGTGGGATCGAAGTAGAGCTCTCTCCCCCTTCTGATGGACACATCTTTTTTGTGGTTGTTGATGTTGTTGCTGTCCTGATTAATGCCATGGATACAAATAAAGCCAGTTCATTGCTCTTGTCACAGCTGGCACGAAAACATTTTGTCTCTGAGATGCCATTTGAACAAGTGACCTCATCCATTATTTATTGGCTTTATAATTTAGCCCAGCCTTTCAGATGCCCACGGGATGTCACCTACTCATGGGCATTATTAGTCACAGTTTTATAAAAAGACAACAAGGCTTAGAGGAGTTGGCATGGGAGTTTTTCAGGCATTTTTTTTTTTTCAGTTTCATTGAAGGCATAAATAAAGCCTCTCAGGAAATGGGAGAATCTAATGCAGGTTTTCTGACTCCAGACTCTGAGTTCTTTGCACCTTCATACCTTCCCAATGTTGGTTCCCTGGAGAGTTACACTGAGTAGATTCCCATTGTACTGCCTCGTTTATTGCACAATCATATCTGGATGTGCTCACAAGAGCCTCAGAATCCAGATGACCTTCTTCTGCCTTTCTCTAGAGGATATGCCTTGCTGCTTTCCCAGGGAACCATAATTCTTCAGCACTCGATGGTGAAATTGTCTGTTTTTCAGCGTTTCAGTTCCACAATCGCACCTCATTTACAATATTGCTCAAGTGTCCCTTAGGACCCCTGCAGAGCCACCAGAGAGTTTGTCCACAAAGAGAAAACTCTTCCAGCCTTTATCTCCCAGGATCTTACTGCATCTGCTGGCCTATCTGGTAGAAAAGCTGTAGGCTTCTAACTTACATTTTGTTGCAGGAGGGAGAAGAGTTACTAGGAAGGTTAGCTTGAGCCAGGATGAGAACCCATGGAAACAACTTAAGCCAACTTGGTTTCTTTTGGAATCCCATGTGGTCACTCAAAGATTACATGGGCTACACTGTTAAGGAACCAGGTGAGTCAAAATCTTTCTAAAGAGAGTCTGAAAAATATCTCTTTACAGATTATACTACAAAAACAAAAACAAAAACAACAACAACAAAAAAAACCCCAGAGAGAAATGACTCATTATTTCTTATTTAAATTCAAAGAACTTTTTTGGGGATTATAAATAAACTCTTCATCACTCACTTGAAGGTAATAAGGCTTATGATTATCTTGCTCTGAAGTGTTATGTTCCAGCTTGCCTTTTCCTGCCATCCAGCTTGTGTCTAGCTTTACCTCACCCACCACCAGTTGGCATGACTTTAAGGAATGAAAAATAATTTTAATATCTGCCAAGGTAAAATATAATTAGTCTGGTAAATCTTCTGTTAAAAAGGGCATGAGCAAAATCTCCAGACTAAATAGAATTTATTTCTGGATTGTCTTCTATTTTTAATTATTTCTATTATCTCTTCCTTTTTTTTTATTATGGGTACTCAAAGGTTGATCATATTTTCAAGAAACTGAGCCAAAACAAAGCAGAGTAAACAAAAAACCATAACCAGGGGACAAAGTAGGGGGGAAAATGTGAATGAGCCATATAGTTGCTTTGTGCATCACCTGTGTGTTCATCCATCCATCCATCCATCCATCCATCCATCTATCCATCCACTATTTAGTTAGTACGTGTGAGGCCTGATTCTTACCCTTGAGGGTAGAAATCCCACAAGGTTTAAAGTTACAATGGCTTGGGTTATAATTTTGACTTTGAATTTATGCTAGTTGTGAGTTCTACAAAACCCACAATCTCTGCAGCCTCAGGTTGCTCATCTCTACAATGGGTTTCCAAACCCCTCCTTGATAGGGGTTTGGTATTATGTACCTAGCACGATGCCTAGTACATAAGAGTTTCATAAATATTGTCTCTCATTTCACTTTTCCTTCTCCTTGTCCTGATTGATTAGCTGATAGACACCTTGAGTCACATTAAAATGGAGCTCACCCAGACCTTCCCATCTTGCCAGTTTTGTTAAGAGAAGTAATTAAATAACAATGTGGCACAGAAGAGGGCCCAACACACTTTACATGTTAATGATTTCCAAGGATTCCTCATATCAGAAGATGATACTCGAATTTTTAGACCTGGAGTATCCTGGGATCTTGGCCAAGCCAACATCCACAAGATGCCACCCATGCATTCCATGATATTGGACTGGTCTTGGGGAGCTGCTGCCCAGCATCTCCCTTACGCTAGATGGAGCTGCCGTCCCATTATATGTTAAACTCCAGAGTTCAGCAACAGGTGTGATTTCCCATTCCCATTCTATTAGTCCCTAATAGAATCTATTAGGACTAATCTCATCATGCCATCCAACTGAGTTTGCCTCAGCGACTGTCAAATGCTTGAGTCTCTAGAATTCTGTCCTCAACCATACTTCTATACTCTGTGGTTCAATTCATCCTCTATTCCAAGGTTTCTGGCACTATTGACATTTTGGGCTGGATAACTCTTGTTATGGGAGACTGTCCTGTGGATGTTTAGAAGCATCCCTGACTTCCACTCTCAGGGTGCCAGTAATAACCCCTCAGCTATGACAACCAAAATGTTTCCAGGCATTTCCAAACTTGGGGGGCAAAACTGCCCCTGATTGGGAACTGCTGTTCTAATCTAACTCCCACCATCCATTATGTCCTTTGGAAGTGTCATCAGAAAACTCATCTCTAACCTCTTCTCTGAATTTTTCTGTTTTCTTTCTATAATTGGAACTTGGTTTTCCCTTGGTTGTTTCAATGGTGGCTGTTTCTTCTCGGATGTAGTACCTATCTATGAGGAATGCAAATGATCATTTGGAGGAGAAAAGGCACTCTGGCCTTTTGGGGTTTTTCAGCATTTCTTCATTGATTCTTTCTCATCTTCATAAGTTCATCTAGTTTCGATCTTTGAGGCTGCTGATCCTTGAATGGGGTTTTGTGGAGACTTTTTCTGTTGTTGATGCTGTTGTTGTTGCTTTCTGTTTGTTTTTCTTTCAATGGTCAGGTCCCTCTTCTGTAGGGCTGCTGTGGTTTGCTGGGGGTTCACTCCTGGCCCTATTCATCTGGTTTGCTCCTGCGCCTGGAGATGTCACTCAAGGAGGGTGGGGAGCAGCAAAGAAGGGTCTCTGCTCTTTCTTCTGGGATCAGATACCTGTTTAATGAAGCACTGTGACTGTCCCTTGGTGGAGAGGGTATGCTTTGCTGAGGGAGAACCCACTCATCTGGGCTGCCTGGATTCCTCAGAATTACCAGGATGAAAGGCTAAGTCTTTCTGTGAGCAACCCTCCCTCTAGGGGCTCAGGCCCAGGGAGATAAGGGCTTTGTCCCTGAGCCTCTGTCTGGAGTTGTTGGAGTTCCTGCAGGGAGGCCCTGCCCAGTGTGGAAGGATGGGTCAGGCCTGAAGAGGTGCTCTGGCTACAGCCTGCCACAGCCAGTGTGTTGGGTTGTGGGGGACGCTTCTTGGGACCAAGCTGCCCAGCCTCCCTGCGTCCTGCAGAGGCAAAGGGTAGCCTGGAGCTAGAGAGATGGATGCTGCCCTTCGGCCACCCAGGGAGCTTGGCCTGTTAGGCAGCTCTGAGTCTAGTTGCTGGCTGCGGCTCCTCCCACAAAGGAGCTCAAAGGGCTTAGACAGCAGGCAGCTGCAACTGCGGTGCTGGTGCCCCCAGCCCTGGGAACTCAGCAGGCTCAAGCAGATTCTAGCTGAGAGGCTGTTGAGAATCTGCGCGGCTCTGGGGTTGGGACCCTAGGCCCCGGTGGCGTGGGTTCGCGAGTGGGATCTTCCGATTCGTGGGTTGCACGGTTTTGTGGAAAAAGCACCGTTTCCCCAACGGGGTAGCACGCTCACTCACTGCCTCCCTTGGCCGGGGGCTGGGGGCTCCGTGGCCCCATGTGGCTCTCAGGTGAGCCACGGCGCCACACTGCTCTTCCTTCCCTCGCCATGGATCACGCTAACCATAGTCAGTTCTGATGAGAACCTGGGTACCTTGGTTGCCAGTGCAGGTTTCACATGGTATTATGGTTCTTTTCAATTGCAGCCTCTGATGGCTGCTAGTCGGCTGTCTTGGCCCCGACACCCCCCACCCCCCACCCCCCCCTTTTCCATCTCTTAGTCTATTGCTCTACTTTTTGGGAGGTTTTCTCAACTTCATCTTCAAAGATGTCCATTGAGGTTTTCATTTCTCTTGTAGTCCTCATTTCCAAAGGGCTCTGTTTTTCTTCTCTGAATATTTTAAAATACATTCTTTTCTTTTTAACACATATAGTATTTTCTCTTAAGATACCAGTGATAGTTTTTAAAAGATTTTGTCTTCTTGTATCGTCTCTGCTTTCTCTAATTTTCCCCTGCATGTTTGTTGTCTTTTTTACTATTCATGTTACAAGCTTTCCTCACAAGCTATCTTGTTAACCTTGATTGTCTGCTGGTAACTGAGAAGAGCATCAAAAAGCTAATTTAAAAAATTCAGATTACACGAGGGGAATATTTTGGGGAATATCGAAGCCCTTGTAACAGACATGCTTACTCTGCCTGCTTGGGAATCTGTCCTAGGTGGAACCTGCTTTCCACAGATTCCCTCCTTTCTCCATTTCTGAATCACAGATTATATGCCCCAGATTGTTTTTCAGGAGTTCCAAGATTTTAAAAATTGTTTTTATTTTGAGAAATTGATGAATGAAAGCAGCCAGATGCCCCTTGACCACCAAAAGAGTACATACTGTAGGATTCTATTTATATAAAATTCTAGGAAAAGCAAACTAATCTATAGTGATAGAAAACAGATTGGTGGTTGTCCAATGTTAGGAGTGGAGAAATAAATGGATTCCAAAAGGGCCTGAGGATACTATTAGGAGTGATAGAAATGTTCATTGTCTTAATTTTGTTAAAGGTTTAATAGGTGTATTCATCTGTGAGAACTCATTACATTGTACACTTTAAATATATGCAGTTTATTATATATCAGTTATACCACAATAAAGTTGTAACAAAAAGAGAAAAAAAAGCTCATTTGAAGTTCTATGTTGCCATTCATGGTTTTCACCATAGTTGGAAGATTGTACCATTTCACTGGGGAACTTTTGATATCAGTGTCTTTAGATTTCTCTATTAGGCGGGCTAAATTTCTCAGAGAAGGGCTTTAGGTCTCCTGGTTGAAGGATTCAGCTTGACTGATAGTATCCTGGAATCTAAGGTGGGCTGAAGTCTGGGAAAGGGAGATGGGATTGAATTTCCACATTTAAGGTACACCTTTTAGTTAATGCCCATGTTTTTGGTGCAGTAAGTTTGTCCCTCAATTGTTTCTGGTTTCGCCAGTCCAGAGATTTGCACTTTCATCCTCGTTAGAGTGTTGATTCTCAATGTATGGTTTGTGGACCCCTAGGGGGTCCCTGAGACTTTTTCATGGGTTCAGCAAGATCATAGCTGTTTTTGTAATAACACCGAGACTATATTTGCCCCTTTTCTTCCCATTCAGGAGTGTATAGTGAAGCTTTTCAGAGGCTACATGATGTGTGATGTCATAAGAGATTGAATGCAGAAGCAGACAGTAGGTAAGCTAGATCTACTATTAGATCTTCTATTAAGCCAGGAATTAATGAGATTTGAAAAATATAAAATAATGCCATTCTTCTAGCTTAAGTTTTTTGATTTGGAAAATAAAGTTGTTTTTCAGAAAATATTTATGTTAATGTGGAATGGGTTTATTGTGGTTATTTTTGAAATGAATTAATGAATGAGTATTTTAAATACTGCAATTTTAATTTATCACACGACGAATATCAATATATGTAATCATCATAAACTAAAGCTCTTTGGGGTCCTCAATGATTTTGAAGACTGCAAAGTAGGCCTGAGACTAAAGATTTGAGAACCGTTGCTCTAAAGTATAAACGTCCGGAGTTCAGTGAGGGTGGATATAGTCTCCTGGTTAGATGAAACTGGGGGGGATCCAAGGGCTCTAACTTCTTTTTGAACATGAAATCCTTTTGCTTCCTTTCTCCCTTTTATCCCTTTCTTTCAGAGGCTCCTGATAGCATAGATAGCAAAGCTGAGAGGCAGACAGAACCCGTGTCCCTGAAGACACTGAGCTGATGAATCAGCCAGCTCTGAAGGCTGATCTACCTCTGGAGATGCTTCCTGTTACACAAGGTAATACATTTTGTTTGTTGAGGTGGTTGTTAATTGCAGCTGAAAACATTAATCGAAGCCAAGAAGGGAGTATGTTTCAGGAAGCTGGGACTGTAGCCTTCTTTGTTGATGATGAAGACTAAAAGTTTTCCTGGGATTTGGCTATATGGAGGCCATAGGTGACTTTGGCAGGTTGTTTTCAGTGGAGTGATGGTGGCAGAAACCAGATTATAGTGGCTTCTGGCATACCTCTTCTCCTGGTGTTTTTCCTCTTTGTCTTTTAAAAGTTTCTTTTATCTTTCTTCTTGACCACACCATAAAATGTTGGGGTTTTCTCAGCTTAGTTTGAGCTTTCATCTCCTCTCTATTTTTTTTTTCTTGATGTCATCCATTCCCATATGTCTAAATGTCATTTTATGCTAGTGTCACCCAGATTTATATTTCCAGCCCAGCCCAGATCTCTCTTTCTCTCTGTATTGTAGAATCACATATGCAACTGCCCCCTTGCCATCGGCAGCTGAATATTTCTTAGCTATCTCAGATTTAACCTGCCCAAACCAGAAGTCTTGATCTGCCCTTCACCTGCTCCGCTCCCTCCTCTCGGTTTGCTCTTTCTCAGTCATAAAACCAACATCCACCCAACTACTCAAGCCAGGAGTCAAAGCATCATCCTTGATTTCCCCCTTCCTTTCACTCCCTGTTTCTAATCCATTAGGAAGTTATATTGATTCAATCTGAAAAATATAACTGGAGCCTTCTCTCCCTGTCCAGTGTCATCTTCTTGACCTGCGTCACCAACATTTCTTGTCTGCATTATTGCAGCAGACTCCCAGCTGGCTCTGCCTCCTTTTTCACTCTGCTTCCATTATTGCTGTCTCCCACCCAGCAGGCAGAATGCTCTTCTAAAAATATACAGTGTTGACCATGTTACTCTTCCTGCTTTAAATCCTTTAACTGCTTTTTGCCTTTACAATAAAATCCAGGCTTCTTTTCATGACCTATAAGACCTGGCGTGATCTGACCCCTGCCATTTTCATCAGCCTAATTGTGTATGCACCTCAGTCTGGCTGCACTGGTCTTTTAGCTTCTTGAACAAACTACTTGCTTTCAGATACCCTTCCCCATTCTTCGTGACTTGACTAGCTATTTGTGTTCCTTTAAGTCTCAGCTTAAATGTAATTTCTTCAGCAAAGTATTTCTACTGACTTTACCAAGTCAGTTTCCCTTATGATATTCTCCTACTCAGTCCTTTGTTTTGTTTACTTTAAAAAATTATTATATTTTGTTTCATTGCATAGATAAAAATGTGGAGTTATTGTATGAAACTATTTATTTCTAGGTTGTGTCTGGCTGCACAGGTAGAAAGGGTCTCACCTTTGCTAAGCTGCTGTCAGGTGACAAGGTGGTTCCCATTATGGCCTTGGCTGCCTCAAAAGGGGATTTGCTTCTTGGAAGAGTTTGGTAAGTCTTATTAACTCAGAGGAAAAACAGCAGGACACATGAGAGACCACATTGACTCTTAGAATTCCAGAAGAATTATTTTTGAATTTCCCAACTGAAAGCATTAGAGACTTACTTAATTATGTTAGATTCCTTCAATGATTCAGTCTTTTGTCTCAGATTTACTGGGCATGTTACTGAACTAAATGTCTATGGCTTCTCATTCTGATTTTTAATAACAGAGAATCAACAGCTTGTTCCCATTTTTTGAAATCTGCAGCTAAAGTATATCTGAAGGGTCACCAGAGAGGAGAAAACAGAGACCTAACCCTTGATATTGTCAATGTTTTGAATTTTATCCACTCTGGTGGGTATAAAGTAATAGCTCATTGTGGCTTTAATTCACACTTCCCTGATGACTAAGGAACTTGAGTATTTGAGGATTCTCTGGAAACTAGTGGGGTCAATGATTGGACAGCTGAGTTGATCTCCAGATAGTCACATAATGACAGACTCAATGTATTTGGACCCAGGGTGTCCACTTCCTCTCCTGGCACCTTAACTTTACTGTGTGCATGCTTTGTCTCCAACAGGATTTTGGAACATGTAGCTCTAGGGGCATCCTTTCTTTGGGTGTCGTGAAAAGCAAAATCAAAAGCAAGCAGACACTTGCTTTTGTCTACACTCCCCTCCTTTTTGTAAAACAATTTTATTAAAAAGTTTAATAATTTTCATAGAGAAGAAAAGGAAAATGTTCCTCTTGGAGGTGCCAAGCTAGGAGGAGGCAACAGGAAGGAAGTGGGGCATGTTATGTACTAAGCTTCTAGTGTGTGCTGTGCACTGTGCCTTGTTTCAGCTAATCTTCATGATGACCACATGAGGTAGTTACTGTCACTGCTCCCATATTACAGATGAGGAAATGGAGGCTCGAGGAAGTCTTGATTTGCCCAAGGTTGCACAGTGGCAGGATTTGAACGTTGGTCATTGATGCTAGAGCTTATACACTTAACAGACATGTTTTTCTAGAAGAGCCTGACCTTGTAGTAGAAAAAACCCCCAGACTTTAGAGACAGACAGCTAAATGTGCAAGCCCCAGCTCTGCCGGCTACATGACCTTGGCCAAGTTACTTAGCTTCTTGGAGCTCCAATGTCTGTAAAATTGGAATAACAACATCTACCGTTCAGGGCTAGAATAAGGGTTAAACGAGATCCCTTTGTATGTAAGTGTCTGACATAACTTCACGCAGGAAGACCTTCAAATGGCCAATAAACATATCAATAAATTTAAGAACATGCTTAAGTTCATTAGTCATCAGGGAAGTGTAAGTTAAAACCACAATGAGATCTCACGGCACACCCACCAAAATGGGTAAAATTCAAGATTGACAATGTCAAGTGTTGGCAAGATTGACAATATCAAGTAATTACAACTCTCGTGCTGCTGGTTGGGAGTATATGTTCAAACAAAGCCTTTGGAACGTTGTTTGGCGGGCTCTACTGAAGCTGAAATTATGCATACCCCATGACCCAGTGTAGTAGTCTGTTTTCACGTTGCTATAAGAAATTGCCTGAGACTGGGTGATTTATAAAGGAAAGAGGCTGAATTGACTCATAGTTCCACATAGCTGGGGAAGCTTCAGGAAACTTATAATCATTGCAGAAGGCACCTCTTCACAGGGTGTGGGGAGAGATAATGAGTGCTGAGTGAAGGGGGAAGACCCTCATAAGACCATCAGATCTTGTGAGAACTCACTATCATGAGAACAGTATGGGGGAACCACCCTCAAGATTCAGTTAGCTCCACCTGGTCCCACCCTTGACCCATGGGGATTATTACCAATTCAAGGTGAGATTTGGGTGGGGACACGGAGCCAAACTATATCATTCTACCCCTGGCGCCTCCCAAATCTCATGTCCTCACATTTCAAAACACAATCATGCCCTTCCAACGGTCCCCTAAAATCTTAACTCATTTCAGCATTAACCTAAAACTCCAAGTCCAAAGTTTCATTTGAGACAAGGCAAGTCCCTGCCACCTATGAGCCTGTAAAATCAAAAGCAAGTTAGTTATTTCCCAAATAAAATGGGGGTACAGGCATTGGGAAAATACATCCATTCCAAGTGGGAGAAATTGGCCAAAACAAAGGGGCTATGGGATCCATGCAAGTCTGAAATCCAGTAAGGCAGTCATTAAATCTTAAAGTTCCAAAATGATTTCCTTTGACTCCATGTCTCACATCCAGGTCACACTGATGCAAGAGGTGGGTTCCCATGGCCTTGGGCAGCTCCACCCTTGTGGCTTTGCAGGGTACAGACCCCCTCCTGGCTGCTTTCACAGGCTGGCGTTGAGCCAAACCATATCACCCAGCAACTTCATTTCCGAGCATATATCCAAGAGAAGTTAGAGTTCATGTTTACCAAGAGACATAGAAGAATAGTCATAGCACTTTTCATAATATCAAACAATGAGAAACAGCTCAAATGTTCATCCAGAGAAGACTGATTAATAAACCTGTTGTAGTAGAATACCATTACTTCAAACGGCAAAAACTGCAATTACTCTTGCACCAACCTAATATATGATGGAAACTTCAGCAACAAACTACTAATATATGCACAGATGAATTTCACAGACATGATGAGTAAAAAAAGTTCATGTACCGTATGATTCCATTTATGTGAAGTTCCATTTATATGAGTCTACTTATATTTCATTTACGTGAAACTCAAGAATAGGCAANTTGACCAGGATGGTCTCGATCTCTTGACCTCGTGATCCACCTGCCTCGGCCTCCCACAGTGCTGGGATTACAGGCTTGAGCCACCGTGCCCGGCCGAGTCATTAAATCTTAAAGTTCCAAAATGATTTCCTTTGACTCCATGTCTCACATCCAGGTCACACTGATGCAAGAGGTGGGTTCCCATGGCCTTGGGCAGCTCCACCCTTGTGGCTTTGCAGGGTACAGACCCCCTCCTGGCTGCTTTCACAGGCTGGCGTTGAGCCAAACCATATCACCCAGCAACTTCATTTCCGAGCATATATCCAAGAGAAGTTAGAGTTCATGTTTACCAAGAGACATAGAAGAATAGTCATAGCACTTTTCATAATATCAAACAATGAGAAACAGCTCAAATGTTCATCCAGAGAAGACTGATTAATAAACCTGTTGTAGTAGAATACCATTACTTCAAACGGCAAAAACTGCAATTACTCTTGCACCAACCTAATATATGATGGAAACTTCAGCAACAAACTACTAATATATGCACAGATGAATTTCACAGACATGATGAGTAAAAGAGCTAGACAAAAAAGTTCATGTACCGTATGATTCCATTTATGTGAAGTTCCATTTATATGAGTCTACTTATATTTCATTTACGTGAAACTCAAGAATAGGCAAAATGAATCTTTGATGATAGATGTCAGAGCAGTGGTGACTCTAGGAAAAGCATATAAACTGGGAAAAGACACAGGAAACTTGTTGAGGTATTGAAATGTTCTTTGTCTTGATCTGAGACATGGCTACATGGGTGTAGACATGTAAAAAATCATTGAAAGGCACATATAAAATCTGGGGATATTATTGTATGTAAGTCGTATGGCATGGACAGAATGTTGAGAGATGATGTATCTGGTATGTAGTAAGTGCTCAATAAACATTAGAACTTTTTCCTGCCTTGTTGTCTCCTGGAGAAAAGTACAAAGTGTGGCTTACCTGAGTTCCATCCACAAACACATATGATTTTCCACTGAGGGGACATGGGGACAGCCCCCAGATCACCGGGGAGACAGGGCCTCATGCAGAAAGCTGGGACACTAATCAGACTGTGTGAAGTGCTCCCACAGGGGAATAGGCAGCCAGCATGTGGCTGGATGTGGATAGAAAAAGATTCACTGCAACTGTGGAGATGGTGGGACATGCCAGACAGGTGATGGTGAGGCAGGAGAGCAAGGTGTAGAAGGGAGAGAGTTCAGGCCACAGAGGTGTGGTTGGGTAGGACACCTGGGAGCATGGGAGTGGGGCAAACCAGGAAAATACTTGAGTGCCAGGATGAGCTGTGTGGACTTGATTCCCTTAGTGATGAGGAGCTTTGACGTTTCTGAGTCACGTTGTCAGGCCTGTGTTTTGATGAGTACTCTGGTGAATGAATGTGGCGTAGATTGTTGTGAGTAGAAACTGCAAGAGGGGAGATTGAGTCCCACCCAGGAGAGTGCTTCAGAGCAGAGGGTTAGGGTGATTGCCGTAGGCTGGGAGGGTACAGGACTTGTATACTGTGGGACTACTCTCATCCACACCCTGCCAGGAAAGTGCAGCTTATTCTATAGCCAATGGACCAGAGCCTAGAGCAAGAGTTTGTTTTGCATCAGGAATGCTGGCTTAAGTATGATTTCCTAGAGACAGGGATACTTGTCCATTTATTTCAGCGAGGATGGAGGTGGGGAGGAACAATCTTGTAGAAGAAGGGGAGTGAGGGAAGTAGGGTGGGGCATTGGGAGGAGCTAAGAATGGGTGGGGTCCCAGCTAAATCTGCATCACCCTGATCCCATAGGGAGCTCTGAATTACACTCTAGAATGGGTCTCATTTTGAGGCAAGGAGGCAGCATTTTTTTATCCCTCTTGTCGGTTAGTCACCAGTTGCGATTGTCCCTGGTTGGGAAAGTGAGGATTGTAACCGCCTGGACAAGGCAGGTCCTTTGGTCCAGGGCAATTCTCTGGAGAAGGTGCAGCTGTGAGCCATGAGCAGCCAATACACGCCGTGCAGGGGCATCGATACACTAGCATGGAAAGAATAAAAGGATAAAAAAATCGGGGTAGGAGACCGCACATCTACTATAGCTCCTGTGCCTGAAGGGGATGCCCCTCAAAACTGATTTTACCTTTCCTTCGTGTGGGAGGGCTTTTCTGGGCCACCCAGCCTGAGCTGGCCACCCGCATCCTTTATCCCTTGTCAGTCACTTGGCCATCCTATTATCACCCCCTTGCCGTGACTCTTTACCCGCCCATCTCCTCCACTGGCAGAGCTCCTGCAGGGCAGAACCTGGTCCCGTCCACCTCATTGTCCCTCTCAGCCCCAGAGTCTGGCACCATCCTTGGCACAGAGGTGACAAATGCTACATTCCTCAGTGTCAGGGGTCCCCTGTCTCAGTAATCCTTATCTCTGTGCCCTCACCGCACGTCCTCAAGTCAAGGTTGTGGACTAAATCCTGACCTGGGGAGATTTGATGAGCCACCTGTGAAAACCAGGCAATGATCAGCTGAATTGAGAGTCTTCAGCCTTGGTTTTTCATTATATAGGCTTTAAAAAAGTTTATTTAAAACGAATCGTATGACAAATTTCTTCCCCCTACTCCTGAATGGCACAGTGGAAGACAATTTTGCTGTTCCTCTCTTGGAGAGAGGAAAAAAACCTAGGAGATCTTAAAGCTGAGTAATTATTTGCATCAGCAGGAATTCAGAACTCTGTGTTTGAACCAAACAGGTACTGGGAGAGGCTGACTGTTTAATTTCCTTTAAATGCCATTTTCATGTATTCAGTGCTGAGAGAATCACTTTGGGTGTTAGAGAATGAAAGAGAGGTCAATGGGGAGAAAGGAAGTTGTGACAGAGACTCAGAAAGCTGGTGAAAAGGTGATATATTTAAGACAGAGATTTTGCTGTTTGCTGGCAACTGCTTCAGAACCCAGGTATACACACAGCCTGTCAGCCTTGCCTCCCTGCTGGGCTTCTGAGCTGTGGAGAAGCTGGGACGACCTAGCATAATTCAACCTTTCAGAGACACAGTGTGATTACTTCCTGGAAGGAGTAGCAGGTGGTTAGACACAGCCTCCTCAGGTGAACAGTTCTCTCTGTCTCTAAGGAAAGCCACTTTGGGAGCTACAACAACTTTAGGCTCTGCAGCTGCAAGGTGCTGGATGAGTGAGTGTGCCCATCAAACAGCCAAATGAGGGTCTGGGGAATCTGAGAGACCATGTGTCATTTGTCTTATGTAACTGATGCTTCAGGGTAAGTTGAGAAGGAGATAAAATGAGTCTTCCAGGAGCTTCTGGCTGCCCCTTGTCTCTTTTCCTCCTTTTGTCAGTGCCTCTAGGTGTCTTCTGTTACTACTCAATTTCTTTATCTTAAAGATGTTTTTTACAATAGCATTCCATTTAAAAATGATATTCAAATGTGTTAAGCATCTCCACGTGCAAGGCTCTTAGCTAATCACTGGGATTCAGAGACCACAGTTTTACAAGGCAGACAGACATGTTATTAGGCATGGTATTAAGGAGGAAGATGTTTTGCTGTTTTGGAGCCAAGGTAGAGTCCAGAGAGTCCAGTTAGTTTAACGCTTTCTGGGCAGAGAGACCGGCCTGCACAAAGCCTTGGAGGCCTAAACCCCATCTTGGGTTCAGCGCTGTCCAAGTAGTTGGATATGCTGGAGAATGAGGTCAGAGTGTGTGGAGGGGAGGGATGCAGCTAAAGAGCTTAGCAGACACCTTGTCATAAGAGGCCTTTAGAAGAACCTCTGTATGCAGGAGCAAAGGTCAGAAGAGCCTTAACGTATGGCATTTGTCAATTGTAATAGCCGGGAGTGGCGATGACACAGGATTGAAGCCCCCTGATGGTTTCAGCAGTCAAGACGCTGGTGAGTGAGTTTTCTCTTGGGCAAGAAAGTTTTCCCAGCTCCCTTTATGTCACTCACACAGACAATTCTGCCTGTTGGTAGAGCTTTTATTTTTCCTGCCAGGTACAGCTGATAACACCAGAGCTCAAGCAGAGAGGAGACAGAGGGGATGACCAAAAGCCAAATCACTTGGGAAAGAATGGCCCATTTTTTCCCTAGAACACTGAGCAGTGAGGCCTTCTGTTCATATTTGACTGACAGGACCTTCCAGAAGTTACAAAAATGTTATCAAATTTGTGAAAAATTGATAGGTTGGTCATTAGCTACACAAATAACGTAGTCCTAAATGCTCATTATAGGTTAGCCTTGGCACATATGGTTTCTTCTGTCACCTGGAAGCTTTTCTCGTTCTGCCTTTATTTTATTCCATTCTCAGGAGTTCTCATCTTTCCCCCTCCGTTCCCAGTCCCATTACTGAGAATTAGGGAAGACTGTCCTATATCATTACACTGCTGGGTTAGTTGTGGTAGTGGTGGCTATTGATGATATGATGATGTTGATGTGATGATTATGATGATTAGGAAGAAATTATAATCCTGCGGCAAAGTCAATCATGGGGGATGCAGGTTGCAGCAATCACAACAAGCCCCTGGTATCTCGATTCCAGCCTGGCTCTGTGTTCACTGTGATTAGTAAATTACATGGTCGATGCGAAGGAGCTGGACCAAATTTCCACCAACTTCATCCTCCATCTTGGAAATTTCTTATCTGAACAAATCTATGATGCTTTGTTTGTTTTTAGTGGATGAAAAACATAGATGAAGAATAATTTTGTCATACCTATGCCTAGTACAGTCCCTGAGTCATGGCTGATATACAACATATATTTGTTTAATAATTAGCAGAAAGGCAGAATGAACCAAAATGTTGGGTTCTGAGATCTTCCCTTGGGTTTAGATTCTAATCCTTGGGAGCTTTCTGTAACCTGAATCACTTCAAGCTGCTTCTGAACTAGCTCTGAAATATACCAACTTGGATTAGTCACCATATGTTTACTGAGCACTGACATGGTTTGGCTCTGTGTCCCCACCCAAATCTCACCTCAAATTGTAATCCCCATGTGTCGAAAATGGGACCAGGTGTAGGTAATTGGATCACGGGGGCGGTTTCCCCCATGCTGTTCTTGTAATGGTGAGTGAGTTCTCATAAGATCTGATGGGTTTATAAGCATCTGGCATTTCCTCAGCTTGCACTCACTCTGTCCTGCCAAGCATCTGCTATGCGCCCAGAACAACGGGACTGAGAAATACCAAAGTGCCTCATGCCATGGACTCTCGTAATTCCAGTGGGACAGAGCTTCTTTGTGTCTATTTATTGACAGAACTAACTCCCTTCTTCACTTGTTTTGGCACGAGCCTTGTTCATTCCTAAATCCCTAGTGCATCAAGAATCCTATGGCTCAATAAAAGTTTGACGGGTGAATGACTGGTACTCACAAAATCATTTGTAAATACGGGTTGGGGAAAAGCCATTTGAGGGTCTAACACTAATGACTGTGTCTGCTGGAATTTGGGGGTGTGAGAGTTGACTTAGGCTGAGCAAAACAGCTCTGATTTTGCTTCTTCCCTGAATTGTTTTGAGACCTTAGACCATCTGTGGCTGGAATAAGCCTCCTTTCAGCATCTGTAAATGAGAGATTCGGATCATCACTTCCTTAATATCCTTTCCAGCTTAAATATACTAATATTTTAAGTCTATTAATAAGAATTTCTAGGACTCTGGGTTCAAAGATATAAAAAAAAAATGTGAGCCCTCAGGGTTGTGGCAGGATGCAAAAGACCTGAGGAGAGTCCCGGGAGCTTAGAACTTCCTCCTGCCTTGCTTAGTGCTTATTTTTGTCCCTTGTAAAATAGACAGGAAAACCCACAGTCTACTCTGGGGTGCTATGGCAATTAATTAGTTAATGTCTGTAAGGTACAAAAGGAACAAAAAGTGCTGCGTGTAAAAAAGTCATATAAATGCTAAGTGTTATTGTTTTTCATTTGAGTCTTCTCCCTTCTATCTCAGTTTCATATCAGAGTAGTCATAACTGCATCAGTTGGGGCTCCTCTGGCTAATTATGCCGCCAATAAAAGGGAAAAAAATTCACTTTTAAATTTCCGTTTTAATTTCTCTGTCTATGACTCCTCCTCCCTTTTCTCTAGTGTGTTGTTCATAGTTGCTAACTGCTCAGGGGTCAGTAAAAGTAAGTACTGCTGTTATTTCTCCACACTCATTACAGTCTGTGAGATACCAGCACTCTCCCCATGAGACGGCAGATGGCACTTCAGTGCCTATTGGGCAAAAGCTATGGAGGATACACAAATAAATGCCCCTGGTGGGTCTCTACCCTCCGGGGGTTCTGTCTGTGGGAAAGTTAGAGGCCAGCCCCATCTCCTGCCCCAGGGAGAATGTGACGAGCTTGGTAGGGGTAAGGCGGAGGGGCTGTTGATGGGCCGCACGGTCAATCCTGGCGTAATTGATACCTACATCATAATGCCATGCAACAGAACAACCTCAAGCCCAGTGGCTTAAAACAATACATGTTTATTTAGTCTAAGAGCCTGCAGGTTGGTGATTTAGACCCGGCTCAGCTGGGTGGCTTCCTTGTTCTCAGCTGGGTGTGCTCTCAAGTCTGGGGGTCAGCTGGCTATTGGCAGAGGTAGGCTGTCCGTGGAAGGGATGACTGGAGAGACTGAACGCTGCCCTACCACCCCATCGTCCAGTTGGCCAGTCTGGGTGTGTCCTTCCTAGGATATTGCAGAAGTGTGAGAACGAGAGGGACATCTGCAAGGTGTCCCGAGGCCTAGATTCAAAAGTGGTACATCCTTACTTTCGCTTATTCAAATGGCCAAAGGAAGTCACAGGGTTAAGCCCATATTTGGGAGGGGGCAGGGAGCAGAATGTAGATGGCAAAGGGCGGATACAGGAAGGGGTGAGGAATTGGGGCTATTAATGTAATCAGCCTGCAACAACATGCCTTAGCTGCAGCCTATCTAAATCTCTGGGGTCGGGACATTTGCATTTTTTACCAGTTCTTTAGGTTATTCTGATGCTCAGTGAGGTTTCAAAACAACTGGCCATAAGCAAAGGGCAGGAGAAGCTTGGAGGAGGTGTGGGATTACTGGCAGCCTTGCCCCAGTGCTCCTCACACTCAGCCTTCCTCTAGCCTTGGTTGACAATTCAAGAGGACTTCACGACTTCTTTAGTTACTCTGCGTAGTACAAAGTCCTCTGGTGTTAGTAATTCAATGTTCACTTCCTATGGAGGAGTCAAAACTTTGAACTGGGTTTAATGTGATATAGCCCCCATTTTGCATTTTCTGTTCTGCCAGCTAAGGGCAGAACACAGGAGAAGGAAGGAATGGAGGAGAAGGAAGGAAAAGGAATGTGGATGGTTTCTTCTTGTCCCCTGTGACTTCAGTGTCTATCCTTCCTACCCCCAACTTGTTAATCACAGTTTCTGTAGGTCTAGGGTTTAAAGAAGGGAGAAGAGGTGAGGAGCACAGAAGCATTTTTACTTGATGGGCGCTGGTGCGGACTGGCTGGCGTTCTTTCTGACTCTCTCTTGGGGCTCTGCAGACATCCTGTATTAGGTTGGGTGCAAAGTGGTGGGGGATATCTGGATGGGGAAGGAGAGGAAGCCAAGCAGGGATGTGATTTCAGGCAAAATCCCATGGAGATTGAATGGATTACAAAGGGACACTTTGGAGTATAAATCACGCCCCAGAGTTTGTCCCGATTTAAGGCAAAGAAGCTGGGCTTTCACACGCCACCACCTGTCCCATGAGGCACTGGCTTGGACTCATAATGGGAGTGGAATATGCAGGGACCTAAATTCCCAGAGGCTTTCAGCAATTTCCTCCTGCAGGGAAAGCAGCTTCAACTTGAGGGCACCCCTCCAAAGGGAGTTGCAGATGCAGCCTGTTAGAAGCAAAAGCACATAGAGGCTGGGAAATAAATGGACAAAAATGGTAAAGGGAATCCAAGGAAGATGGTGACGTGTGACAGCATCTCTCACACCCTCCCAACCTCTGCTCTGAGGCTCCCTCACTTGCATTCCCATAATGCACATGACGGACCCTCGCTCAGCTCTGAGCCTTCTCCTTCCTGCGGCACCCAGCCTTTCTCTGCTGTGGTCTACTTATTCAAGTGTCTCTCCTAGATGTGATGAAACGACCTATGACTATTTTCTCTTTCTTGCAAAGAGTTCCCCAGGAGACGCCAATGACTTCCTCATTCTGGCATTTCTGGGAATGCAAGCCCTGCTACCCAGCTTCCTCTCCGCTGGCTTGGCTGTCAGCTGTGAGTCTTGGATTATTCACGGAGGAGTCGGAAATCCGCTGTGACCCCAAACAGTGGAGGACATACCTCAATAAGTCATGGCACAGCTCTCTCCAAAGGAATTCTCAAAAATTCCCTTCCAATTGTTCAACTACCAGCCTTTGTAAGTGGACTTGGCAGTCTTGCGATTTTTGGGGAGGAGCCATTTCCTTTTTAAATTACAGAAGTGTCTGCCACCTCCTTTGGAAGGTACCTGAGGGAAAACTTCTGTTTCTTATACCCTGTTACACTGATTTCGTGTGACCTTCTGTAGGAAGGATGTTTGGTTGAATCCACAAACACCCATGGAGGTTTGTGTTCTGGGCCCCAGGGAAGCTGGAAGTATCAGAGCTGGGACCTCCTCGGGAGTCTAGGAGCTCTTAGTCTAGTAGGGAAAGGGAGCTCTGGACACATTGCCTTCCTCTCAGTTAACCAGCTTAGACCCGCCAATCTGACAGGAAACAATTTGAACCCATGGCAGAGCCCAAGACCTTCACATTGCTTTCTTTTTTGAAGGGGGAAATTGAGCACACCTCAGAAATTTTCTCAACTGAATGAGAGAAGTAGGACCACCAGGTTTTGAAGTGATTTTTCTCTCTTGGAGGTCAAGAAATTAAAAGAAAGCCCCAGCATCTTTACAGAGCAAGCACAGAGGAGTCCAAAGGTTTCATCAGAAAGGAAATTGGAGGCTCTGTCAGCACACCCCCCTGCCAGACTCACGGGAGCTGAGGTTTGCAGAAGGAATAGGCAAGTTTCCTTCATCAGTGCCGGGGTAGGTGGAGGCTTGCAGGAGTTTGACAGGCGCATGGTCTGTTCAGGAGAACCTGAGGGTTTGTATCCTCTACAGCATGGTGACCCTTAGCAGCCATCACTAGGCTGCTCCTGGTTCTCCGTTTCTGTGTGGAGCTGACTGAGCTTCTGCTTTAGGGTTTTGTGTTGTGCCTCAGAATTGCAGGGGGTAGGTGGTGTAGGTCACTTTGGTGCCTCAAAGTGCTGACTTCAGTTCAGCCTCTGCCACTTTCAAGGTCTGTATTTCTGGATATGTCCTGTTAGCCTTTCCAAACCTCAGTTTCCTTGTCTGTAAAATGGGGGCAACTATGCCTACCTTTCAGGATTGTAGTGAAGATGAAATGAGCTATCATGTGGGTAAAGCCCCTGGGACATGGTAGAGGCTTGGTAATTGCCCTTTTTTACTCCCTTGCCTTGCTGCCAGAATATTGTGGGGTTTGGAAAGGTGAGAATGATTTTCTTCCCCTCTAGAGCAACTACAGCCTGTGTTCTGGGGGCAGGGAGACTCAGCTATGAAAAAGCCAGCCTCATTTTGGTAGTGTGGAATGGTCCTAGGATGCCTGAATTCTATGGCAGGAGAGACCTGCAGTGCTCATGCTGCAGTGCCCCAGGTTGAGCAAGTTGGGTAAAGGAGACCAAGAAAGCTGAAATGACTTGCCCAGGACCACAAAGCCAGCGAGTGGCAGAGCTGGGGTCAACCCTTTGTTCTGTGTCCCTGCATTGACCCAGCTGCCCAGCCACCACGTTTTAGGAGAACAGAGTATGTCCTTGTAAAGTAAGTCCTGGCTCCAGGGTGCACAGCTGGGACCTCACCCTTGACCCCATGAAGTCTTCTGTTACATAGGGAGCAGTGGTCAATTTCCAAGCCAGGCAGATCAGCATGTTTCTCACTCCAGGAAGGTTTCCTGACCTCCTAATATCAAGGTAGGTGGCCCTGCTGGTCTCTTCTGGGATTCCTGCGCCCAATTTGTATGTTTATTTTTGTTCTCCCTGCCCTGGACTGTGAAGACGCGATCTAGCGTTTCTTCTTCCTCGTTGTGCGTCCAGCGCCTTCTTTATGCCCTAGCACTGGGTAGACCTCAGTAACTGTGTGTGTGGGTGAATGACTGGGCCAGTTGAATTCATTCTGCTGTTGCTTCCCCTCAGGTATTTTAGGCCCCAGTTTGAGTATGTGTCCATGGGGCACTGCCCTCCACCCAGGAATGACCTCCTAGCCTCCTGTGGAAGCACCAGGGCACTGGGGACAGGACCCTAATGGCTTTTGGCCTAAGCTAGTAAAGACTCATGGCTTCTCTCAGCTGCTTTCTTTCTACCCCTGAAACTTGAAGAATAACCTGAGTAGATGTCAAATGTACTTACCAAGACAGACATTCAATATCTGGACTTGCAAGCCTACTGGAAGCTCGCCAAGTGGCCCCCATTGGGCTGCCTCACATAGACCATCCACCTGATCACTTAGCACGCTGGCAGTGAATGTCCACTGCGTGTTGGCCTGGTGGCTCTGCCTCTGTGTAGGAAGGGGGATGAGCCAGCTGCTCTGAGCTCAGTCAGCATCAGCTTTCTCAGACATGGGGGAGGGTCTCAGGGGAATGGTGACTCACTTAGAACAGGCTTCCTTGCACAGAATGCCCTGTCCCTGTGTTATACAGAGCAGGAAGCTTTAACTGGATCATTGCATCTTGCCCCAGGAGGCAGCTAGCGGAGGTGGGAGGTGAGTGACATGGACAGGCTGCAGTGATTCTACAGAAAATGGCAAAGAGAGACATCTCCGAGATGGATTATGAGGGCAAAAGTCTTCAGGGTTCACTGGACTTGTTGGGGGTTGGAATAAGCACTGGGGAGGGCAGAGGAGAGAGAGGAATACGATGCTCTGGGGAGGAGCAGAGAGGCAGAGACGTAGTGATTAAAGTCTAATTGTTTCATGGCTTTTTCTTAAAACCACATTTTATTTGAAACTCACAAACTTCTGCTTCTAATTGTTTCATTGGTTATATTTGTCCTTGCTGCAAAATTTTGCAAATGAGACTAAATTCTCTGTAATGATACTTCTTTGTTGTTGTGATCATGCATTTACTCAGTGTAACAAATAGGCAGCTTCTTCAGAGTGAGGGTGGCTGCTGGGCTTCTAAAAACCTGGGAAATTCAGGAAGGAGAGTACACAACTTCAGCAAAACCTTAGCACTGCATAGGTCAGGGCAGTGCTTGCCTCTTAGTCTAAGATCCTCCTTTCCCTCTCTCCTTCCTTCCTTCCTTCCTTCCTTCCTTCCTTCCTTCCTTCCTTCCTTCCTTGATTCCCTCCCTTTCTCTTTCCTTTCCTCCTTTCTTTATTCATTCATCAAACATTTATTGAGCGTCTACTATGCATCAGCTGGGATACGGTGATAAGACAAATATAGTTCCTGTCTATCTAGCATAGATATGGTAGAAGCTGAATCATTGCATTCATTTATTTGTTCAATAAACATTCATAGAGTACCTAATATTTGATTATCTCTATGCTAGGTATCAGGAATGCATGAATGAACAAGAGGGAACCACAAATTCCCTTTGCCTTTGTGCAGGTTATAATCTGGGTGTGATGAGATGTTAGGCAAGGAGGTTCATAAAATAAAAATATAATGACATAGTTTGAAGTTTGCATAGTAGTCCATCCACATGGTTGTCTTTCCTTCATTGGCTCAAGTTTCATAAATGTGTTCAACCTGGAGCTATGGAAATGCACACTTACACATTAGAATAATTGTGGATATGTGCTTGTAACAGGGGGAATGTGTGTTTTCTTCGCATTTATTCTCAAGAGGGGGTGGCTTCCTGGGAGGGAGCATAAGATCTCAAGTTAACATCTTACTCCCTTTATGGTCATTCTTCCTTATCACAAAGAAGACCCAAGGAGTTACTGAGGCCCTTCAAAACTGTGTTGTTGGAAAACCAAAACCAGCTGCGGAAATAGTGGATTGCAGCCTCAGTTGGGACTCTTATTCTTTTTTTTTTTTTT
>NW_016107336.1:9680802-9688961 GCF_001604975.1 Cebus imitator
AGTAGAGACGGGGTTTCACCATGTTGACCAGGATGGTCTCGATCTCTTGACCTCGTGATCCACCCGCCTCGGCCTCCCAAAGTGCTGGGATTACAGGCTTGAGCCACCGCGCCCGGCCGGGACTCTTATTCTTATTGATTCCAGTGGTTTTATTATATTCCCAGTGGCTCCAGTTGTAACTAGAAACCTAAGCCCTACACCTGCTGGGACAGGGTTCTGACATTTTATGTCAGAGGTAAGGTAGAAAGAGCCACATACATGATTGGTTTTTATAATAATATGTCTGTAGCACACTGATTTAAACATAAGAGGCAAACACCAAACACTCTTCCCAAACACCCTGTAGTAAGAAATAGAATTCCCCTGAGCCCTCCTTCTCATATCTACCCATCACAATCCTATCACACCAGAAGAGCAAACACAGAAGTCCCAAACACACTGACTACTTTCTGTCTACAGGTCTTTAGACAAACCCTTTCTCCTCTCTTCCTCTGTAAATAATGCTGATCTCACAGGGTTTTATGAGCATTTGATGATACATGCCTCATAAAAAGTATTTTAGAATCAGTAAAGCACCGCATTTATTACTGTTATTGGGTTATAGGAATAATGTGGTCCTTGGTTCTCACGTTTGCAAATATAGAACCCTTAGGGGATTTGTGGCGGATGAACTTTTCCAAAATTGGCCACAATAGCACCCCCCCATCTCACATCTTCAGTGTGCCCTGGCCATGCCTTTCTCAAGAGAGAATTTTCTTCATCTCCTTGACTCTGAGTTGACCGCAGACTGCTTTGACCGACAGCACAGTGAACTTGTGGATCTGGGGTGGAGCCCTTAGCCAGCCTAATAATTTCTGCTTCCTGCCTCTTGGAGCCAGCGGCCATATAAGAAGTATGACTCTCCTGAGACCACCAGATGATATGCCATGTGGAGAGGAAGAAAGGCCAAGGAGCAAAAGGTGTACCAGACATGGGTGAAGAAGCCCTCTTGGAAGTGGATTTTCTAGCCCTAGATTCCCAAATTCCCAGCTGAAATCCAGAAATCCCAACCCACTGAATTGTGGAAAAATAAAATAAATGTATGAACACACTAAGTTTTGAGGGTACTTGGTTACCCAGCAATAGAAAACTAAATAGTCGCGTTTTTTCCTCTTCTGGGTTCGTGAATCTTTCACCCAAGGACTTGCTAATTGTGTTGAATTGAGAAAAGCCACAGACTTTCCCAGCCCAGGTGGTCTGGTGTTCAAACCTTGACTCTGTCATCTTTTAGCTGTGTGTTCACATAACGCTTTGAACTTCATTCAGCTTTTCAATCTATGATAGGGCCTTATAAGGGCTCCTAAAGACGCGGGGAGGCCACACCGAGCCGGTCCACTGAAAGTACTTTGTAGCATTGTTTGGTCCTAAGTATGCTGTCAGGCGTACGTTGTGAATAAAAGAACCCACTGAGACTCTGTGGGACACCTGCCGGTCAGTTCCACATCCCTGGTGAGGCTGGTTCCCCTTGGCACTTGTTTGATACATTCTGGGCCTACTTTTGAGATGGGAAGGGGCAAAGCCTGCATGGGACTTCACAGTGTGGAGGCTTAGAGGCAGCTCATGAGTGCTGAGTACTTAGTGCATGCGCCAGGCCTGTCTGTAATTTCTGTACTACTTCTTAATAGCAAACTCTTAATACTTATTTCTGTTTCACAGATGAAAAAACTGAGACTCAGAGAAGCTGATGTGGCTTGTGTAAAAATCTACATTAGTAACGACAGAAGTAGGACAAGAAGGCAGATTCCTAGTCACCAAGTCCAGTAAGATTTGGGGCAATCACTGAGAATATTTGACTTCAGCATAAAGTAAAGAAGATAAGAAAGTGTCCAAGAGGCATAAAATTTTAATCTGAAAGCATTGCAATATGATGACTCCTTGAGCAACATAAGAAATTTGGAGTTCCTTTAAAGCTGCAAACACGAGAAGTTTACTCCTTCCAACTTGTCGTTCTTGGCAAAGTAGGCATAAATGGCACCTCATTCCTTCCGTTTCCAGTCGGAGGTGCTTCTGTTTTGAGCGTGTGTGTTCCTCTTTTCTGGAAGTTTTTCTTGACAGAAGCAGAGAGGTTTTTGACAAACAACTTTAATATTCTTTGTGTCTGTGTGGCTGGCTCTAATAATCCTGCAAGCTTACAAGGTCACTGTTAAGATTAAATCTGAGTCATCGGAGGCAGATGTTGACACATCATTATTTAAATCCTGAGCTGCTGAAGGACTCTCATCCTCATGAGCTGTGATTCACTGTCCAAACGAACACCCCAAATTCCGCATAGGTTGCTGAGCAGAGACTCTGGACTCCATTAGGGAAAAAAGTTTGCCTTTGTGTGTGAGAAAGCCCTACTTTCTGTTGCAGAAGCATGGTCTACAGGGAGAGTGAATGTTTCAGCAGACCTGGGCTCCTGTCTCATCTCTAGCTCTGGGCTTTATTTTATTACCTGCTCTTCATAAACTTTCCCATAATTTACACTTGCACGTTTATTTATATGTTATTGCTTTTTTAGTGAAGTATACTTTTTAAAGTAAAATGTGTTATGTGTCCAGCTTGATGAAATTTTGCAAGCGTGTACTCTAAGTCAGCACCATGCATATGACAACATGGAACATTTTCACCACCCCAGAAGGTTCCCTGTGCCCCTTCCCAATCAATAACCCTTCAAGGTAACTGCTGTTCTGACTTTTGATGCCATGGATCAATTTCCTCAGTTCTAGGATTTCACGTAGAAGTCAAATGGCACATGCTTTTTTGTATTTGGCTCTTTTGCTCAGAAAAATACCTGTGAGATTTATCTGTGGTGTTGTGGGTATCAGTGATTTGTTACTTTTTATTGCTGAATACTATCCCATTGTATGACTATACTAAAATTTGTTTATGCATTCTTTTGTCCATGGATACCTGGTTTGTTTTCAAACTTTGGCTATTATGAATAAAGCTGCTATACCTATTCTTGTATACATCTTTATGTAGACATATGTTTTCATTTCTTTTGAGTAAATACCTAGAAATGGGATTGCCGAGTCATAGAAAAGGCTGATGTATGTTCGACTTTATCAGAAACCATCAAATAGTTCTTTCCAACACTTAATGTTTTCAGACTTCTTTTTTTTTTTTTTTTTTTTTTTTTTTTTTTTTTTTTTTTTTTTTTTTTTTTTCAGAGCCTTTCTGGCAGGAATGTTTTCAGACTTTTAAAATCTTGGCCCTTCTGGAGGGTGTCTACTGGTATCTCAATTTAATTTTCATTTTTCTGATGAATATTGATGCCGAGCACTTGTACTTATGCTTATTGACCATTTATATATCTTTTATTTTTGTGAAGTGTCTGTGTAAATATTTTGCCCATTAAAAATGGATTTTAATGGTAGAATGCATTAATAAAAGTATTAGGGAATAGACTGCAGAATGAAGACAGAAAACCCGCAAGAGAGAGTCCTCAAGGGCAGCAGTAAAAACAATGAATACAGTTGTCACCTTCTACCCTGTTTCCAACCCATGATTGAGTGGAAGCCTTGAAGGATGCAATCACTTGGCTTATTTAGAACAAAGAGATGCACACACACACACACAAACACGCATACACACACACACACACACACACACACACACAGAGGGAGAGAGAGAGAGTGCTCAGGAAATATTATGAAAAGGTATAATTGTCACACACTACTGGCACTACTGGTGCAGAAATAAAATAGAGTTTATTGGGGGGAAATTCTTAAGTAGCAGAGTACAAGCTTGAAGAAGCTCTGAACTTTCATATTCCTATAGCTTGGCCAGGTTTAGGGGTGTGAAGCTTTGTGACCAAATTTCCAGAAAAGAGGAGCTCCACCTCCATCAGGCTCCTTGTATTTATAGGTTCGGGGCAGGAAGAATATCTGTGCAGCTACATAGCGATGGGAGCTTCTTGGTATCCTTAGGAAGAAGGAGCCTTGGAGCCCAGCAATTGGGGTGGTTTTCACCTATGCTTCTGATGAGATAACTCAGACCTGGTGACCTTGCTCTTTGCTAAGTCACTAAAAATGGGGGAGAAAACAAACCTTCAGAATTGTCTGGATTTGTCATTCAACAGGACAGTTTTAATTAACGTAATCTCTCTGAGTCTCTGTTTTATCACCTGTAAGATGGGGGTAATACGATCTAGTATCTTGAACTATTTGAAGATCAGAAGTAATCATGTAAAATACTAAGCACATTGACTAGGATCAAGTAAGAGCCCAACAAATATCAGTTTTCTTTATTTCAAGGAGAGAAAATTAAAATACTTGTTATCAATGTGAAACTTTTATACATATGGGAAATTTGGCTGGTTAGCTGATACCAGCTCTATGCGTGGCAGAGGCATTTGCTCTCACTTGACATCACACTTTCCTATGTAAAGCCTGGAATGAGGCTCTTATGATAATGGCCTCTGGGGATTATAATTAGCATGTGACAAGGGCACATTTTCCTTATTTGCTGTGCAGGATTCATGTATCTGAGACTTTAGAGGTACAGCTGCTGGATGATGGGGGAAGTAGCAATTGGATTGAAGCTGTATATTCCAGCACCAAAGCAGTGGACTTTTGGATGCATTTAGACCTCATGTGGCCTAATTTATGGAGGTGTATCATGAAATGCCATATTTTCATAATGGAAGCATAAGGGTACTAGAAAAAAAAATCAAAAGCTTTCCATGTAGAATTCTCTTAATACAATCTCTGATTGTTTATTAAGGGATGTGGGTTGCTATTGGTGACATCAACAGAATTTGAAGAGGATAGGAATAGACATTCTAATAGGGCCAGGCATAGCTTGTATACACTTAGAGAAAACATTGCTTTTTAGAAACAGGCTTGAGATATTGTGTAGAGTGTGCTATGTATCAACAAAACTTCCTGAGTTTGTGTCAGACCATCCTATTTTTTATAGATTGCCCATTTAATCCCTCATTGCATTTTATTTCTCAGTTATAGTTGAGCTTGTTTATGTCTTCATTCATTCGTTCATTCATTCATTCATCAACAAATAGATTTTGATAGCATATATCTGCCCATTCTGAGGGATATTCGAATAAGTAATCATTTGGTCTCTTACAGTGATTTTGGGAGGGCAGCAGCATATTTCTGTCACTGGCTGACTTTCCTCATTGAATTAGTCTGCATTTAATCACTGTATTCAGTGACTTCAATACTGGGGAAATTTAATACAAAGAATTATTGAGCTATGATAGGATAGTGTATGTAAAGATGGAAAAAGAACACCAAAAGGTACCCAGGGAAGGACAAGTGTGAAGGGGAGAATTCAGACCTCATTGAAGAAGATCTTCAATTACAGAGTCCTGGATAATGAGGTTTGCTGGGTTGCAGTGGCCAGAGCCAGTCTACATAGCTGGGCAAACAGCAACAACCTTATGGGGCACAGGTGAGCTGAGGCTGGGAGGTGCGCAGCGGGACTGAGTGAGGGTGCCACTATAGGAACAAGGCCCAGACTGTGCAGTGATGACTGGAGGGCTGCAGCAAAGTGGTCACTGGGCCTGGGCCAAGGCTGCAAGATTTCTGGAAAAGCCTGCTTTGGGGGCACAGCTGGGGCAGAGCAGCCCTGGACCATGACCCTATTCACATGCTCTGCTGACAGAACAAGCAGCTGAAGCTAGACAAAGCAAAACAGCAAGCGGGATCCGAAAGAGAAGCCCGTTCCTTCTGCAATGTCCTGCCATTGCCCTCTACTGACAAACCTTAACATGTGCTTACCGTAAAGGAGAAATGCTGAGTCCAGTTCATTATTGCAGAGCAGGCATTGAAGGGTGAGTTTGGAGCTTCAAAGTGGCTGTCCTGGTTGTGGTTTATCTTGTGAAATTACTGTAACACTCTCATTCCCAAAGAGGCTTCATTGGCTGTGAAGCTAGGAGGTGGTTCAAGGGGGTTCTAAGAGCAAACTCTTTAGAGAGAATGACACCCTGCAGGTCGTCCACCCAGAAGGAAGGCCTGGAATACAAGCCTAGGTTGGTAGCAGTCATTGGCTCTCAGTTTTTTTCCTGTTGAAAGGTAGTTTATATTCATTTGGTTTTATAGACTTGGAATCCCAAGGACATGGATTTGAGTCTCAGCTTGTGTACTCGCCAGCTGTGAGTTCAGATACCAGCGTATGCCTACGGGTATTCAGGATTCAGCTCCAAAGTTACAGACTTCCTGGTCATATCATAGGTTTAGCCACCATTCCCTAAATCAGGAGTTAACACATTTTTTCCTGGAAAGGGCCAGATAGCAAATATTTTAGGCTTTGCGGTCCATATGGTCTCTGTTGTGACAACTCAACTCCCCTCTTTGTGGCACAAAGGCATCCATTGACAATGAGCAAATGAATGAGTTTGACTCTGTGTGGGGAGGTCCAGTATTGGACCTAACTGCTGGGACCAGTGGGTACCTAGGGGCTCCCTGGGTCTTGAGCTAGACTGGCCTCTCCCTTTTCAGAGGAAATGTTCTCTCAGGTTTCATTGACCTGCCCTGTTGTGAGCCTTGGTTGGAGTCCCTGAAGACATTCTAATAAACTGCCTTATCTTTAAATCTGGAGGATCCAGGGTTGGGGATCTTCACTGCTTCCTCTCTAGAATGCTTCAGGCTTTTTATTAGGTTGGTGCAACAGTTATTGTGGTTTTGCCATTGAAAGTAATGGCAAACACCACAATTATCTGTGCACTAACCTAATATTTGAACTTGGTCTTTAGGGTCCAGCTCTATAAACCCGGGAAAGCGGTAGCTTTTGCTAAGCTGCTGAAGAGTAAGGTGTTGTTAGCTCCTGCAAAGGGGTCTGTGGGACAAAGGAGATCTGCTTCCCTGTTTAAGCAGCAGCAGTGACAATAGAGTGTCACCCGTACCTGGCCTTATGGCTGCCATAGATGCTAAAGATAAAGCACTGTCACTATAGGCAAAGAGTCATCTGTCGTTGTCACCTGTGCATTTTCTTAGGCCAGAGAAGACAGCGAATTTGAACATTTTAAGGAATTTTAAATTTTAAGGGAAGGTAGGAGCCAATAAAGTGAAACATTAAACGAATCATCTAGTGGGAGGTGACGCTTCCCAGGCAGCATGTGCCAACATGCCTCATTTTTGGGGTGGTTTGTGAGCTTGGTAGCTAGTCACCCACCCCACCAGCTCATATGACAAGGTAGCCAAAGCATCCTTGCCTCTTCCTGTGCCTTTTTTTTTTTTTTTTTGGTTCTATTTAAATTCTGGTGCAGAAGGGTTGATGCCAAGATACTTATGCCCTTTTGCTAACTGCTGCTTAAGCGGCTTCTTGACAGACAAATTCTAATTAAACAAGTCTAATAAGTTGCAGAAACACAACGGCTCTCGGCGCTTTTCCTGTGGCATGTCACGTCTGGAAAAGCCACATCCTGTAACTTGCAGATACATTTTTAGGAACTGCCTCTGTAAAGCTGCTTTGGCTGTTTCTCCAGAGATGTTGGTTAGGTTAACACCTCTTCCTTTTTTTTTTTTTTTTTTTTTTTCTGAAAAACTAATTTTAGGCAGCAAATTAATTGTAGGGACATTCAGGTCAAAGAGATTTGTATTTCTGTGTGGTAAATTCTGCCCTTGTCTTAGGAATGTTACAACAGCCAATTAAGTGGCTGAGTTGGGATTTGAACTCTGATCTTTCTGTCACCACACACTCTAGGAAATAAAATGAAAATGAAAAGCAACAAAAACAACAACAAAAATCAGCCAAGTAGTCTGCTGCTCCATTTTGGATATAAGATCTAACTTGGATTTGAGGAATGGAGGGTCCTTACAGTGGTGATATTCAGTAAACCATTGGAAAGGTGGGCCTGGAACTTGGTGACAAGTGCAGAGCAGAGATTTCATTGTGAACGTCTCCTTTTTACGGCTTGATTCATTCACCCAATACCCTTTGTTTAACCTATTAAATGACATTTTTATAGGTTGTAGGAAGAAGCACTAAGGTGGAATCCCTCCCTCCCTCCCTTCCCTTTCTTGCCTCTCTTCCCTCCTTTTCTCCTTCCCACCTTCTCCCCCTTCCCTCCCTTCCCCCTTTTCTCCCTTCCTCCCTTTCCCCCTTCCTTCCTTCCTTCCTTCCTTCCTTCCTTCCTTCCTTCCTTCCTTCCTTCCTTCCTTCCTTCCTTCCTTCCT
>NW_016107336.1:9696206-9711314 GCF_001604975.1 Cebus imitator
GTATTTTGTACGGAGAACCGCGGCTCCGGGGCGCCGACAAAGCAGCCGCGCGGGGCAAAGCAGCGGCACTGGCCGAAACAGCAGCGCTGGTGACCGTGGAGCACCTCTGCCCGGGAATTTCCTAGTCTGTGGGCAATAAAAACACGGCGTCCACTCACCCTCTGCGCTTTCACTGGGAGCTGCAATCCTGAGGTGTTCCTAAACGGCCATCTTGGATCCACCCCCTCATCCTGAGATTTTCACGGAAAATGAGCGGTTAATATAATGTGGTGATTCGGGCATGTGATGTTCCTGTGTGTGACGTTAGCCAGCAGGATGGGCAGGCCAAGAAAGCAGAGAAAGCCCTGGACAAGGAATCAAAACTTTTCAGCTGCACGGCCTTGGACAAAACACTTCGACTGTTAGAAGCTCAGTTTTTTGGTCCTAAGGTTCCAAAAACCTGTATTCAGCCTGTTCTATTCTAGGGACTAGAGCCACAGATAGAAAACAAAAGAGTGATTCTTGTGAGTTTCTGTGTGTGTTTATCAGTGATTTTGGGACTGACAGCAGATGTTAGTGCCAGCCACTTTTGGCAATAAAGGGTTACCTTGCTTAAAAGACATTGGGGCCGTTGCTTGCTGTTCAGGTCAGCATTGAGCCTGGCTTGCTGGACTGCTCTTTCGTTGAGGGAGCAATAATGGCAGATGAATATTTCCATCTTACACTCTGAGGGACGCATTTCCCCATGGGAAATCTTCTCTTGTTAGCTTAACTTTTGAATTGCTCGACCCCTTTGGGGGTTGGTAAAGGCTTCAAGTGCATCTATATTCTGCTCAGTTATTCTGGTTGGTTTTCAACTTTGTTTTCCAGATGTGAAAAACATATGTACGTATGGTAGTAATTGGGAATTTAATAATTTTTAATGTTTCTTGTGGTGCTTGGGAAATCCACTGAGAAGGATATATATTTTTTCAGTATTTCCCCTTTCTGTGCTAAAATGCTGCTAAAACTATTCATAAATTTTATTTTTTTCTTTTCTTCCCTTCCTTCCTTCCTCCCTCCCTCCTTCCTTCTTCCTCCCTCCTTCTTCCTTCCTTCCTTCCTTCCTTCCTTCCTTCCTTCCATCTTCCTTCCTTCCTTCCTTCCATCTTTCCATCCTTCCTTCTTCTCTTTCACAAGGCAGGCTAACTTTGAAGTCAGGAATCCTTTTTGGAAGGTACTTGTATTGGTTCCTTATTTTCTCCTTTTGATTTTATTGTTGTAGTGTTCTTTATTATTTTTTCCAAGTCATTTTAGAAATAAAAAAAGACATGTAGAAAAAGAAAAAAAAACCTACAAACCACCAGAGTCAGAGATTCAAACAATCTGAGTTTTTCCCCCGTGAGAAATGTTCTTGCGGCTGTAGCAAGATGCTTGTGTTTTTTACCTGATGTTATTTGATTATTGGGTCATCAAAACTTTACCAGCCCTATTGCACTGACTCTCCAAAGCTTCAGAATAACAGAGGAATTGCAAGTAGTGCTTTTATCATGTCATATGAGCTCCAACTTCATCTCCGAGTGAAGCAGGGCAGTGGAGTAGAAAGTTTTCGGAGGGAGCCTAAAGACTTCAGGGTACCAGGCCCAACATCACAATCAAAGAGCCAGCAGGCCTTGAGAACTCTGCTCCACCTCTCTGGGTGTTCTCTGTTCACCTTATGATAAGCCTTCTTACTTAATTACTGAAATGTGTTTTTATTTTAAAATCTCAAAGGAAATCTCTCATTCTTGCTTCATGGATGTTGGTTAAGAAGCAGCGAAGGATTCTGTGGGCTCTTGTAAATACATAGCTATTTATATTAGGGTTTTGGAAAAACTGAAAATAATTTATGCCCTCTCCCACCAGCAATCACAATTCTTCCTTTGCCTGACCTATAGGCAATGGGATCCCAAACTGGGAACTGCTGAGGGCTTGCCCAGCTTTGACTTATCATGATTTTTAGTTACAAAGCGTGACTCCAGTGATTGTTAGAGTTTGATCTTGCAGACCTAGCGGAAGCTCCGGAGTGCAGAGAGGTGGGAGAGGGGAGGTTAAGGTTGTCTATCAACCTTAGCAGTCTTTAAACACTAACCTCTACCTGTTAGATGAGTCTGAACGTGTTTGTCATAGTAGTAAATTAATTTCAATCCAGGTCCAAGCTCTCTGACTTGCACGTTGGAGACCCAAGTGGTACCACCCAATGTAGGGATGCTTTGAATTTTGGGACGCAACAACTCATCTCCACTCTTCAGTCTAGTTTTTGACCCCATCCTAAACATGAGTGGCAAATGGAGTCTCAGAGGCTTGGAATACAGAAATAAGTCGGTGAATTATAGTATCTTTTACTTGTTTGGAGTTGAAGGAGCACCATTAACACACTTTCTGGGAGAATTCCAAAAGGTGAGTGTGGGCAGGACGTGCTTTCTGTGATTAGACATCACACCCTCCTCACATTATGGATGCTTGGGGTGTCTGGGCTTGTCCATGAGTTACTGTTATGGAGGGAGGTCAGCATATGTGCCAGAAAGTGCAGGAGGCATAAAGTCATATGCTCTTGCCCTTATTACTCCTTCTACTTGGCCAACATTTACTAAGTACTTTCTAGGTGCCAGGCAATGTGTATTTACCTTTATCAATTTCACTTAATATTGAAAACAGTCATTTGCTATAGGTAGTATTATTACTCTCATTTGGTCAACGTGAAAATTGAGGTAACAGGGTTCTTTTGCCTTCCTCACCTGGCTGGTAAGTGGTAGAAATGTGATCTGAAGTGATCCAGCTGGCCTCCAGAGTCCGTCTCTTAGGTCTTGTTCTGGGCTAACTGCATAAGACACTCGGCCATTGTATTTAACCCCAAGATCACAAGGATTAAAACATTTCCAACTAGTTTGTATTTCTGCCCCTAGTCTAAGCCCCTTTCAGGCAGTTTTGGTCAGAGCTGCAGATATAGTAGGTCAGGAATGCTGCAGAAGCTTTGAGAGTAGAATCTTAGGGATTCTACCAAGGGTGTTACATTGGAGTGTACATATAGCAGCAGTTCCCTTGCTTTACCCACAGAACCTCCACGTTCTGCTTCTCTCTGGTCTCCAGCTTACTATCCTAACAATCTTCCTTTGTACTTTTTATTTTATCAATGTCAAAAATTTGTAGCCCCTGGAATACATCATGCCCTCTGCTGCCTGGGATGCTGGCCTCCTTCATCATCCTTCACATGGTGATGTTCTCTGTCCCCCCAGCCTGGACCAGACACCCTTCTTGGGCACCCTCTTGACATTTTTCCAGGTTTTGTCCTGGTTTCCTGGAAGTCCTTACTGTCAGTCTAAAATGACAAACACTGAGTATTTACCATAGTGAATCAAAATAATTTTTTCATGTGTGTTTCCTATAGTTCTCTAGAACAAGGACTGGATGCTATTCATCTAGTATCTCCAGATCCCAGTTTAGAGAAAAATCTTTGATAGATGTTTGGCATTTTGCCAGTCCAAAACAAACCTGGGTAACGTGCACTTTTCCTAGCAAATAGTTAGCTTTCATTGCTTTGTTATTAGATTGAACCGTATGAAATGGCTGTTTTCGTAAGTCAAAATTTCTTGAATACAGCATCACTAATGTGTATATTTTTTGTTTCTCATGAGCATTTCACTCTGTCCCCCTCTTCTGCTTACACACACACCAAGAGTCTCCCTGTTTTACAACTGTCCTTCCTTTGTTCTGGCTCTTCCTTCCCTTGAGTCCTAAACTTGTTGAATAAGCTGTCTAAATTTCCTGCTTCCCAGTTCATACCACCATCATGCTTCAATACTTTGCCATCTGACCATCCTTTTCTCTACTCACCTGAAGCTGCTTCTATTGTTTTGAAGCAGTCCTATAATCGCACCACTTAAATGCTGTTCTTGTTCTTTATCCCTGCTGACCTTCCTACATCATGAAAACACTGTGGTGACCCTTTTTTGAAACCTTCACCTTCTTTGACTAGCATGACAGAAAACTCTCTTGGCTTTGCCTCTCCTGACCCCATAGGTGGCTATTCTCCCCACACATGTCTCTAAATATTCATTTTCCTCTAAGTCCTGCCCATGGATATCCCCTTCTCTTTTCTCTTCTTCCTTGAGAACCTGTGCACCTCCACAGATCCATCTACTATTCATGAACCAGTGATTCATACATCAACATATCCAACACTAACTTGGACTCCAGGCCCAGAGTTTCTCTGGTCTTTATGCATCAATATAACCCAAACCAAGGCTGTCGTGTTTTTTCTCAAATCATCTTCTCTGCCTGGAAGTCACTGTTTCTGCTATTTCTTCCTCAAATGGTCATTCTCAATGTTTCTTCCCTCAGTTCACCTCAGTAGAATTCTGCCATTCTTCCCGCTGTCTAAACCCTCACCCATGGCTGTTCCTTTCAGCAGTGTGACTTTTCTCCACCCTTTCACCAGCACCACACACTCACATTGTTGAAGACAGTCATTGGTGAACCTGACTTCATCATTTTGTATTTTTCATAGTGACTAGCACAGTGCCCACATGAAATACACATATATTGAGTTCAATACACATACATTGAGTTAAAATGAATTAATCTTTTAATTTCATGCAAAATCAAATAATATTGTCACAAATTTGGAAAACAGAAGAAAGAGAAAACACTCATAAATCTATCATCCCAGCATACTCTTCCAATGACTGATATATTCTTTCAGTTTCCCCCACCCTCATCTTTATATGTGCCTTTCAAAGTTATCACTGTTACCCCAGTGGTCCTCACAGAGCACACAGAGAGTTTCTCATCGCTGATGTTAAAAGCTACCCAGTAGCCATTAATGTGGCTCACCAAATATTTCTAGCTCTCTGTTTGGCACATGGTAGGATTGTACTTCCATCCTTGTGGTTAAGCAAGGCTATGTGATCAGTTCTGGCCAATAAATTAATTGCTGATATAGGATTGCCCCCCCCCCCCCACCAAGAACATTCTTTCAGATAGTGGCTATTCCATCAACATTGGTCCTTGAGTGAGCTAATGATCAGGAGGAACCCCCAAGAGACCCCTGATGGACATGAAGTGGGAGTGAGAGATAAAGCTTTGTTATTTAAACTTTTGAGTTTATCTATTATTGCAGCAACACCCTATCTCAGTCTGACAGTTCACACCTTCTGGGAGCTAGAGAAAACCTGAGAGATTTTCTGGTTTGACACCATCATTTTGTAGATAGAGTAATTGAGGCTCAGAGAAGCAAAATGATCTAGGTTACACAGAAAGTCAATGCTGGCACTGGATGGAGCCCAGATCTTCTGCCTCCTTGAATATGTTTCCGGTTCAGCAGGATTCTGGGCCCTGCATGAGGCCAGTGTCACGTGATGCTGCCCTGATTTCCCTCTGCTTTGTGGTAGCTTTTCTACTGCAGACTGTGTAGGGATCAGCCGTCCCTGGGGTCTGGGTCATTGGCTTGCTCTAATTTTATACCTTGACAGGTCATTTGAGAGTGCCCCAGGGCCCACTTTTGGAGCCCTCCACAAATTGCCATGATGCAGGTGCCATGTCAGCACTACAGCAGTTAGAAAAATGCTTCCTTTTACAGATGGTAGCCTCAAATTGTATGGTATGGCATCTCTGTACAAGTGAAAGTTCAACAATTCTACTTTGGAATTATCCGATGGTGATGAAGTTCTCAGATGCAAAGGTATGAAGATAATTAGGACTCTTGTTAATCATTCTGCATCTCTTTTCCCACCCCCACCCCCCCAGCAATGAGATTCACACAGATTAATTACTGCCTGCTATAAATAAACGTAGAGAAAAGCAATCTGCATAGGAGAGGCAGAGAGTAACTGTCATTTAATATATCACAGCTTTCCGCACACCTGTTTCCCCCTTGCTGTTGCCATGGAAACCACACTTTATAGGAGAAGCTATGCATAATTAGCGTGGATGGAGGTCTATATCAATCAGAATAATTTGGAAGAATACTAAAAGCCCAAAGGAGAAGGCAAAACTACTTGTCTCAGTAGGAAGGAATCAGACCTCCACTGTGTGGTAAATGAGGAGGCAGTTACAGTAGAAAATCAGCAAAATTAGCAATTCTGGGTCAGCTGAAAAACAGGGAGACAGCCTTGCTCCACTAGAGAGAAAGAAAACTTTGTCATCAAGTTAGGTTCTTTTTCTTTTAAGTGCTATTTAGAGTCACACAAAGGAAATACAAAGCCAAACAAACACGTAAGTGTATTTTGAGGTGATGCGACTCCGATGACAGGACCTGTACTTCTGAAGGGCGGGGCTCTGCACATCTAGGGAGCCCCTGGTGCAGTATTAGGCAGTGAGGCTGGGGCACCAAGGCTCCAGCTATGGGAGGGGTGGCTGAGTGTGGGCTTCCTTTAGGGAACAGCGAGTAGCTTTCAATCAAGGTATGGGATTTTATGGTTAGCTGGTGGTTTTTTTTTTTTTTTTTTTTAATGCTGGAAAGGAATTTAGAAACAACCTAGTTCATATACCCTAGTTTTAAGAGGAGAAATGGGAATTACAGGAAATGCAACTTGCCCAATGTTTCAAAGCCAACGGGTAGCCTATCTTGAGCCAGGACTCGGCTCTCTGGTTCTCATTTAATACTGTTCACCGAGGCCACCAATCTGACCACCACTGAGCTGGTCATCCTGGCCAGAAATTCTTAGGTTTTTTATTACAGAGGGAAGGAAACTGAATACCTGGCATAAACAGTCATTCAGATGTTAGTTTTCCAGTCTCAGACAATTTCCCTTTTTGTGTAGACCTGCAAATTTATTCCTTTATTCGATCATTCATGCAGCAAACATTCATTAAGTAAAATGAAATACTGTATTCTTTGAGGTAGCATACATAAAACTTCCTGTAAATTCTAAATTTTCAGAGCTCAGATTAGATTCCTGTTTATATTAATTAATATACATCCATTTATTCATTCATTTAACATTTAGGTATTGACTGCCTACTATAAATCAACTCTATTCTAGGTGCTAGGATGCAGCTGTGAATAAGGCATGAAGATCTCTGGCTCATGGAACCTGCATTCTAGTGGGCAGAGACAGATCTTAAAAGCAAAAACAAATTAATAAGATAATTTTAGACGGCAGATAAGGTCCGTGAAGAAAATAAAGCAGGGTAATGGGCAAGGGTTAGGAGTGTGTATCTTATCCTACTTGCAATGAGCAGCAATCAGAGGGTTTTAAGCAGGAGAGTGATGTGATTGAAATAATTCTTTGTCTTGCTCTCCAAGCTGAGGTCACTGCTCTTGGGGCTTGTAGCTACCTATCAGTCTCAGGACAGCAGAGACGCATGGGCCTGTGCCCAGCAGCTCACTGTTGCCTTTACAGCAGGCCTGGGGATGATCGTAAAGGGCGCATAGCTTGGGTATATGCCTTCCCTTTCCTCTTTCACTTTTTCTTGGTTGCTCATTCTATTTATCTTTTCATGATCTTGCTGATAAGTAAAATAATAAAAGTGAGAATAATAACAGCAATGAAAAGGCATAATAAACTTTTACAAAATGTTCTCTTACCTTATGCCTGGTAGTGTGAAAATTGCTGTGTGGTGTTTAACTCATTAACTATTTAAAATGTAGAGACTATCATTAAGTTGATTTTACAGGTGAGAAAGCCAAGGGGGAGATTAAGTAGTTTTTTTTCCGAGGTCAACTACCAAATTTAATGGTGGTGCTAGAGTTTGAAACAAAAGCTATCTGTCCTTATGTTGTTAATCTATGTTGTTAACCTCTCTGCTGATTGGATCAGTCAATAGTGTCAGCATGTTAATAGAGAAGGTTTAAGTCCTTCAGCCTCCACAGTAAGAGAAGTGGGTAGAAGGAAAGCATAAAGGTTTTGTGTCTACTATGTGCAGAAAAATATGTTAGGCACAATTATCCCCTTTGGTCTTTGCCACTGCCACTTCAAATCCTCTCTGGAGTTAAAAACTCTTGCAACAATGCTGAAAGGTAGGTATCGTGTACCCCATCTGCAAGATGAAAAAATAGAGGTTCAGAGATGTTAAATAACTTGACTAGGAGCTGCCAAAGTTTGACCTTGGCCTGTGGTACTCTAAGGAAAGCCATCACAGTGGAGGTTTAGGGCAGGCCTGCCTGGGAATTTGGATGTGCCTTCATGGGTGTCCAGGATGTCCTCAAGGCAGCCAGACAGAGGACCTGGAGTAACTGTAGCCCCTGGGTGGGTTGTCTTTGGCCATAGTAGCTTCTTATGGTGGGGTGGTGGGGTGGGGGGAGGTTAGGGGACCTGGGGTTTAGAGCTTAGTGCGATCCGTGGGCACATCTGCTGACCCCTGCAGGAAGCTCCGTGCTCATGCTGAGTGTGGCTGCAGGGTTCTGACTCATTCACCAGGTACACAGAGGATCTTCCTCCTACTCAGGGTGTCTAGCAAGCTCTGACTCAGGTTGCTTCTATGAAGACTGTATTTGGTCCCTGCTGGCCCACCACAACTCTCAAGTTTTTGCCTCTTCTCAGCCCCCTCAGTGCTGGTGGGTTTCCCAAGCATCTTCCTGCCACCACAGGTCACTCCTTTGCTCCAAGATTCCATCTCTGCCAGATGCACCAGCTGTTGGAATGACATCCTCTCAAACTAGTCCTGGCTAAGAGCCCATGGTTAACATGCTCTTTAGCTGAAGGCTTTGAGTTGCACCCTTACCCAGTGCAGAGCCTGCCTTAATTGAATCCTGTTTGCCAAGCCCCCTTTCCCCACCCCTGAACCATTATTGCTGTTAATCCACCACACCATAATTTCAATTCATGCTTGCAAAGAAGGATTGTCCCGGGAGGCAGTGAATCTTCCACTCTGGTCAAGAAGTCTATAGAAGGAATCCAAGCAAGTACATAGATTTGACTAATGTAGATTACTTTAAAGTCTTTCCCCAAACTTGTAAATTGATCCTGATTTTGAGTACTTTGGGCATTGTTTTGGAAGTTGGCTTGCAAATATTATTGTTCTTTCTACTTCTTTTGGGTTGGTTTACTTCTAGAAAGTATATTCTTAATACTGCTTGTGTTTAGAAGCCAATCCCTTCTCTAAGCAGACTTCATCTCTTCCAGATTTAAAATTTATAGCCTACGCAATGTAAGGAGACCTTATCTCTACAAAAAAATTTAAAAAAATTAGGTGGGTATAATGGCTTGCGCCTGTGTTCCTGGCAGCTACATGGGAGGCTGAGGACGGAGGATCACTTGAGCCTGTGATCGCTATGATCAGGTCACTGCACTGGGCCACAGAGCAAGACTGTGGCCCCAAAAAATTATACACTGTCTTTTTCTTTTACATTCAATGGAGTATTTATCAAAAAATGATGACGTGACCCAGAACGAAGCAGGGTGAAGAGTTTCTCTAGAATGTGTATGATATTGTGCTGGGCTTGCTAATCTTATTGTTTAGGCATACTTTCTTTGAAAAAATAATTATTCTAGCCTTGAAGCTGGCATGGACATTTTCCTATGGATGCCAACTTCAATGGTATTTTTATAGCATTAAAGCATCTCTTGAACTCAAGGCATTCCTCTTTAATCCAGAATCTTATCAATGGTTATTTTGGCCAAGATCTAGCACAAAAGATTGATTTTCTATTGATTTTTGGGGGCTTTTATATTGATTATATATTTGTGCTGTTGTACTGAATATGGTTGCTTATATATGTACATTAAAATATGTTTAATAAGCAGGCATAAAATATATGAACTTGAAAACTGTTCCCTGGTGGAACATTATAGTCTTGGTTGAAATATCTAAGTGACTTCCAAAAGAAATCGTTAGCTACAGTCCAGTGTCTTTTGTTCCTGCATAAGAGGTCAGACAACACAAAACAATTATTCCCAGTTTTTTTTTTTGTTGTTGTTCTAGAAGTCTCCTGAGAATTCTAATAACTTTTGTGTACAGATTGGAAAAATGAAAAACCAAAACCAAAAACAATTGTTGGGCGGGTACCCAGAGGGACAGACAAGCTTTTGATTCTGTTACATCATTATGGTAGAGGACCTTTAAAATGAGAAAATACGGTACTACGGTATATTGCAAAAATGCTCCTTATTATCCACCCCTCTCTGCACTAATTCTTTTTTCAAAGTGACTTTGCATCTTCTCTTGTCAGGAGGTGAAGTCCATTTCCCCAGTGATAAATCTGGACTGGCCTTGTGCCTTGCTTTGCCAGTAGAATTTGGTGTAAGTGATGACCGCAAGCTCTGAGCTCAGGCCTCGAGGAGTCTTCTGCAGTCATCTATCTCTCCTGGGACTCCATCCTTTGCCAGTGTGATGAAGCCCAAGTTAGCTTGCTAGAGGATAAAAGATAATGTGAACCAAAACCACATCAGTCTGAATGTCTCAGAGAAGGCCACCAAAAATCAGCAAACTTTCATCTGTGGCTGACGGCAGATGTATGAGTGAGCTGAGATCGGCCAAGCTTGGCTCAGGTAAGCAGACCCACTCATACGACCTGCAAACTCATGAACAATAATGAAACCCTTTTGCTTTAAACCACTAAATTTTATGTGTGTGTGGGAGGGGCTGGGGGTTGTTATACAGTAATTACTAACTGATGCACATAGGATCATAACAAGTGAGCTTCTTGAGAGAAGGGTTTATGTCTGATTCTGTAATTATTATGAGTTGTCAACATACCATAGGTGCTTATTATTAAACGTCTATTAAATTTGAGAGTACAGGGTGATTTGTTTGGTTTCCTGGATTGGGCGTCTTTCTGGTGGCACAGGTAGAAGCATGGCTGTTTTCCTCACAATCCGTGAGGTTTGGAATGGATTCTGTAGCAGAGATGCCAGTTGCTGCACCTTTCCTGGTTGTGTAACCCTTAGGTTTTAGCTGGATATATGGCTTCCCGTGCTAAAGACTGATCTTTCACAGCTATCTGTGTGACTAAGCTCTGGTCAATGGGATGTAAATGGAAGGGAGAAGGAATGCTCTTTTTTCTCCACCTAATTCCTGCTGGCTGGAATGCAGATGTGCTGGTTGGGAATAGTGCGGCCATCTTAAAAATAGGATAGAAACCATGTGCTGAGGTGCCATCAGTAGCAAGTTTGCATCCCCGATGTCTTTGTAAATGTTTCTGTGGTCAGTATTCTTAATTATAATATTTACCCCTTCTTTCCTATAGGAGAATCATTCTTTCTGACCATTGCCATGTAATTAGCAGTGCCTCTCCATAGAATACCTCACTCTATTTTTAAGCTTAGCCATGTGTCTTGTTTTGGCCAATGAGATGTAAGCAGAAGTGACTTAGGCCACACCCAGTCAAAAGCTGTAAAAGCCACTGCACATTTTCCGAACCCTCTTGTTCTTTCTCTGTCACAAAAACAACATGTTCCAAAGTGGACTTGATCCTTGGGCCTGGGGGCTGGAAGAAGAAAACACATGGAACAGAGTTATGTCTTCCAACCTGCCACCATGTAGTGAGAAATGAATATTCATGGCTGTAAGATTTGGAGATTGGGCATCTTCCTACTTTTGGATTTTTTATATGAGGGGGAAACTAATATCCCTTTTGTTTGAGACACTAATTTGATTTCTGTCACTCATGGCTAAATTGAGTTGCAATTACTTCTGCCTTTTATGTTATTCAGAGTAAGAATAATGGGACCATTTGCTCAATTGACACATATTTTCTGAGCATGTAGGTCAAGACTGGCTTTATGATAGGCACTGCAGATGCAATTGGGGTAAAAAGGGACCCATTCCTTGTCTTCATGATGCTAATAGTCTACTGAGGAACCCAGGTATCAAACAAATGAACATTCAAGTACAATTAAAATTTCAGGAAGCTAAAAAAGAGTATGATAGGGTTTCCTGTTTTAGATTGGGTAGTCAGGAAATATCTCTTTGTAGAAGTGGTATTTTAGTTGATATCTAAAGGAAGAAAATGAATCTGCTAGATGAAAAGTACAGGAGGATGGAGAGCAGAGCATGCCAGGCAGAGGAAACAGAAGGTGCAAATATCCTGAGGAAGAAAAGAATTGTGTGAATTTGAGGGGCCAAGAGCACTCAGGATGGCCACAATATGAGTGGACAGAGAGGAATATGGGCAGATGAGGCTGGAGGCCAGATTGCATAGAGCCTCACAGGCCATGCTGAATATTTTGGTCTTTGAGAGCACTGGGGAACTGTTGAACATAGCCCAAGATAATCCCATTTGTGATTAAAGATGATCAGCTGGTCAGCTGTGTGGAAAATAAATGGAAGGAGAGCATATAACCCAGGGAGGCCAGTGTAGGTATATACGGATGCATATATTGTTTGACATTTTACATTTAGATGTTTAATTCACCTGGAATTAATTTGCCTATAGTAGGGGTCAAGATTTATTTTCTCCCCCATATGGATATCCGTTTGACCTAGCACCATTTTTTAAAATGTCTTTTCCCCACTGCTGTCCAACAGTTTTGTCATAAATCTGTTTCTAGACTATTTCTTGTTGCATGTTTCCAGATTACCTATTTTGATCCACTTTTCTATTTTTCTATCATTACACAAATACCACTCTGTCTCCATTACTGTAGCTTTACTATACCTCTTAATCTAGTATATAAGTTTTCTATCTTTGTTTTTCTTCAAGCTGTCTTGTTTTCTAATTGTTATTGGCATTAAGAAGTGTAATTTATTTTTCAGTATTGATTTTAGTAATCTTGCCAAATTCATTTACTAATTCCAAAGTTTGTAGATTATTTTGAATTTTCCATGTATACAATAATGTCATTTGTAAATAATGACATTATTTCTTTCCTTCTAATATTTATGCCTTTTATTCTTATGGAGCTAGTTAAAATTTCTATTTTAATGCTAAACAGAGATGGGGATGGCTTTCTTCCCAGACTCAGAAGGAAGAATGTTATCATCTAAAAAATGTATTTAATAAGCAAAAGATAGTATCTTATTTTAATTTGAATTTCTTTGATAATTAGTTATAGGATTTTTTTTATGTGTTTATTGCACATTAAATTGCTAGTTCATATTATTTGCTCATCTTTTAATTGACAGACATCTTTTAAAAGCTGAAATGTAAGAACTCAGATACTATGAATTATTCCTTTCATATATAATGATGTTTTTCATTTTCCCTTTAATTTTCTATATGCCATTTAAAAAAGTTTTGTTATGTAAAATAAAGAACAGACATAGAAATAGAATACTACAATGAGCCTCATCTATCAGTTTTAAGTATTATCTAAATTGTATTTATGGAATTATTTGATTTGTGAAAGTTTTACATTTTTATATGGCCAAGTATTTTAATTTCATTTTTGACTTTGTGAGGTCTTTTGATATAGAAGTTTGTATTTTGATGTTGCTTATACATATTAATTTTTTCCTTTCTGTTCTGGCTTTTTAATTCTTTTTTAAGATATCTTTTCATATTATAAAGTAACAGATATTTATGTTATCTTCTAAAAAATTTTCATCTGAGATGAAAAGAAATGTGTATTCTCTAGGTGTTGTGAACAGTGTCTTATATTCATGTGATCAATTGAAAAAGATTATTGTTTAATGTTCTGTATGTCTATATGCATGTGTATGGTATTTCTTTTTCTTTTGAGATGGAGTCTCACTCTGTCACCCAGGCTGGAGTGCAAGTGGTGTGATCTCAGCTCACTGTGGCCTCTGCCTCCTGGGATGAAGTGATTCTCCTGCTTCAGCTTCCTGATTAGCGGGACTATAGGAACCCACCACGCCCGGCTAATTTTTTATGTTTAGTAGAGACAGGGTTTCTCCATGTTGGCCAGGCTGGTCTTGAACTCCTGGCCTCCAGTGACCCGCCCACCTCAGCCTCCCAAAGTGCTGGGATCACAGGCGTGAGCCACTGCACCCAGCCTATAGCTGTAGTATGTCTATATCCATATCTTCTATGTATTTTATTAACTCTTTTGGTTGCTTGATTTATCACTTTCTGAGAACAGAAAGGTATCACTAGTTAAAGAGGTGATGATAATGTGCATGCAACTCTCCATTTACATTATTCAGTTTTGCTTTTTTCCTTCAAGTCTGCAATCCCTGGTGACTAGGCCTAGAAGTGTAATTTATAGCAAAGTGCTCAAAAGTCCACCATAACATCAATAAGATGTGTGGTGAAGGTGTTACAGTGTAAAACCTGGACTTGTGTTCCGGTAACCCTAGAGGACTATACATATTAAGAAGTAAATCAGAAACATCCAGTTGCAGAGGAAGAATCTGAGAGGCATAAGGAGTGAAGCAGTGATACAACAGCGCGGAGCTAATACTGTCAGGAAGCCCTCAGCAGGCCACCCCACAAATTTGCATTATTTACCGGACCCCTTACACTATTTCACCCAATAAAACATCCTCAGCATCCAAAGGACTATTAAAAACAATCTATAATGTCTATTCCAAAATGATGCCAGGAAACCTTGTTTTCCTTGGGGTGTTATTTAACATGTATTTGTGCATGAAATTGAGGACTTGGATTTTTGACAGTTTGATCTTTTGATGAAAATGGTTGCCCTGAAAAGAGACAAGTGCAATTGAAAGACCAGTGAGAATAAAGTTGCTTGGAGGTGCTGCTCTTGCCTGAGAAGAATATTCCTCATTCATCAGTTATGCGTTTGTTCTATTTTCTACTCATTCATTCAGTCATTACGGAGTACCCGTGATGTGACAGGTACTGAGCTGGCAGTGTTATGTGATAACTGTTTAGCAACGATCTTTACAAATAAAAGAGCCCTGACTTGAAATGTTTGCCAGTTTCTGTGGTGTAAACACTCATGGCTGATTTCAAGCTATCAACATTGGGACATTGAAAGTAGAGTTGGGAAGAGATGCTAGAAATTAGCTTGCAAGCTCATCAGAGAATGCTCTAGTACGGTCCTCTATGCAAGTCACTGTAGATAAACAATAAGCAAGGCATAAAGTCTGAGACAAGATGTAATGTTTAAGTAGGAGTTAGCTAGGCAAAGGTAGCTGTGGAGTAGGGTGGCGAAGGAGGAATTTCAGGGAGAAGAGCAGCTTGTGCAAAGGCCCTGTGACTGCAGCACAGGTAAAGACGAAAGAGGCCATCTGATGAGAAGATTAAGTGGAGTTTTTCCTCCATAAGACTTAAGGAAAGGATTTTTTTTTTTTTTTTTTTTTTTT
>NW_016107336.1:9711415-9766740 GCF_001604975.1 Cebus imitator
CTTGTTATGACTTAGCTTTACCAGTGGATCTCAAACTTTAAAGTACATCAGAATCACCTCAAGGGCTTGTTAAAACACAGTTTACTGGGACCCCCCCCATGTAGGTAATGGGTGTTGCTCTTGCTGCACTGGGGACCACAGTTACTTTGAGAATCACTGGAGTGTCCCATTTGGTGACACCAAAGCTTAGATTTATTGACCCCCGAGACAAGGTTCTCATTCTTTTGTTTCTCAGGGTTTCTGCTTGGAGGCACTATATCTTGGCGTGAAGCAAATTCTTTGCAGCATATTCTGTGTCCTGTGAGAGATGGTATTTCAGAAATAACACACAAATTGCAAAGCAAATATCAGTAAGCCAGATTTGAGAGTCACGGTTTGAAAGAGAAAGTCTTTTTCTCTTTCGTATAGATCCAGAAGCCCATACTTTGAAACACAAGCCCACTTTTTTGGGTGACAGGGTTCCCACAGATACCTAAAAGTTCATATCCTGATAACAGAATGGTCCTGCGGTACTGCCTGACATGCAATGGTCATCCTCAGTTTTCATGAAAAATGCTCTCTATTTGGGACATTTTATCTACTACTCATAAATTCTGTTCTTGATGTCAATTTAGGAAATCAGTCAATCAATCAGCACATCAATCATTTATAATTTGTCGAACACCTATGATATGCTGTGATGTCGGCAACTTCTTCTTTAACCTAGAGTTTTGTTTGGCTTCCTCTGACTTCCTGGCCTTTGCCAGAACTTCACTCGTCCCTTTGACTAGGAGACCTAATCAGATGAAAACTGTTTATTTTCTGATGTTGAATAACCCATTATTAATTTTTATCTGATTGCTTTTAGCCAGCTCTTGGAAGTGTTTTGGCCAAAACTACCTGTGAGGATTCTTACCTACAACACAGCTTGCTGAAGTTCCCTCCGTTGCTGTTATCTGTGCCTATTGGCACATTTTGGTTCACAGTGGTGACTACTTCGCCTCAGAGATCATAAAGTAGTTTAAAAAACGTCCACACCATGCTTTTTTTCAAAATATCCTTCATTCCCAACCTCATACCTTCAACAAACCAGTTGATACATTTTTCAGATACTGTACAGTTATCCATGTCTAGACCCAATGCATGTGCATCCATTTGCTAAACAAGAAAGAATAGGGTGAGGAGAAGACTAGAAATGGGCTATTTCATTTTTATTTCACTTGGCATTGAGCCGTTTGCATACAGTTATTTTGTTCAAGATGATGATAGTACGCTGAGAAAGCGATGAGTCGTGGTCTGTCTAAAGCGATAAGACAACTCTGTGTGGTCCAGATGATTAATGGTGCAAGACAGTATAAGCCACATAGCAACATGAGTGATTCTAGGCACTGAACATTCCCCAAGTTCTTAGAGCAGGTTGACTAGGAGGCCCAGTGTGGTTGCAGGCCGCACACAGGAGGTAGACAGGTGGCTTGGATGTCAGGCTCTAACCCCACTTGTACCCCTTCCTTACCACTGTCCTTGTATTGGTGGGAGAGGGTACCTTGGCAAAGAGTGAGGGACTGCATGGGAGGGCATTCTGAGGAGCAGCAGGGGCTAAAGTGGATGGGTGAGGTATGATGGACTCACAGATTGGAGTCACTTCAGGGCCAAGCCAAGGATTTTGAACTTGAACCCACATTAATAGATCTGTGGCCTAGGAATATTTCAGGAAGGTGACAAAGTAAGAACCTTATGTTTTAGTAAGACTAGTTGTGTGGTAAAGTGTAAGGGCTGGTTTTGGGCTAGAGAAAGACAAGTGTGGAGACCCAGGCACGATGCTGAAGGGTGGGATTGTGTGTGAAGATACCCTGAGCAGTGTGGTATCCATGAAGCAGAGAGATAGGGAGGGACAATCTTTGCAAAGGAATGCATAAAAGGGGCCTGGTAGTTGGATGTCAGGGCTCCGTAAGAGGAAAGAGGTCAAAATGATTAATTTCCATCCATGGAAATGGGAAGACTGGTATTGCCACTAAGAGAAACAGGCCTGCTAGGAGGGCTCCAGTCTGACTTAGGATGGGGGCTGTAGCCTTCAGTTTGCAAGAAGAGAGAGATCCGCAGTGGGGAGTTGAGCAGTTTTTTTTTTTTTTTTTTTTTAAATAATGCATCAATGTTGCTGTATTCATTGTGACAAATTTTTAATATACCATTTTAACAGGGGAAACTAGATATAGGGAATATAGGTGCTCTCTACTACCTTCACAATAATTTTATACATCTGTAACTTTTCTAAAATTCCAAGTTTAGTTTAAAAGATGATCCTGGTGATGGTAGTTCACAGCTGTAATGTCAAGGCTGCATGACCTTGGGCAACTAACTTAATTTGCTTCTTGGAGGCTCCATTTTCTCAGCTGTGAAATAAGGATAATAAAAAGCATCACCTCTATGTTCTGTTGTCTATTGCTGCGTAACAAACTACCCACAATGAAATCTCTTAAAAGGCCAACACTCATGTGTTGTCCTTGTGATTTTGCCATTTGGGCAGGGCTAGGTGGGAACAGGCCCTCTGCTTGGGGACCTGAAGGGCTGGGGCTAGCTGGGCATCTGTCTGCCTGAAGTCTCCGGGCCTCTCTGTGCAGTCTGTCTGTGTGTTCTCTCCATCATGGCAGCGCTGAGTTCTGAGAGTGAGTGTACAGGAGACTGGAAGTAGAGGCTGTCCGTTTTTAAGGCCAGGGTTAGAAGCTGGCACAGATGCATTTCCACAAAGCAGGTCTAGATTGAAGGCCGGAGATGGACCCCACCTCTCAATGGAGTGTCCCTCTTCAGTGGCCACTTCAATGGCCATTTCATAGGATGGCTGAGGATTAAATAAGACAGTGAGCATGATGGGCTTAGCATAGCACCTGAATAATAAGCATAGCTCTTAAGAGCTCAATGAACGGTAGCCATTGTCATTATTAGAAGTAGTATCCAGGTTATTGGAGAGAGATTAGGGATCAAATAAAGGTGCTGTGATTCAGTGACCAAGAGGCCGTTTCTGATCTCTCTCTTTTTTTTTTTTGAGATGGAGTTTCAATCTTGTTGCCCAGGCTGGAGTGCAATGGTGCATTCTCGGCTCACTGCAACCTCCGCCTCTCAGGCACCCGCCACCATGCCCGGCTAATTTTTTTCTTTTTTTTCATTTTTAGTAGAGATAGGGTTTTACCATGTTGGCCAGACTGGTCTTGAACTCCTGACTCAGGTGATCCGCCCTCCTCGGCCTCCCAAAGTGCTGGGATTACAGGCATGAGCCACTGTGTGCGGCCTATTGCTGATCTCTTACAGAGACAGCCATTGCCTTGTTCTCAGTGCTGCGTTAGAGGCAGGCAGCCAGTGTGCAGGAGGCAAGAAGTGAGTGGGATGGCTCTTCACGGGCTTGAGAAGCTCAGCTGTGGAAAGACAGAGAGAAACTGGAGAGTAGCTGCAGGTGGGCAGGAGAGGGCAGCAAGGCCATAGGAAGGAGTGTTTTTCCAATGGGACAGCTCAGGCATGGGGTGGCGTCAGGTGAGGACACATGCACGTGTGAAGGACAGAAGGACGAGGAGAAGGAGAGAAGGTTGTTCGGAGGGGGAAGAGCAGGTGAGGCTGAGAGACTGAGACAAAGTGTGTGGGCATGTCCATATTTTAAAGGTCAAGTTTATTCTAGGTAAACTATTTGTTTAAGATTTGCATGCAGATGGAAACAACCAGGATATAAACTCCTCCAAGGGATGTGAGAGGAAGAAGAATTTACAATCTTCCTTTCAGGCCAGCAGGCACACAGCCTCCCATTCCAGGCTGAGGGCAAAGCTTAACCTGGGAGGGGACTACGAGGGGGAGAAAAGGAAGGGGCACATTTTTGGTATCAGGCTGGGAGCAAATTGTATATTTAAGAGCAGTGGGGGACACCTGCCCAGGGTGATATGGAGCCAAGGCCACACAGTCAGAAATACTTTTGGAGACCCTAAGAACTGACACATTTGTGGTTCTTCCCTGCCCATATGTAATTTATTAAAAAGATTGAAAAAAGTAAAACCCTAAATCATCAAGTTAGTGTTATGAAGTGGAGGAAGGTCCTAATTTTCCCATGATGCTTTGATGCTTCTTTTGAAATAGGAATTGTGTGGCCAGCCACAGTGGCTCATGCCTGTAATCCCAGCAGTTTTGGAGGCTGAGGTGGATGGATCACTTGAGCCCAGGAGTTTGAGACCAGCCAGGGCAACAGAGTGAAACCCCATCTCTACAAACACAAGCAAACAAACAAATCCCAAAATTAGTTGGATGTGATGGCATGGCACTACACTCCAGCCGGGGCAATAGAGTGAGGCCTTGTCTCAAAAAAAAAAAAAAAAAAAAAAAAAAAAAAGAAAAAGGAATCCTGAATTTTTTCATAAAACAAAGTTCTAGTGCCCTTGCTTTGTAGGAGCCTTAAGCCTGGGCTTGGCTGTCCTGGAGTGTAGCCCAGCACAGTGTGCAAAGCCCACCGTCTCCGACACCAACGCAGTAGGAGCTGCTGGCCCTGGAATTCCTTTTCTGCAGACTCAGCATTTCAGGAGAGGATTCTCATGGTCTCCCTAAGTCAGACAGGGTTTTTTTCTTTTCTTTTCTTTTCTTTTTTGAGACAGAATCTTGCTTAGTCGCCCAGGCTGGAGTGCAATGGCACGATCTTGGCTCATTGCAACCTCCGCCTCACGAGTTCAAGGGCTTCTCATGCCTCAGCCTCCCGAGTAGCTGGGATTACAGGCATGTGCCACCACACCCAGCTAATTTTTTGTAGAGAAGGGGGTCTTACCATGTTGCCCAGGCTGGTCTTGAACTCCTGAGCTCAGACGATCCACCCACCTTGGCCTCCCAAAGTGCTAGGATTACAGGCATGAGCCACTGTGCCTGGCCCAGACCCAGGTCTTGACTAGCTGCCTGCTGTCCTGTTTGAATATCCCTGAGGATAAATCCCTGGAGAGTTCCCTTAGTTTCCGATGTGGGCTTCATCAGAGGATGAAGGTTTTGGGTCCCAGTCTCTTCAGAGCCTAGCCTAGTGCCTCATAGTCAACACTCTTTCTTTGTTGAGTGAGTGTGAGAATGGAGGGGCTTCAAGGGAGACGGTGCAGAAGGGAAGACTGAGATCAAACCGTAGGCAGAATTTGTCCAGCTTGCTCTGTGGGGGAAGACTGAGGTTGTGCAGATAAACAATAACTAATTCTTCAGAAAAATGATTTCCATGTCCCAGGAAGGAAGCATGAGAGAAATGAAGAGTTAGTTCCATGGATCTTGGACAGTTTTTTTTTTTTTTCCTCAAAAAACTGACAAGTTATATTCCTATTTGCAGTGCAGAGTGAAACTGTATGGTTCTTTACAAAAGTAGAATGTCTTTGCTTATGCACAGGCCATATGGGACTCTGGAGTGGGTGTTTATGGTGCCAAAATAGACTCCCTAGATTCGCAGCCATGAGCAGTAAGCCTGGAGCAGAGTTTCTCTTTCACCTTAGATAACTTCCATTTATTTTGAACAAATTAAAATAGAGTGGGCTTTTCCCATTATAAAACCAGTGCAAGCTTATTATAGAAAATTGGGGAAACACAGAAAAGGCGAAGTTTTGTTAAGTAAACTTTGCAGAGTAGAGGTAGGGGCTGGTTGGTGGTGCAGGGATGAGCCCTAATGGATCAGGAGACCAGAGACTGGAGGGCATTTCTGAGGCAACCTTGAGAGGCGGGCTTCATTGGGGCTACTTTCATCTTCTCAAGGCGCAGATCCCATGCCGCAGATGTATGTGGGATGGTAGCATGGAGGGAAAGAGACGTGTTCTGCAGCTGAGGCTTGGGGTGGGATCTGTGTTTTCAGCCTGTCCCTGTAACCTGACATTATTGTGGCTGAGTTGCTATGATCCCAAAAAGAAGACTTCGTGTCTCCTCGGGATGGTAGTGGGAGAAGCAGGCTAATTTTGTGCAAAGATCATGTGTTGTCTTCAACACCAGAAGCTTCCAGAAGGTGTGCAGGGATCACAGGGAAACCGTAATGAACCCCAAAGACCAGCAGGGTTTATTCCTTCATCCAACGATGTCTGCTACTCAGTACGGAGCCCTGTGCCGGGGATACAGTGCTCAACACCTGTCTTCTTAGAGCTTGCAGTTTAGTTTACATGTGTCCTCATGCTTGACTGAGAGAATGTGGGTATTTGATCATAGGTCTTCAGAAAAGCCTGGGTCCCACTGTCTGGTCCTACCCAGCTCTGTCCTTTGGAAGGGGGCCTCATTGCCTTTGCTAACCCACTCCAACATCATCGTCTGAAGTTTTTCTTAGCTGTCCTCTATTTACTTTTCCCCAGAGGTAGGTGTTCTGCAGCTTGACAAAAGCAGCATGGGTCCTGGAAGAGATTGGTCACCAATGCAGGCAAGCCATCCTTTTCCTGCTGATAATGGGGGAAGAGCAGAAAGCTGGGCCCTGGCCCAGGACCTGTCCACCACAGGGTCCTTTTATCTCCCCTGTGGTTCTGTCTCCGCAAGGCTCTCAGAAAGTCAGTGTCTTCATCCAGCCTCCTCTTTTCCTCTCACAAAACTTGAATCAAGAAGCTTCCAGAATTTGTACAAAAGGGGCTGGTGACAGCTTAAGACAGTACTCCATACATGGGATCTACATCAGGAGAAAGGGCCAAGCCTTGAACCAAGGGACAAATACCAATGCTGGCTTTTCAGGCAGTGGTTAAGAGAGGATTGTTTTTAAATAGCATTTTTGTAGGAGGACCCTGGGTGTGAAACATAGAGGCCTGTGAAACAAATACTGTTCCAACATACATATGGCCTCAAAAACCCATCCCTAATGAAGCATTTCAAGACTCTCTGGGCCGGGCACAGTGGCTCATGCCTGTAATCCCAGCACTTTGGGAGACTGAGGCAGGAGGATCACTTGAAGCCAGGAGTGGGAGACCAGCCTGGGGAACATAGCAAGCCCCATCTCTACAAAAAAATTAAAAATCAGCTGAGCATGATGGGATTTGCCTGTAGTCCCATCTACTTGGGATGCTGAGGCAGGAGAGAGAGAATCCCTTCAGCCCAGGGAGTTCAAGGCTGCGTAAGTCATGATTGTGTCACCACACTCCAGCCTGGGCAACAGAGTAAGACCTTGTCTCTTTCTCTCTAAAAAAAGAGAAAATCTCTGGAGTTTCTTAGTTTTTTCCTTCCTTCTCTCTTCATAGCACCTGGCACTGCAGCAAGAACTGTGTCTGTTATGACTCTTTCAGCCAGGATTTCCTTAAACAGCTGTAGTTTAAAAAATTCTGTTTCATCATCCACCCAGACCATTAAAATAGTTTAGAAGTTCTACCATTTTGGCATCTAAACTCTACTCACTGTCTCATACCTAGAAGTAATTAAAAACTATTTTGTTCATTTATGTTGGAAAGAGCTTTGGGAAATACAGACACTGGGTGTCTCAGGATAGAGTAAGTGGCACTCTCATCAGCAGAAAAGGAAGGGCCATCTGCTGTGACTTAAAGGTCCTGGCTGTTCAAAACAGCTCCAACTTCTAATACTCCATCCCAACAGTCAAACTCAGAGGTTCTAAATTTCAATTTTGAAAATATATCTCCAAAGCTGGGAGGCAGTTACTTTTTTTTAGGGACAAGGACTTCTTGCCTGTTTGGAGCTCCCCAGGGAAGATTAGAAACAGTGCTGTGAAATTGCTGTGAGATTTCATATAGGGAAAATGAGACTTGCCCTTTTCATTGTTATTTTTTTCTTCTACAGTTACTTCTTCTCCTTTATTTTTTTTTCTCCAAAGACAGAGACTAAAATGTAGCAGTGGGTTCAATTTAGACACTGACTTAACAAATAAAATAAGACTCAGGTACCAGCCAAGCTTGAATCAAGCCCCAGGATTGTCTTGCTGGGAAGGAAAGTCCCTCACATGGTCACTGATTATGTCAGCTCTCCTTTGAGTGTGAGTTCATTCATTGTGGTGGTTGGCATCAGGGCTGACCTCTGTCAACCAGTAGATCCCATATTCCCGGACTACTCAAATTTGGATGCCACTTAGGAAATTCAGTGAATCTGTTGTCGGGCCTTTGAATATTCTCCACATCTTGTTTAGTTTCCTTTCAAATTTATTATATTAATATTTTAATAATAAACGTTTATGAAAGACAATGCAAAAACGTTTTAAAATAGAGAAATAGAAACACCAATAGGATGATTTTTGTTACCAAATATTGTGATTACTTTAATATATATCCTTGTCATTTTTATGTGCATGGGGTTTTGTTAATTTTTAAAACGTATCTCTACAGCAAATGCAACTTTTATCTTAAATTTTTGTACTAAATATTATAACATACTTAGTAATTAGTGTTTGTTACTGACTTTCTTGACTGCCAGTCACTGTGTGGAGGTACTTTACTTACTTATCATTCCTCTATTGAGGGCCATTGTTATGATCTGAGTGTGTTCCCTGAAATTCTTATGTTGAGATTCTGATCCCCAACGTGATGATATTAGGAGGCGGGGCCTTTTGGGAGATGATTAAGTCATGAGGATAGAACTCTCATAAATGGGATGACGCCCTTATATAAGAAGCCTAAGGGAGCTGGTTTGCCCTTCCACCACATGAGGACACAGCTATGCCTCCATCTATGAAGCAGAAAGTGGGCTGTCTCAGACACCGAATCTGCTGGTGCCTTGATCTTGGACTTGCTACCTTCAGAACTTCGAGAAATAAATATCTGCTGTTAAAGCCCCCAGTCTGTGGTATTTGGCTACAACAGGCTGTGCTGACTGAGGCAGATGCGTGGGCCTTTCCCTCCTTTGGGTCTTCTCCTTGTTGTCCTTGGATCTAGCTGGATCACCAGCCCTGAGACCAACTTGTTCAACACCCTTAAAAATGAAGTTTTCTGCATTGTGTTTCGAATGCTGCCCTCAGCCTCCTGGGGAGATGCTTTGGGAACCAGCATGACGGGTGTGTGTTCTGTCCGTAGCAGTCCAATGGCATCCCGGCCCTGCATGAGGCCTCTTCTCAGGCCACGGCCCAGGAGCAGCTTCACTTCTTCTGAGCCACTACTTTGTTTTTACTGATTATATAGCGTGTCGTTTAACAACCTAGAATCCTTCTCAAAGCCAGGTTATCAGTTTATGCTCAGCAGTGGTATAAAACCTCAGCAGTTTGATTTACCCAACAGGAATTTCAAACATATCCTCAGGTGCCCCAATCATTTATTGCTTTACTTTTTCATCTTGGATATGACAATGGAGCACTTCACTACCAGGAACTCTAGAAAAAAGCTATTTTAATTTCAAAAAAATTTACATTCAATAATTTCAATATGTTTTCTGTCTGGTCTAGTACTGTTTTTGCTCAAATTGCCCACATGGGCATGGGAGGCTTTAGAGACCTTACGGCCACTCTTCTGGACTTGCCTTAGCTCTGGGTTTTCTATTGTCTTTATTTTTCCACACATTGCTTCTTTATGTAGTTTGTTGTGCTGAATTGTAAGTACGTTTGTAAGCTACCTCCAGTGATTTTGGGAATGAGATGGTGTGTAACCATGAATAAAAATGCAATTTATTGGGTTAAAAAATGTGAACATTTTGAGACTATTGATGCGTGCTGCCAATTAATGTTCCTTTTTCTGATTATCTCCCTGGGCTGTCGTCTGTTTTTTCTTGGACTTTAGGACATTGGGCTGGTACTAAAAGGTCTAAAACGACTCTTAGCAATGAAATAAGAGGGTTAATGTTCACTTAATTGGAAGACTCAGTGAACGCCATGTCAGTTTTTTAACTCTAACTCACTCTTTCCTCTGTTGCAGAGTGAGTTCCCTGGGAAGCTGACTCTGAAACTGGCAATGTGCGGGAAGCTTTTTAGAAAGTGCTCTTGAGATCCACAGCCATGGAAGGGACGAGAAGGAGACAGAACTAGGCAGAGAGTAAGGTTGGGCTGTGATACAGTTTCAGTGAATTCCTCCAGATGACTCTGCAGGGAGCTCTGATGCTGGGATGGCTCTTCAGAGTGGTCCTAAGTTGGAATAAGAAGGCCCCAGGTAAATCGAGCAATGGAGCAAGCTTCTCAGAGGAGCAAATGGGTCCTTGGGCAAGGCAGTTCCTACAGGGGGCTGACAGCTGAGGGTTCTGTCAGGAGCACTCCAAGTGGCTGGGGGAATAAGTTCTTTCCTCTCAAGAGCTCCGGATGGTGTGTCATAACCTCCTCCTCACCCTCTTTGACAATGGAAGCCCTTAGGCATCACCTGATTTGGGGCATTGCTAGATCTGTGATGTTTCTTTGCAAGGGAATTTAGCTGTATTTGTGACTATTTTCCCTTGAGCCGGCATTCGGCACCATTGCCACCTGTGATTTAGAAAATCCGCATCGTGGTTAGCCTTCTAATTTTATAATTACCTTTCCAGAATAATAACCTCATCCAGGTGTTTTGTAACACAGAGCAGCAAGGGAAATTAATTTCAATTAGAAGGGGGAAAAATACAAATTGAAGTGCAGTTGTGGAAAGAAAAAAAGCCCAAAACGCATTTCTTTGAGTGTACTTCATTTAGGTAATTAAATCCCTGCAATACAACTGAACCATTGGCAGTGGTGCCCTTTAAAGACTGGTATTTAAAAAGTACATGACTCTGGAATTTGAAGCTGCTCTGGCTGCCCAGCACATCTCTGGAAATAAAAGGGGTGCAGAGAGAATGAGGCAGGGTGAGACCTCGGCAAGGGGAGACCTCAGGGAGGCAATAGACGTACAAAGAAGCATTCTTTCAGGCTTTTGTGTTTTCACACTTACATCTTTTCTTGGAATAAGAATCTGAGCCTTGCAAAATGATTTCAAGTTACTTTCCAGCATTTTGAAAGGATATTGAGAGGATTGAAGGCAAATGAGGGCCTGTGGATGTTTATTGAAGAAAAAATGTTTAAAGGTTTAAAGGTTCTTCCTGTCCTCTTCTTCTTCACTTGACTGAGGAAGTCATGAATCTTGCTTTCTCTGGTGGGCTTGGCAGAGTTGCAGAGGACGTGAATTAACGTAGGTATAAAGACCTCTTCTCTTGGTGAACTGGCAAAGCTGGCAGCCATTGAGAGAGACAAGTTCATACAGGAAAAGGGGGCAGGGAAGAGAGACCTCTGGTCCCTCGGCCAAGACTCATCACCAAGAAGCAGCTGGTTCTGGGGCTCCTAGAAAGAGCTGCATATTGTGGCTGTCATGCCAAAGGCTTTGGTTCCTGCTTAATATTTCAAATGAGTTGACCCATGTGCAGGTGGAGTGCTCAGGAGAGCTCAGCATGGCCAAGGCCTGTTGGAGACCTTCTTTTAAACAGTTAAATCTCAAGGAGGTTGCCACAGTATCTCAAAAACAATTACACAGCTTTCTTCCTCTGAGAGAATTTTTCTGACTGTCTCTGGTCTGAGACAGTAAACTAAAATTGTTCATCAGATTTATTCTTCTGGAGCTACCCCAAATGTTCCATTATAACTTGAGTTCACCCATAATGAAGGGAGAGCTGACACAGTGAAAGTGGCATTAAGGGTACAAAGAACTTGGTTTCTCTGGTCCTGCATGGGTAATATCGACAGCTGGAAGGTGGTCTGCTTGGGAAAGACACACACGTTTAAGTCAAGCAGGGGATGCACTGTATTAGCTGAGGTTTTCTTTGGTTAACATGGGCTTTCTCATGTTTTTGAAAGGGGCAGGAAGCCTAATTTTGTATCTGTATAGATTGCTACATTTCTGGTGCTTGTTATTATTACTTTATGAGTTTAAGATTCACCTTTTCGGAGCTTTTTATGCTCCTTTACATCTACCTGCTTAAGTGGGGGCACTGGGTACCTTGGTCATATAACCTGACATGAGTGGTATTAGCACATCATATCCTTCATCCCTTTAGAAATAGGACCCATCACAAACCAATGGTGTACTCCTTTTAATGGGAGCACACTTCTTAGGAACCAGTCACTGTAAATACCGTTTTTTCTCAAATTCTTGACTGTATTCAATCTGTCCTTCGCTAGGCAGAGAGGCCATAAGAAATCTTTGGGCTGTATTTATACTACCTGTGATTTTTGTGGTTCTTTCCTGCCTTGATACTCATAGGCACATGAGAAAGGCTGAAGTCTATACTCTAGTAAGTCATAATATCTATCATTGTCAATCATGATTTAGTGTAATTTAAAGACTTAGGCTTTTAGGCATTTAGTCCATTTTTTTTTTTCTTGAAATGAATTGAGTCATTATTAAACTGGTTTATCCTAAAGTTTGGATTAGCACTTCTTTTTATGGATCGCCTTGCATTTTCATCTTAGTTTATTTGTTTAAATATTTTTGCATGTCTTCTCGTTCCTGGGATATATGTATGTCTTGAACTTGCCATATATTTGGGGCTACAGACTCATATGGCATCCAATAGTCTTAGAACCTCTACAATTGCTAGTTATGTATTCCCCAGGGAGCGGCTTTTGAATAAAGGTGGTTTTTCCTTGATCAGCTGAGACTTTCTAGTACTTTCCTAGCCCAATCTTGGCTGGTGCAGGGAGGAGCTACACTTTGGATATTTCTCCTTACTTCCTGGTTATATGGTAAAGGTATCAGGTAAAGCACAAAAGATATTTCTTCTATCAAACGACATTTTAGCTATGAGATGCTTTACAATTCCATATACATATTCTTCGTAGTAAATTGTCTCTGAAAGGGGGAACACTGAGTCTTGTAACTGCTAAGTTTCTGAGTTGATCTAACTGATTGACTTCGTATATGAACAAACTGCTACCCAGAGAGGTTAAGAGCCCCGCCTAAGATCACACAGTGGCAAATGAAGACCTAGATTTCCCAGTTCTGTGTTTTTAGTGTGGTTTGCACTCCTTTTCCTCAGGACTAATTCTAAAAAACTTTCTGGAAACAACAACTTAATGGAGCTTTTTTCTATTTTTTTGGTTGCTGTTACTTTATGATTTTCTCTTTTCTTTATAATTTCTTGAGGTGTTTTTATATCTATCATTATTTGTGCAATGATACTCATTAATTTTAAATTTTCATTAGTTTCTTATGCACATATTTAACAATATAAAATTTCCTTTACATACCACTTTAATTATCTTCTATAACTTTTGATATGTATGATTTTTATCATCATTTTTCCTCAACATTTTATTGTGTACATTCTGATTTGTTCTTTGACCCATAAAGTACTTAAAAGTGTGTTTTAAAATGTCCAAATATAAGGGTTATTTAGGGTTATCTTTTTATTGATTTCTAATTTAATTACACTGTAGTCAGAGATCATGGCCTCTATACTTTTCATTCTCTGGGATTTATAGCAAATTGCCTTGCAACCTTTTATGTGATCTATTTTTGTAAATGTTTCCTGCTGCTTGAATAAAGTGTGTCATCTCTAATTGTTGGGAATAGTGTTTTATATAGAGCCATTAGATCAAGTATGTTAATTGTGTTCTATATCTTCCCTAATTTTTTATTTGCTTAATTAGGTATTAAGACATGCATATTAAAATTTCTATTATGATTGTGGATTTGCTAATTTTTCTTTGTAATTCTGTAAAAGTGTGCTTCATAAATTTTGAAGCTGAGCTTTTAGAAAAAACTGCAGAGTTTAAACAGTGAAGCCAGACTGGCTGGGTCTGCATTGTGGCTATGCCATTTACTAGCATCGAATCTTGGGAAAGTCACTTACTGTCTGTAATTCAGGATTCTCATCTGTGAAATGGGCTACACCCTGAATATCGTTGTGAGAATTAAATGATTTAATACATAGAAAAAGGCACTTACAACAGTGTCTGGTACAAAGTAAGTACATCATAAGTATGAGTTATTATTTGTGAATTGCTCATTTATCTCTATATAATGAGTATACATCTATAACTATGATCTGTTTTTTATACCTATATATATATTACTATAGTCTGAATGTTTATGACTCTCCAAAATTCACATGTTGGAATCAAATACCTAATGTGTTGGTATTATGATGTGGAGCCTTTGGGAGGTCGTACGGTTTCTTGCTTAATGAATGAGACAGTACCCTTTCAAAAGATCCTTGAGGGAGCCCCTTTGCCCTTCTGCCATGTGAGGACACATAGAGGGCACCATTTAATGGGAACAGATCCTCACTAGACACCAAATCTGCTGGCACCTTGATTTTGTACTTTCCAGCCTCCAGAACTGTGAGCAATACATTTCTGCTGTTTATAAATTGACTATTCTAAGGTATTTCTTTTAGCAGGCCAAACGGACTAAGGCAGATATAGATATTTATCTCTCCTTCTATATTTGTATTTTTTGTTTAGTCTGCCTTTCCTAATATTCATGTCGCTATACCAGCCTCCCTGTACCTCCTAGTTGGTTACACCCAGCACATATTTTTCCATCCTTATATTTCTAACTTTATATATTATTATATTTCAGATAAGTCTCTGGTAAATAGAATATAGCCAGATTTATAAATATCCAATCCAAGCATTTCTGTTTTTAAAATGAATACAGTAAATCCAATTAATTTATATAATTATGAATAATTAGAATTTATATCTACCATATTATTTTATGTTTTCTACGTACTATGCCTTTTTTCCATTCTTTTCTTTCCTACTTTCTCTTAGATTAATACAATGTTATTTACTGCCCTTTTTAGCTTCGGCTGTTTTTGAAATGTATTCGTTCTGCTCCTATTATTTTATGGGTTACTGTCTATTTTTTAACATACATAGGAACAACAACAATGAAAACCATATTCTGAACAAATTAGGGATTTTGGAACATTTTAATACCACTATACAGATTTCTCCTTTTCCCATATTTTTTTAAAGAGGCAGGGTCTCGCTCCATCACCCAGGCTGGAGTACAGAATGTATGTAGCCTTGAAATCCTTAGCTCAAGTGATCCTTTCACCTCAGCCTCCTGAGTAGCTAGAACTACAGATGCATGCCACCATGCTCAGCTAATTTATTTATTTAGAGACAGGGTCCTACTCTATCACCCAGGCTGGAATGCAGTGGTGTGAGCACAGCTCATTGCAACCTCCACCTTCCTGGCTCAAGTGATCTTTTCACCTCAGCCTCCCGAGTAGCTAGAACCACAGATGCATGCCACCATGCTCGGCTTATTTATTTATTTATTTATTTATTCATTCATTCATTCATTCAGAGACAGGGTCTTACTCTGTCACTCAGGCTGGAGTGCAGCGGTATGATCACAGCTCATTGCAACCTCCACCTTCCTAGCTCAAGTGATCTTCTCACCTCAGCCTCCTGAGTAGCTGGGACTAGAGGCATGTGCCACCATGCTCAGCTAATTTTTGTAGTTTTTGTAGAGACGAGGTTTCACCATGTTACCCAAGCTGGTCTCAAACTGCTGGGCTTATGTGGTCTTGCCTTGGCCTCACAAAGTGCTGGGATTACAGGCGAGAGACATTGCACTTGGCTTAATTTCTTTTATCTTTATTTTTTGTAGAGATAGGCATTTTCCTACATCGCCCAGGCTGATCTTGAACTCCTGGTCTCAAGTGATTCTCCCACCTAACCCTCGCAAAGTGCTGGGATTTCAGGCGTGAGCCACCATGTCTGGCCCATGTTTCTCTTTTATACTACTTTATTTCTATGTGTTTTAAATCCTCCACAAGTCATTATTGTTGTTATTAATTTTATTTTCTCATTCCATGCTTCTATAACTTTACTCATATAGTTACCATTTTCCTTGTCTACCCCTGTTTTCTTTATTCCATTCTTGCCTTTAGGGTGCAGTTTTTTTTTTTTTAATGTATTATTTTCTTTAGTAGGTGTTTCTGTTATGATATGAGTCTTCACTTCCTCACACTTTATTTGAATATGACTATTTCCACATGCTCCTTGGGTCAAGTATTAGCAACATATAAAATATTAGGACGATTATTTATTTTCTCTTGGTCCTTTAAAGGTATCAATCTATTGCATTCTGGCTTTTGTTGTCACTGGTAAGAGTCAACTGTCAGTTTGAATATTGCTCTTGAAGATAATCTATTTTTTTTCCCTCAGATTCCTTTTATGGTGTTTCTTTTTGGCTTTGATGTTCTAGGATTTTATTGTATGTGCCTAGGGATAAGACTTTAAAAGTGTATCATTTTCAGAGCTCATTATTCTTCAACTCAGAATTCATATCTTTCATTAATTCTTATAGTGTCTCTCGGTGTATTATTTGCGTCTCTCTTTCTTAAAAGTTCTGTTTGACATTTTCCACCTCTTTGTCAATTATCTCATCTCTCCTCTTCAATTAACTTTTCAGCTATGTTCAACTTGTTACTTTGTGCGGTAAAATTTTAGTTGTAATGACTAATCAGAATCTTTTAATTTCTAGAAGTTCACTTGCCAATTCTTTTTTCATAGTTCTCTGTTCTTTCCTTATGACTTGAATTCTTCTTTCATATATATGTAATCATTTTGACGATTATCATTTGAGTCTTTTAAGACTGTTATTTATTACAAGTTCTATTATAGCCTCTTTGTTCTGTACACTGTTTATTGTGTCACTGTGAGTGTGGTTTGTAATTTTGGATTTTGAGCTCATTTTCAGCAGAGCTTTTTCTTACTTTTTTTTCTTTCTTTTTTCCTTAGGGAGTCCATGAATGCTGGGCTGTGTAAGAGTTCCTAGAGAGTGGGCTTTCATTTGATTTAGCCAGGTGTCCTAGAGACTTTTTTTCTTACTTAGAATTAAAACAAAATTTGTTGTTGTTTATTTCTGTACTTGGGGTTTTCTGCTGCATAAATTTGGATGCCACATCCCTGTGTAGTATAAGGTTTTGGTCTCTGTTTTTTGTGGAAGACTTTAACAAATTCTAATCAGAGTTCCAGAAAGAGACAAACTATCTTAATGTTTTTCTGAGCCAGTGGGTATAGTTTTTTTCCCTACTCTTCTCTTTTATAGAGAGATTAACTTTTCCATGGCCTATTTTTTTGTCTGTGATTTTTGTTTTTGATTCTTATCTTCTGTGGACCCAAAGCCACATTTCTCATTCCTCTCAGTCTATTAAGTCTCAAGCTCCTTAGGATTCCTGTTCAGTCTGATACGACTCTAGAGTGCCATGATGTTGGTGTATAGCTTTATCCTGCCTCTTTGTTTTTGACACCAAAGTATTTTCATTTCTTTATTTTAATAAAAGCTATGTATTTAATTTTTCTTTTAATCTGTAATTTCTTTTTTATTGTATTAATTAGAGGTAGGGAAATATTGTGTTAGTTCAGTCTACCATGTTTCCAGAACCCAAAGCCTTTAGATTTTTTTTATTGTCATGGGAACATAAGGAAACCCATAACAGATTAGAAAGCAAATGGCAATTTGGAGAAAATGCTTATAACATATATGATACAGGATATTAATATCTTTAATAAAAAAGAGACCTATAAGAAAAGATGAGTGACCTAAAACAAATTGGATCATTTTAATAATAAGAAAGGTATGGAAAAAGTCAGACTTTGTGGTTATCAAACAAACAAAAATTCCAATAATGAAATACTTTATTTAGACTATCAAATTGGAAAAATTTGAAAGCAATGATAATGTCAAGGATTGTTTAAGATGTAGGGATATTAACACTCTTAAACATTACTGATGGTGGGTCTGAGAGTAATGTTTTGAAAGGACACTTTGTGAATATGAATAAAAAACCTTAACAAACTGTATTCTTTAATAATCACACTTCTAGGAATTTTTAGTAATGAACTAATTGGGCAAGTATATAAAGATTTATGCATAAAGTTGAAGCATTGTTCATAATGTTTAGTAATTGAAACACCCTAAATTTCTGACTGAGAAAATCATGGTAAATCCATTCAGTGAAATGTAATAGTCAATTAAAGTGACACAGAAATACTCATTAGAATTGAAAAATATTTGGTATATATTGTTTATTCATTAAAAATCAGAGACAAAATAAGAGCTACGGTAGAAACCACATTCATTTCTATTTGTATTTGTATGCCCTTAAAAAATCTAGAGAGGCCTACATGAGTATATTAACTTGGTTTTGGTAGTGTGTTTCTTATTTATTTATTTAAATCTGTACCTCACATATTGTTTGTGTAATGAAATGAGGTTACATATTATAGTATATCCATAGGATAGTTTTTTTGTGGTTATTAAAACCTGTGATTCTGAAGAATATTGAATAATATGAACAACGCTTAGAAAATAATATTGAAATAAAATGAAGTAGGACACAAAACACAGTAGGTTTTCTTTAAAATGCAGTATACGAAAATGTCCATATGCATATGGGATGAAATATGAAATATATTAATAGTATTTATTAAATCAATCATTACTAACATTAATATCAATAATGGTTATTGCTAGATGGTAAGTATATCCATGGCTTTTCTTTCTGCAATTTTGCATTATGTCCGTGTATACTTTTCTAAATAATGAAACTATTCAAGTGCAGTGTTATTCCAAGAGAAGCAGGGGAATGAGGGCCTGGGTTGAAAAGCCAGTGGTATTTGTGACAGCAGGGGAGGAGTCCAGTGGTGGGGCAGATAGGCACCACCTCATTTGTTTCCAAGCATGTCTTCCCTCCTGGGAGTTATGTAAACTTGAAGGGTTCAGGCTTTCTATAATTACCTAATGAAGGAAATTAGTCTTCTTAGAAAATATTTGAAATGAGACTTGCAAAGGCATCTCAGAAATATAAAAAATGTGTTTTCAAAAATGACATCATAAGTTCATCTTGTCCTCAAAGGCTTGTTGTGGAAGCTGTGAGGGGGGTAGTAACATGGAGGAAGTGGCCCAGGGCATGTCTGCCCATGGATTTGTTTAGATTTTCCCTGGTGGGCCCAGGGGAATCGATCAGGAGGCCTTTGAGCAGAACACTGGAATTTAAATAAAACATGCATCTAGGTTGCACATTCAATCTTTATTTATTTATTTTTTTTGAGCTGGCAGCTTTCCTGAGGTCCAAGGAAACTCCCGAGAGCTTCAGTGACGCTAGAATATTCTATGAAGTTGGCAAATGTAAGAGAAGAGAGAATGTCTGTGAGGGAGACTTGGAGAAGGTGCTCTATTCACTAGGCTGGTTAGTTGAACCACCCTCAGTGCCCATACAGTGGAATAAGTAACCTGGTGCAGAGGGCTATGGCAAGGGCCCACCTTGGTCAACGCTCTGCAAATGCAAGCATTTATGGTAGGTGATAAAGAGCTACCAGGCTTCCTTTAATGATTACCTGGGACTCATTTGACATGCATGCATTTACTTTTTGCATTTAAATGGATGTTCTTCATCCAAGTTTATAAATGACTATGCTTCTTAAATATTTGCATGGCTACTTTGTGTTTTAGAACACTCTTCATAAGTTATCATAAGTCACAAAAGAGTGTACTTTTTCTTTACCATAGGTGAATTATCAACAGTTGCAGATTAAGGCTACCAAGAGGTAAGCTTGTGAGGAAATCAACAGAGAGTTGTCCACCGTATGGGGACCTATGTGACTGTGCAGCTATTTGGTGGTGGTAGTTTTCTGCAGGGATGCCTGTGGAAGTAGAGATGGTACCAGATCCAGGCGGGGCACAGGATGAAGAGCTGATCAGAGACTTCAAGCCTGTCACCTTGACTCTTGGGGGATTCTTAGAGTGGGCTGTCCTGAGCTTTGCCTTCGACCTTCTGCTGTCTGGATGCCCACTTTTGTTCACAAAGCTTCTAACATACAGGGTTAGACTATATTGTCTTCTTTACCAACACACACTGCAAATACAGTTGGAATCATCCTCTTCTAGGCAACAGAAAGCATAAGAAATACTCACTCATTAGTAAACGAATGAGAATTTACTGAGTATCTTAAAGTTCTCATTTGTATTTTTCCCCCACTGAAATTGTGTCTTATACAAAATCATGTTGGTTATGCAGAATTAAGAAGTGAATACACCCACGTCTTTGGCACACATGGGTTTTTTTATTTCACAATCTGTTTAATCTTTTTGCATATTCCAAGGGAGGCTCACTGTGGGAGTATATGTATATCTCTCTGACTTGCAGTCAAGTTATAAAAAAAAATCTAGGTCTAGAGTTTGAAAGTATGTACAGGAATAAAAATAGTCAGAAAAAAATAAGCCAGGATAACAAACTTATGAGAAAAGAAAGTGTTGGTTTCATTTTAATTTTCTTGTAAAGTTTGTAGAGTTCATAGGAGCTAACTCAAAGTGTTCTCCATATTGCACTGAGGACCATAGGGACTCATATCATTTCATTTCTCATGGAGCTGAAATTGGGTTTCAAGTAAGAGTGTATATTTTGTTATTTAGTGACACGTTGCTCTTCACTGACACATAATCCATAATTTAATAATTTAAAATATTTAATTTCTTTTTCTTGAATATCTTTAATGGATCCTGGGGTCCGTTAATGGGAAGGAAAAGCAGGGACTAATTAGATTCTTTGAAGACATTCTCTCTCATTTATTCATTCATTTATTTATTTACTTATTCTCTTTAATTTAAATTTTCTATTTCTATTCCCTTTCTGTAAGAAACTGTTCTTGGGTTTTACAATGCATCCTTTTGTCTGTTGTTAAACTCTCTATTCCTTGTATTGCTGTTTGTTTTATGTGCTTGTACTTTAAGTTTTTGAGAATGGTACTTGGGAATAGATCCCATTCTGTTCCGTTCTTCACTAAGCCCATTTTAAAAAGATCCATCTATGTTGCTGTGTTACATTCAATCTGTCACTGCTAATGCTACATTTTACTTCATGGAATGCTTCCCTTCCTTTTACTTTTTCAGTTTGGAAGTAATGGACTCCCAAACTGCTCTAACTCCCTGTCACTGCAAAGAATTATGGACCTTTGTGAGAATTTATCCAGATTTCTAATTTTTTCCGATCTTAACTGAGGTAAAATGATATTTCAATATTGTTTTAGTTTATATCCTTTGATGACTGAGTTTGTGGCAGTGTTTTGAGTTCTCTTTTGTATATATCTCATATTCATATTTTTGTCCATTCTTCTATTAGGATTGCTATCTTTTTCTTTGCAAATGTTCCCTATGTATTTTATATATTAGCCCCTGATTCATTTTGGACAGTGCAAATTTTTTCTTTCAATCTGTTAACTGTTAACTTAATGGACAGTATTATTTATTGACCAGAAAGCATTAATTTTTAAGTAATCAAATACATGGAGATTTTTTTGCCTTGCAGTTTGTGTATTTGGGGTTTTATTTAAGAAGGCCTTATCTATCCAAATATATGGAGATTTTTTGCCTTGCAGTTTGTGTATTTGGGGTTTTACTTATGAAGGTTTTATCTATCTTTAGGGACAAAGATATCCTACTACATTTTCATCTATTAAATTTATGATTTATAATTTATAACTGCATATTTCATTTAGGTACTTATCCATATGGAATCCACCTTTGTATATGGTGTTAGAGTCCCAGTTTTATTTCTAAATATAAAGAGTTATTTTTTCTAATACCTTCTCCTGAACAATCTAATCTTTCCCCCCAATTTATGGTGCCACCTTTATTAAATCATATATATATATATTTTTTCTCTATTTCTATTTGTTCTCTTTTGCTCCAAAATTAAACTATGTTTTGTAATTATAGCTTTTGTAAATTCACAATCTTTTTTCCTTTATGAATGTTGACTCTTTGGCGGACCTCTATTTGTTCATAGAGATCATCAAGATCATTAAGTGTCTAAAAGATCAGGTGGAATTTTTGTTGTGATTGCCTCTGCAATACAATAATTGTAAATACATAGAATTTTAGATCATTTGGTAAAACATTTATAAGCCTACAATGTAATCCTATTCAAGACCATGGGATGCGACTTCACTCTGAGCCACTCTTTTCTTTGTATTTTATTAAACTTAAAAAAATTTTCTCCATAGTAAATTGTTAGTTAAACTCTCTAGATACTTTAAGCTTTTCTATTGCTGTTGTGAAGGTAATGTTATTTTATTATATTTTCTAGTTGGTTACTGAGTTTGAAAGAAACGATTCTTGACTTTTTAAAGTTGATCTTGTATCCAACAACTTTGCTTAACTGTATTAGTTCTGATCATTTGTTGCATTTCTACATTAGTGATTGTATCATCCACAAATGGTCTCCTATCTCTTTTTTAAAAATCGTAACACCTCTTACTTCTTGTCTTCCCTTAACTTCTGGAACTATTTTTTTGAGACTTCCAATACTATGTTAACATAGAGATAGTGCACATACTTGTGGTTTTTACTTTGTCCAATCTTAAAAAAAAATGCATTTCCTTCCATTCCCAATTCTCTTCTCTTTCTGATTTGCTAAAAGATTTATTTTTCCATAAATAGTTGCTGAACATTATCAAATTCTTTTCCTGCATCAACTGAGACAATTTTATATTATTTTTTCCCTTTCAGCTCTGGGATAAACCCTACTCCAGCTTGATGTAATATATTTAATTTTTTAAGAGATGGGGTCTTGCTATATTGCCCAGGTTGGCCTCAAACTCTGGGGCTCAAGCAATCCTCCCACCTCAGCCTCCCAAGTAGCTGGGATGACAGTCATGTGCCACCTCACCTAGTTTAAGAACTCTTCCAGTATCAGCTCAAGCATCATGTTTTTTTGGCAAAGCCTTTCTAATCTACCTCTTCCTGCTTCCTGACCCCCTGTCCTTTAGGTTTGCAGATCACTTTGTAGTATCACTGCTGTGGAATTTGTAGTGGTCTTGCTTATTGCTGTTCCTTTTCCCACATAACATTAGTTGGGGAGACATCTCAAGAATGGAATAGTGTCTTATTTTCGAATCAGTTTATTGAGGTATAATTTGTATACCAGAAAATCACTTGTCATAAGTTTAAAATTCAGTGCTATCTAGTACATTTATAGAGTTTGTGAAACCATCAACATAGACCAATTTTAGAACATTTTCAGCCTAAGTTATTACCTCATGCCAATTTGCAGTCAGTTCCTCCTCCCTACTCCAGCCTCAGACGATCACTTATCTGGTGTTTGTCTCCATAAATTTGTCTTTTCTGGACCTTTAGTATAAATGAGAACATATTCGCCTTTCGTGTTGGGCTTCTCTCACTTAGTACAATGATTTTCAAGTTTATCCATGTTGTAGGATTAATTGATAGTTTGGGGATAAACCCTTGTGTACAGGCCTTTGTGTGAAAATGTGTTTTCATTTCTTTTGGGTAAGTTCCTAGGAGTGGAATTGCTGAGTCGCTTGGTAAGTTTATGTTTAACATTTTAAGAAACTGGCAAACTGATTTTCAAACAGGCTATATCAGCTCATATCTCCACCAACAACATATGAAAGTTCTAGTCTTCACACATCTTCAGCGATATTTGGTATTGATTCTCTTTTTGAGTATAGAAATTCGAGCAGATGTGTAGTGGTATTGAGTTGTGTTTTCAATTTCCATTTCCCTAATGAGTAGATATGTTGAGCAAGCTTTTCTTGGTATGTCACATGACCCCTGAGTTATACAACCCAGGGCTGGCTGCCTTTCAGTGTCTCTCAGCTGTGGTGCAAGTGAAGCATGCACAGTCAAGACTCTATCCACCCCATGCAGCTTTCTTGGGTCTCGGGGGTCTGGCTCACCATGGATCCTGTCCTTCGTTTGTCCCATGCCACCTCTTTGTAACTTATAAATGCGCTTCATACAACTCGTTGAGTGTTCATATGTTTGTCTCACTGGACTCAGGCATTGGTAACACTTCAGCCCAGGATGAAGTGGGCACAAGTGTTTGGACTCCTACTTTTGGTGATTGGCATAGTGATGATTTCTGAGGCTTCCATGCAGTGGGAGTCCATTCTTGGGACTGGTTATTAGTGAACCTGATTCACACTTTCCTCCTTCCCTTCTTTCCTCCATTTCTTCCTCCCTTTCTTCCTTTATTTTCCATATTTCACTGGCTATACCCTCTAGTGAAATGTTGTATAGCAGTGGCAAGGGTGGACATGCTTACCTTATTCCAAATCTTGGGGGTAACATTCTGTCTTTAGTGTTAAGCATGTTAGCTATAGCTTTTCCATGATATACTTTCTCAGTTTGAGGACGTTTCATTCTATGTTGAATCTTTTGAAGGATTTTAAAAATTAGAAATAAATTATGAATGGGTATTGGATTTTGTCAAGTGCTTTTTCTGCACTTGATGAGTTGATTATATTTTTTGTTTTTATTAATATTAATGGTCTTTTCGATGTCAAACCAATCTTGCATTCCTTGTATATATCCCACTTGGCCATGGTGTATAATCCCTTTACATGCTACTGAACTTGGATTTATAACATTTTGTTAAAAATTTATGTCTATGTTCCTGAGGGATATTGATCTACAATTTTCTTGTGATGTTTTTGTCTTGCTTTGGTATCACAGAAATATTTACATAATGAATGAACTGATGTGTTCCCCTCTCTGTTATTTCCTGAAAGAATTTGTGAAGAATTGATATTATTTGTTCTTTACACATTTTATAGAACTCACCAGTGAAACCATCTGGGTTTTTTTTGTGGTAAGATTTAAAATTACTACTTTAATTTCTTCACTTGGTATAGGTCTATTTGGATTTTGCACTTATTTATAAGTTTTGGTAATTTGTGACTTTCTAAGAATCAGGTCATTTCATCTACATTGTCCAATTTGTTGGAAAAAAGTTGTTTATAATATTGCCTATACTCTTTTTACTTTCCCTATGGCTAATAATGATATTATAGCTTTCATTTATTTTGGCAACTTGTATTATCTCTCTGTTTTTCTTATTTATTCTAGCTGAAATGTTGGTCAATTTTATTGGTCATCTTAAAGAATCAATTTTGGTTTGAGTTCTCTGTTGTTTTTCTGTTTTCTATTTCTAGGATTTTTCATTCTAATCATTATTATTTCCTTTGTTCTGCTTTCTTTGCTTTAAGTTTGTTCTTTTTCCAATTTTATGAGGTAGAAATTTATGTTATGAATTTGATATCTTTTTCTTTTCCAATGTAAGTATTCTGATATAGAATGTAGTTTCAGTTGTATCCCGAAAATTTTGATGGATTGTATTTTCATTTTCTTTTAGTTTGAAATATTTTCTAATTTCCCTTTTGATCGCTTGTTTGATCCATATATTTCATTAAGAAAAATATGTTGTTATATACAAATCAATAAACATAATCCATCACATAAACAGAATCAAAGACAAAAACCACATGATTATCTCAATAGATGCAGAAAAGGCCTTCGATAAAATTCAATACCCCTTCATGCTAAAAACTGTCAATAAACTAGGTATCAATGGAATGTATCTCAAAATAATAAAAGCTATTTATGACAAACCCACAGCCAATATCATACTGAATGGGCAAAAGTTGGAAACATTCCCTTTGAAAACCAGCACAAGACAAGGATGCCCTCTCTCATCACTCCTATTCAATATAGTATTGGGAGTTCTGGCCAGGGCAATCAGGCGAGAGAAAGAAATAAAGGTATTTAAATAGCAAAATAGGAAGTCAAATTGTCTGTGTTTGCAGATGACATGATTGTATATTTAGAAAACCCCATAGTCTCAGCCCAAAATCTCCTTAAGCTGATAAGCAGCTTCAGCCAAGTCTCAGGATACAAAATCAATGTGCAAAAATCACAAGCATTCCTATACACTAGTAACAGACAAACAGAGAGCCAAATCATGAGTGAACTCCCATTTAAATTGCTGCAAAGAGAATAAAATACCTAGGAATACAACTTACAAGGGATGTGAAGGACCTCTTCAAGGAGAACTACAAACCACTGCTCAAGGAGATAAGAGAGGGCAAAAACAAATGAAAAAACATTCCATGCTTATGGATAGGAAGAATCAATATCATGAAAATAGCTATGCTGCCCAAAGTAATTTATAGATTCGATGCTACCCTGTCAAGCTACCATTGATTTTCTTTACAGAATTAGAAAAAACGACTTTAAATTTCATATGGAACCAAAAAAGGGCCCATATAGCCAAATCAATCCTAAGCAAAAAGAACAAAGGTGAAGGTATCATGCTATCTGACTTCAAACTATACTACAAGGCTACAGTAACTAAAACGGCATGATACTGGTACCAAAACAAATATATAGACCAATGGAACAGAACAGAGGCCTCAGAAAGAACGCCACACATATACAACCATCTAATCTTTGACAAACATGACAAAAACAAGCAATAGGGAAAGGATTCCCTATTTAATAAATGGTACTGGGAAAACTGGCTAGCCGTATGCAGAAAACTGAAACTGGACCCCTTCGTTACACCTTATACAAAAATTAACTCAGGATGGATTAAAGACTTAAACATAAGACCTAAAACTATAAAACCCAAGAAGAAAACCTAGGCAATGCCATTGAGGACATGGGCACGGGCAAAGACTTCGTGACTAAAACACCAAAAGCAATGGCAGTGAAAGCCAAAATTGACAAATAGGGTCTAATTAAACTAAAGAGCTTCTGCACAGCCAAAGAAACTATCATTAGAGTGAACAGGCAACCTACAGAGTGGGAGAAAATTTTTGCAATTTATCCATCTGACAAAGGGCTAATATCCAGAATCTACAAGGAACTTAAACAAATTTACAAGAAAAAAACAAACAACTCCATTAAAAGTGGATGAAGGATATGAACAGACATTTCTCAAAAGAAGACATTTACGCAGCCAACAAACATGAAAAAAAGCTCATCATCACTGGTCATTAGAGAAATGCAAATCAAAACCACTATGAGATACCATCTCATGCCAGTTAGAATGGTGATCATTAAAAAGTCAGGAAACAGGCTGGGTGTGGTGGTTTTCACCTGTAATCCCAGTGCTTTTAATCCCAGGTGGGCAGATCACTAGGTCAGGAGATTGAGACCATTCTGGCTAACACGGTGAAACCACGTCTCTACTAAAAATACAAAAAATTACCTGGATGTGGTGGCACGTGCCCGCAGTCCCAGCTACTTGGGAGGCTGAGGCAGGAGAATCACTTGAACCTGGGAGGCGGAGGTTGCAGTGAGCCAAATCGTACCACTGCACACCAGCCTGGGTGACAGAGTGAGACTCTGTCTCAAAAACAAACAAACAAAAAAATAGATGTTGGAGAGGTTGTGGAGAAATAGGAATGCTTTTACATTTTTGGTGGGAGTGTAAATTAATTCAGCCATTGTGGAAGATAATGTGGTGATTCCTCAAGAATCTAGAACCAGAAACATCATTTGACTCAGCAATTCCATTAGACACATGCACACATATGTTTATTGCAGCACTGTTTACAATAGCAAAGACTTGGAACCAACCCAAATGCCCATCAATGACAGACTGGATAAAGCAAATGTGGCACATATACACCATGGAATACTATGCAGCCATAAAAAAGAATGAGTTCATGTCCTTTGCAGAGACATGGATGAAGCTGGAAACTGGCATTCTCAGCAAACTTACAAGGAACAGAAAACCAAACACTGCATGTTCTCACTCATAAATGGGAATGGAACAATGAGAACACATGGACACAGTGAGGGGAACATCACACACTAGGGCTTATTGGGGGTGTGGAGCTAGGGGAGGGATAGTATTAGGAGAAGTACCTAATATAGATGACAGGTTGATGGGTGCAGCAAACCACCATGGCACGTGTGTACCTATGTAACAAACCTGCACATTCTGCACATGTACCCCAGAACTTAAAGTATAATACAAAATAAAATAAAATTTAAAAGGTATTATTAATTAAAAAAGTATTTTGTTTAATTTCCAAATATTTGGGGATTTCTCATCTCTCTTTCTTTTTCTGATTTCTAATTTAATTCTGTTGTATTCAGAATTGTACTTTGCATGATTTTAATTTTAAATTAAAATTTTATTGAGATTTGTTTTGTAACCCAGCATGTGATTTGTGTTGGAAAATGTGTCAGGTATACTTAAAAAGAGTAAGTATTATGCTGTCATTAAATGATGTATTCTGTAAATGTCAGTGAGGTCAGATTGGTTGCTAAAATTGTTTAATTTGTCTTTATCTATATTTAATATTGAATTGCCTTATCAATGATTGAGAGTGAGATATTGATAGCTCTGACTCTTATTTTAAAATTATCTATTTCTATTTTCTATTCTGTTAGTTTTTGCTGTACATATTTTAGGATTCTGTTGTTAGCTGTGGATACATTCATAATTGCTATGTGTTCTTGAGGTATTGACCCTTTTATCATTATAAACTATTTGTTGTTGTCTCTAACCATTTTTTTTTTGTGTAACTCTATTTTATTTTTTAAAATATAGCCACTGTGGCTCTCTTATGATCATTTTATGCATGGCACTTATTTATTTTCCCAGCCTTTTACTTTCAACCTGATGTGTCTTTGAATATAAAATGTTTTTCTTGTTTGAGAAAACAAAAAAGAAGAATTTGATCTTACTTATTTACCTAGTCTCATAATCTCTGCCTTTGGAATGTGTTTTTTTGGTCTATTCACATTTAGTGGCATTATTGGTATGGTTAAATTTATGTCTGCTATTTTGCTATTAGTTTTCTATGTACATCACATTTTTTCTCCTCATTCCTCCTTTACTACCTTCTTTTGGGTTAATATGTCGTTTTAGCATGCCAACTTAATTGATCTTTTTCTTTTCTATAATTTTTGAATCATTTTCTTAATGGTTGCTCTGAGGATTATAATAGCCATCTTAATTTATTCTATTCTGTTTCAGATGAATACTCAATATAATAAATTTTGGAAATTGCTTCATTATAACTCCTTTCCTCTCCTCTCTTTTGTGCCATTATTGTCATACGTGTCACATCAACATAGTAAGCTGCTTATTACCTTATAGAGCCTATCTTTTAAAGTAGAGAAAAAAGATAACATAATATATTTATAGCATCTTTTATATTTTCCCAGATATTTAACAATTCTGATAGTCTTTATTTCTTCCTGTGGATTTTGGTTCATTATCTGGCATTTCTCGTCAGTCTGAAGACTGCCTATAGTAATTCTTGCAGAGAACATCTGGTTGTAATAAAGTTTCTTGGTGTTTTTCTTTTTAAAAATGTATATCACTAATCTCTATTTTACTTGTTTCTTTTGAAGAATAGTTTTTTTTCAGAAATTTAAATATAAAATTAAATTATTTTTTATATTGTTACTTTCAGCATTTTCTCTTTGTTTTTGAATTGTGGCAGTTTGACTATAATGTAGCTATGAATCTCATTTTTATTCTACTTGAAGTTCATTGAACTTCTTGGATCTATAGATTGTTTTAAATTGAATTTGGGAAGTTTTGAACGTCATTTTATCAAAAGTGCTTTTTTTCCCTTTTTATTTGTTTTTCTTCCAAAGAGACTCTCATCACATCTATGCTGGTGTGCTTGATGATGTCTTGTCAAATTTCTCTGAGGTTTGTCAATTTTTCTTCAGTCTTTATTCTCTCCCTCAAGTTGAATCATTTCAATTGATTTTTCTTTAAGTTCATTTCTTCTTTCAGTTAACATCTGCTGTTTCGCCCTCTAGTGAATTTTTTGTTATTATGCTTTTTACTTCTAGAATTTTTATTTGGTTCTTGTTTATATTTTCTATTTTTAGGCAATTGTTATGTTTTTCTAGTTCTTTAAACGTCATTTCTTTTTATTCTTTGAATGTACTTATAACAATACTTCATAATTTTTATCTGCTAAATCCAACATCTGGGGACACTTAGAGACAATTTTTATTCCTGCTTTTCTCCCGATATAGGTCATAGTTCTCTATTTATTTCTGTGTCTCATATTTTTTGGTTAAAACTGGAAATTTCAGGTAAAATATTGTAGCAAATATTCTGATCTGCTCCAGAATCAGAATTCTGATTTTTTTTTTCTTAGAGTTTCTGTTTGTTTAGTAACCTTTCAAAATCTGCCTACCTTGTAGTGTGTGGCAGATGATGTTTTTGCTTATTTAAACAAAATTTATTTATTTATTTATTTATTTACTCACTTTGTCACCCAGCCTGGAGTTCAGTAGCGCAATCTTGGATCAGTGTGACCTCTGCCTCCTGGAGCAAGCGATTCTCATGTCTCAGCCCCCCAAGTAACTACGATTACAGGTGTGCACTACCACATCTGACTACTTTTTGTATTTTAGTAGAGACAGGGTTTCACCATGTTGGCCAGGCTGGTCTTAAACTTCTGACCTCAGATGATCCACCCAACTTGGCCTCCCAAAGTGCTGGGATTATAGGCATGAGCCACCATGCCTGGCCTATTTCTTATTTTTAATTTTAAAGTCTGGCTTCCTAGGGCTTGTCCTTGTGTCTGTATAGCTTCGTGGCCACTCAGTGGTTTTCTGGAAGTTGCGTTTATACATCTTTAGCCAGTAAGGCTTCTATCCAGTGCTAATGGATCTGTGGCTTCAAGAGTGCATTCAAAGTTTAGGCAGTTTAAAACTCTTTCCTGGCTTTGACTTTTCATAAGGCTTTCCTTGGTTTCCTTTGCACTTGCATGCCAGCTCCAGGTCAACCAACACTATGTGGAAAACTTATCAGGTGTCTTTATGAGTGTCTCATTTATTGTATTTTTCTATTAAATTTCTGGCTAGTCTTCTGGTCTAATGCTTGCCCGAAATAGGACGGTAACCTCAGGCTGTTGTAATGGCTGACCTTCCCTGTTTACTCATCACTGAAACTGCTACTTCTCATTCAGTGGATATCAGGTGTTTACCTTTAGCTCCAAATCAAGTCATCCTTTTCTGGTGATGAAGCTGTTGGTTATTCACAGGCTGTCCCCAAGTAGTTCTGTTATAACTACTGTGCTGACTTAATTTGGGATCACGAGGGGAGGCTGATATGAACAACCCCAGACAAATATGCTACAAATTCACACTGTTCTTATTGGAAGTTAGCAGTTTTTCATGAATACATTATTCTTAGTTTGTTGTAAACCTTTGGTCAATTTCCAGGGTCTTGAATGGCTATTTTGGTGATACTGTCCAGTTTTTGAGTTGTTTTCAGGAAGAGGATTTGGTGACTTTCTCCTTTAGTCATGCCAGAAGTTTTACCTTCTATCCTTTGTTTTTGTATCTCAAAACACTGTTTTCTTATTTGTTGCACAAACAGTTCTCAATCTATGATAATTGACTCTGATATTTAAAATGTGATTTGCCTTAAAGTTTAATTCCAGGAAATCTTAAGGTTGAGAGTTTTCCTTCAGAGAAAAAAAAAAAAATAGCAGTTGAACGTCTCTTAACCAACATCCACTAAACCAATTCACTAGATTAACTGATGTAATTGTGTAACTTAATTAAATATTACATAAACCAATGAACACTAAGTCTAAAAAGAGAGCTGTTTCTATGAAAACAAAATTGCATGCTTTGAAAAGACTCAAATAAGTGTTAGTTGCTAAAAATTGCTGTTGAATTAGGTGTGGGTGAGACAACTATAAATGTAGAAAAATAAAAGAATATGGGAGGTTTCTGCACTCAAAATGTTTTGTAAGGACATTCATAAATGTCCGTACATTTTCCTTTTGTTTTAAAGAAATGGAAGCTGGAAATTGCAGATGGATTATGAAAGTAGCTTTTGAAGAAAGATGATGATAAATTTTTATCAATGTTGTAATATTCTAAGAAAACACCTTGGCCCTCTATAAAGTGTTAGCAGAAATATAGCATGTTTATGTTATACTAGGGTGTTATGCACTACTTTTATTTTTATGATTCTCTGCTTTAGACAAGTTTTTGGTTAACCAAATTATTATTAGTCCCAACGACAAAAGTGGTTTCTCTACTTTCCCATCACTCTGGGGGACCTAGGGAGACCTTGGTTAGGCTGGCTGCCTGTTGTCTGTCCAGGATACTTCCCCTGACTCTGCAGTTGGCCTCTTGAGTTAGCTCAGGGCTCACCCCTCCATTTCCACTCCATACTTAAGGAAAAGAAGTATAGATTCAGGTTAGGGGCATGGGTATTTTGGAGCCATTTTGCCACCTCAGGGAATCTCTGGAGATACGAGCAATGAACTCTTTCACCTGTGTAGTACCTCGTGGTGCTTTCATGCTAATGATGCTGTGAGAAGGTCTGGGGCTGCTCCTCGGTGAAAACTGTACTCACTTTGGGAAGGCCCAGGAGTGAGCAGCTTTATAACTTAAAAAGAAGTAGTATCATTCCCTTGATATTTCCTTCAAGGGTTAAGATTAGTTAGTGGTTGAAGATGAAGAAATAGACCAACCAAGGGCCTGGATCCAGGACACAGAAGCAGCCTTTGAGTGACAGGGGACAGGTGGTTTAGCTCAACTTACTGGGACGGTGTTTTCAGACAGGAGGAGTTAAAGACAGGAAACTTATGTTAATAACATTGTGCATTCACCTCGAGTGTTTTCTCATCTTTCCCTCAAGTACCTGTGGTGACCCCAAAGTACCTGGCCAATGAATCACATAGTTGAAATCTATGTCAAGTATTTCTCATCATCAAGGAGACAGATGTGAAATACTCTGTTCCCAGCTGTGTGCATTGGAGTTTATTCATCCCAAGTCCTATTCCTCAGCTAACCTGCAAACATGTTCAGACTAAAAAGCTAGGGTATCATGCCCTAAAATCTTTTTTTGAAGATGTAAGCCTTTTGAAGACAGAAAAGGGTAACAGGAATGTGGGGTTTTAGGCTCTGATGTTAACTGATGGGGGAGAAAAGTTCAGGTTGGTAAAACTACAGTGCGATTCAAAGCATCTTACACAGGAAGCTGCTCTGTCTGTCGAGACTCTAGGCTAAGGCAGAGGTAGTTGTAGTGGCCACTATAACAGAAATGAGAGGAATCGAGAAATTATGTGAAACCTATAACAATTTTGAATATCTGATTATCTTGATAATGGGAGATCAAGGAAACTTTTATGTGTTGTTCAAAAGCATTGTGCACATTGAAATCTATGTATACACATCCATTAAAAAAACAGCATGGAAGGGTAGACCTTACTACCAGTATTCTTTATTGTATGTAAAGGCTCCTAGTTAAGATGAAATAAGTACTTTTTATTTGTTTGTGAAGTCTGAATCTAGGTCCTGATTATCAGACTTTTTTTCTGCTGTAAGGAAACCAATGAAGTTTTGAATGAAAAAAAAAAAAAAAGAGCGATTTTAGGAAGACAATGTGGCCACTGATACTCCAGCCACATTCAACTAGGGCGAAAAATCTTAACAAGGGTGCTGAGAGTGGTTCCAGTGATCATCAAGGGCTTATGGCTTTTAGAAGGGTCAAAGTTTTGCATAAAACTTGCGAGGGAGCCAGGGACCAAAAGGCTGCGAGTTTCTGCTGAGAATCAGAGCACAGCCTTTCTGCACGCAGGGGCTTGGCTCGCCTCCTTCCCTGTCTTGCCTCCTGCACCACTCTATATTCTTCCCACTCCCAACCCTTCCACTGCAGCCTTTTGGCTCCATTACCCAATAAGACAGGAGAGAAGGAAAAAGCCAGTAGAAGGGTGGGAGGTGCATAGGGGTCCCTGTGGAATGGGCTTTCCTCCCCACCTCCCTCTTTGAAAATGAAAGAAGTGCCTCAAAGGAAACAACACCTTTTCCCTTCTCTTGTCGCACCCTGTCTGAAATTTGCTTTCTTCCAAACAACACCCCATTCCTTTATTTGTGCTTCCTTTCTGGTGCTCTATTTATAGAAGGTATTTCTATTATTTTTCTTGCTGTCTCTCTCTTTCTGCTGCTGCCTCTGTCTCTGTTTCTTCTTCCTCTTCCTTTTTCTCCCTCTAGCTTCTAGCTTGTATCTGGTCCTGCTGAGAAAATATAATACTGCCTTATTTGTGACTCTGCAGTCATTTCCATGGCAACCGACCCATGGCCCAGGTATGAGTCTGTGCCTTCGCCATAGGACTGTGCAAGAGAAAAGGCCTTTATTAAAGCCGAGTGCCAGCAGTTTCCCTCCTGCAGCCCTTGCCAAGAGAGAAACTTCTGCAGGAGTCATAGAAGGGACACAGCAATCAAAAGCAGGGTTCCCAGGTTTCCAAAATTTCTCCAGTGTAAATGAGACACCCCCAGCCCGCCGCACATACGTGCAAACATAGACGCACACACACAGGCACACACCACTTCTATTTCTGGACCTATAACCACAGAGGGTTTTTTCTTTTGAAGGGAATCAGCTTTGATGGTGTGGCCTGGAACAAAAGCTTATATCTGAAATGAAATGAGAGGTGGGCTCAGCCGTTTAAGCCTCCCGTGTGTAGAATTCCGGGTAGGGAGCGAGCTGGGACAATGGCAAGGACAAGGATGGATAAAAGCTTATGAAGGTGGTGATGTGGGAATATGGAAAAGATTTTAGAGCCCGTAACTCAATGATGAACAAGAGAGACAGGGAGAGAAAAGGGTTTCGATTGAGTTTTTAATTTTATTATTATTTTTTTTAAAGACGGGGTTTCACCATGTTGGTCAGGCCGGTCTTGAACTCCCGACCTCAGGTGATCCGCCCGCCTTGTCAATTGAGTTTTTAAAGGAGCTCATGAAGTGTTTGCTGTCGTGTAATGTGACTTATACACAGTAAAAAGATAGGACATGACCAGGGAGACTTCCATCTCTCCTCAGGTGTCTCTTTCCCGTTTTCTGCCCTTCTCCTTTGGATCACTGCGTTTTGTTCCAAAGTAAAAGGCTTTTGTCTGGGTCAAAGGAATATCATTTTGGGAAGATGCAAGAAACAGCGTATTCCTAAGGCCCCTCTTCCCTCCTTTCCCCTCCCTTCCCCGGGAGCACTTGAATCCAGATAAAGACAAGACAAAGGAAGGGTCTCTCTCCCATCCCTCCTGAGAAATGTCTGCACATTAAAAACAAATGGAACCTGCTTACAGCCTGGAGCCAAGAGGGTGTTCGGGGTTTCTACTACAACCAAGATGAGTTAATCTTTATTAAGCAGATGTATAGAGGACCAGCTCGTCTCCATAACATCTCCACGGCCTTCCGCTCCCCATTTCTTTTATTGATCTTCCTGTCTAAATGAGTACTTCTAAACTCAGTGGGAGTTTTCCAATTAGATAAAAGCAATTCATGTCGCCTGCTGCCTCCGTGCTGCACTAACAGCCCCAAACTAAGAGAGCATATTCAAGACTTCTTGGCAGAACAACCTGCTTTAATCAAAGCGGCCCCCTTGTGAGCACCCTCATCTACAGGACATTTCTCTTAATATGTGAAGGCTTTCTTTATTGGAGGTTGAGAAAATGGACTCCTTTTCCAGGAGCGGGGGTTTCAAGGTACACTGTGTGGTTAATGAAGAAGTGCATCGGCCCACTCTCTGGGCTGGTATTTCAGAAAAGGCATTTTGGCAAGCCTTTTTAGAACACCCAACTTGAGAATTTTCAGATGTGTGAGACTTCTGCTCGGAGCAGACCTTGTGGCCTTGAACTCTCACAGCCGCCTGGGGTCCTCCTATGCCTGGATGAGTTGCAGCTCGGGTAGGCAGTGTCCCAAGGGCTCCTCCCACTGTCAGGAGGGCCAAAGAGAGGATGGAGGAGGGGTGGTGCCTTCTATCCCAGCCTGTGCATCATTGTGAATTGGTGAACACAGGGGGTCCAAAGCCTGGACAACAGCAGGGGCCTCCCGTGACCTGCTGTAGTTGGTCCAAGCCTTCTGCCTGAAGTTCAAGGTCTTTTTGCAAGGCAGCCTTACTTCTCCTTCTTAACCCTTTCTGTTCTGGCCTGCCTCGTCTTCCATGTAGCTAGGCTGCTATATTTGCTGATTTTGGGTCATCCTTTCCACCTTAAAAGGCTGCCCTCCTCACTTGGAGAAGGAAAGTCTGAGCTTCCCATCTCTCTTCCACCTCCAGGTTTCTTTCATCCTGTTAATATTGTCTTGCTTAGTCACTAATTAGAGCTATTACCCTTTATGGAGTGCTTGCCATGTGCCAGACATTGTATTGGGTTGTTTGTGTGTAATTAACAAAGCCAAACTTCACAATGTCCCTATAAATAGATGCTATTACTTATCCCCCTTGTTACAGATGAGAAAACTGAGGTGAATCACCTTGCAAAGCATTGAAATTACATCTGTGTGATTCCAAAATTCTTGGAATTTAGCCTCATGCCTAGGCAAGGATTAATAATAATCATAATGGTAATGAAAATAAGTTGTTTGTGTTTGAAGCCACATAGCACAAGCCATGTTAGCAAAACATAAGGTTAGCAACAATGATCTTTGACCCTACAGCCTTCTCAGGCAAAATGACTGGGATCTCCCCACTTCCTTCTTTTTTTTTTTTTTTTTTTTTGTTTCACTCTTGTTGCCTAGGCTGGAGTGCAATGGTGCGATCTCGGCTCACCGCAACCTCCGCCTCCTGGGTTCAGGCAATTCTCCTGCCTCAGCCTCCTGAGTAGCTGGGATTACAGGCACGCGCCACGATGCCCAGCTGATTTTTTGTATTTTTAGTAGAGACGGGGTTTCACCATGTTGACCAGGATGGTCTCGATCTCTTGACCTCGTGATCCACCCGCCTTGGCCTCCCAAAGTGCTGGGATTACAGGCGTGAGCCACCGCGCCCGGCCCCACTTCCTTCTGTTTCTAAAGCACCTGCATTTTTGTTGGAGACTGATAAAGCTTTCCTATAGCCACTCTAGGGGCAGAGCTCTGTGACAAGGCCTGGGGATCCCATTTAGGGAAACTATGGGAGGTTTAGTTGGGATCTAATTGGCAAAGGATTTGATTTCCTTAAATTTTGTTGCTTCCAAAGGGAAATACTTAGATCTTTAGAATTGTTTTTTTTTTGAGACAGACTCTCACTCGAGGGCCAAGGCTGGAGTGCAGTGGTGCAATCTCGGCTCAGTGCAACCTCTGGCTCCTGGTTTCAAGCAATAGTCCTGCCTCAGCCTCCTTAGTACCTGGGACCACAGGCATGCACCCACGCCTGCCTGATTTTTGTATATTTTGTAGAGAAGGGATTTCACTGAGCTCGTTCTTCTCCCACCTTGGCCCCCAGAAGCACTGGGATTACAGGTGCAAACCACTGTGCCCAGCTTAGACGTTTTTTATAGCTTCCTTTCTCTCAAGGAATTCGGGCCAAGTTGCTCTGAGAGGGGACTGGGGACATGTACAAACATTGCTCTCAAAAGCGGTCTGTTCTGCCGACCTCAAACAAATGCTTTAGAAAAGGGAGCAGCCTCGTCAGTGCAGACCTCCCCTTTCTCCAGATTTGTTCCTTCATTCCCACAGACAGGAAGTATCTTTGTTCTTCCTGTTTTCTCAGGATTCTCCGTTCTGGTGTTCTGGAATTTACCTGCTAGTCTCAAAATTGCACTTTGCCATTCTTCCCCAAAGGGCAGATAGATTCTATACAAATAAGATTTTTGGCAGTTAGTGTTGGTAGGCCAGACCCAGCTAGTCTGATGTGGTGGTAGGTGCCCTCCTTCACACCCCCACCTTCAGTTGATTATTGCAGCTGGCTTGACAGAAGCTAGAAGGCAGGGGAGGTCGCCAGGCTCTTCTGTGGCCACTGGTATCTGAGCGCCGGGCTAGCTGCGCACTGGCTGGGTATGGAGATGTCTGGCAATCACTGCTCATGTTGTTGCAATGTGAACCCAAAGCAAAGCGGAAAGCTAAGGCAACGAATGTGGTGGAGGTCATTGATAGTGACATGACTTTGACATTGAGTCATGCCTTCTCTTCCATTTCTGCTCTGGCTCAGCATTTGAGTAATCCAGACCCAGCGAAGGAGGTGGAGCATCTCCATTAGCTCTCTTCTTTCCCTTCTTTTCCCGTCTCCCACTCACAGCACAGCCTCAGGAGAGGTGCAGCTCGGTCTCCACTTGCCTGTGTTGCTTTGGTGGACTAAACTAGGCCTTTCTCTGACCCATGATATTCACACTGTCTGTGTGAGGAGAGCCAGGGTGGTGAGGAATGAGACCCCTCTTGAATACTGAATTTCTGGGTCTTGACTTCTCAGCAGTGGCCTCTTCTTTCCTGGCAGGCCTTGTCACATCATCATTTCAGCTGCACCTGGGGACTGTGAGCCAGAGAATGATGTGGCTGCATTGTTCAGAAGCCTCAGGCACCTGCTGTTCAGAATCTCCATGAAGCTATTGCAGAAGGCTCTCGAAAGAGGCACTTGACCTTCCCTACCTCAGAGGACAGAAGAGCCAGGGACTAGCATTGGAATCAGAGCCCGTTCTAGCTGGAGGGTTCACCTTTGCTCTTGGGAAGAAAAGGAAGTGTTTGAAGATTCAGTAAATCTTCTGTTCATTATCAAACCCCAGCAGGACTTTATGATAATTTTTATAACTTCTTCATTCAAAACTCTGGGTGCTATGAAGGTTAATAACTTGTGTTTATCAAAACTTCCCTTCAAGGAACTCAGAGAGCTTTGTAGACATTATCTAATTCAGCAGCACCACAGGACAAGGAAACAGGAAAGGGGGAGAGGATGAACAGACAAAACTATCCCAGTTTAGGAGAACTGATAGCATTAATAGCGCCAACAGGGAGTTTAAGTGAGTTTTAGAAAATCACAATACATGTTGCAAGCCATCCAGGAGGAAGCCGCTTCACCCCCAGCGCTGGCTGCTTCAGACCGCCATCCAGTTCCTCTGCTGTCCATGGGAGGGAGACGGGCCACTTGGCTACAATTTTCTCATCTGTAAAGTGGGCCAATAAGTCTTATTTTTTGGCATTGTGGTGAGATTTAGTAAGGTAAAGGAGTAAAGGCACCAGCACAGCGACTGGCGTGTTGTTAGTGCTCAGTGACTCACCTCCCCATGCCCCACTTTCCAGGGAGCCACAGAATGTTTTCCTGGTTGACTGAAGGAGTAGATTGTATGTCTTGTACTCTGCTGAGTATGAGGAGGAAGTGTGGGATGCAGGGCGTTATTTGAGGATAAAGGGACAGTTGTCATTTCTCACCTATGGAAGTTCTGACACCCAAAGGGTGCAGCCTAGTATTGTGAGAAAACCGACCCTCCCTCCCTGAAACCTTGAGCAAAAAGAGCACATATCTGAGTAGAAAGTGAAGTGGAGATCTGAAGCAAGTTTATAGTTAATTGGTCTGGGGGTGAAAAAAGAGCCTCTGCCTAAATTGTCTTTGCCTTTCTGGGTTGAGTCATTTGTGGAGGTTTACATTACTCAGCTCATTACTCCAGTCTTCTTTTGCTCTCACTGGAAAACGAAGCTTCCATGAGCAGGCGCTTGACCTGTGTCTGGTTTGGAGTATCCAAGAATGGCTAGAGATCTCCAATTTTAAGGCAGGAAATGGCTTGAAAGATTTTTCTCTCAAGATTCACAAATAAGGATGCGTGGTACCACAACCCCTTTAGTATCTGTAACTTTTTGGGGTGTTAAAAGTCACATGGAGAAGAGAAAAGGAAGAACTCATACAACAAAAGGTCCTTAGGAGCTTTACTGGTGTCCTCAAGACTGCCCAGTGTGGGGAGCCCGGCCTTGGGCTGCTCCCAAGCAGGCTCCCCATTGCATATTCTGAACAAGACTTGGGTAAGAAAATGAAGCACCTCTCTCTTATTGATTTCTTTGTTGTTTCCACACTAATTTTAGCCCCAGTCCACCCATGCATATCAGGTGGGATGACTGTGGGGCAGCAGAAGCTTTTGGCATATAGCCAGAGGTCTGAAGTTCCTTTTGTTTCCTGCTACAGGAGCTTGTCTGTCTTTGATACAGTCTAGCCCAAGAGGGCTTTGTTAGACATCTTGCCATCAATGGTATTGCTCGAATTTACCTTCTCCTGTCCTGCATCTTAAAGCAAATAAATTTTGTACTTACATGTGTTAGCCAGTGAAAAGACAAAGGCACACTGTGCCAGGGCAAAAGGGGTGGAAGAGCCTTGCCAGGTGGTTGTGGTGATAGGGAAATGATGACTGAAGTGTGGATGTCTGTAGCTTCTTGTGGGGGCAACTTTTCACCGAGTGAGAGTGCAGAATTGCTCTCCCAGTTTGAATGGGAGCCATCCTGAGCATCAAGGCCGTTTTACTGATACCATATTGCAAACACAGTGACGACACAAAAGAAGACAAAAGTTTTGTTTTGCTGCTAAGTAGGCCTTTCCTCTCCTCTTCAGATTACAATTATTATCCAAAGTTTAGAAGAGGAAGTAAATGTACTCATTGAAATGTTCTCTGCATTTCCTAGCCTCACCTTGAAGCCACACAGAGTGCTCCAGCATCTAGGAAATTTCTTTCCTAGGTATTACCTAGAGAGTGAGGAAAACTGCCTTCCCTGGCTCTCAGCTGAGGCCTTAGAGGCAGGCGGGAAGCTGTTCTGAGACCCTTACCTCTGAATGTCCCAATTCCAGTAGTTTTAAATCTCAGCCATAAATGTTTCAGAAGTGTGCTTTTTTTTTTTTTTTTTTTTTTTTGCACTTGTTGTGTATATTCAGTGATTTAATGATCCATCCCATGACCTAGTATTGCTATTGCTGTTGAATGTGTAATTCTCTACTTGCAGATGGGCTTTGTTTTTCATCGGTCTCCTAGGCTTTAATTGGAGAATGTTTCATGAAATAGCATAAAGAACAGGTGCTCAGGACTCATGAAGCAATTAGGAGGGAGATCCAGGTGATCATCCAACAAAGAGGCATCCTCCAGGGCTGGGAGTTGAGAGAAGCTGAGTGAAGAGCTGGATTTGGCTCCTGGTTTCATGGGCATTAAGTTAAACTAAAATTAGTAGTGTGCATTGTGGAACCTGTGAAACACAGGAAGAAAAATCACATGTAGTTCAAGACCAGTGCTGGAGGGCCTTGGCAAAGCTGCTGGAAAATGGGTGTGGCTGGGATTGGTTCTGTTGTCTCAGGTCCACAACCTGACTGGCCATGGACAATTAACCTAAGTCCTAGGCTGCCTGCCAAGGGGTTTGCTAGACCCTGGGTAGTTGCAATATGAGGACCTGTCTAAACTCTTAGCAAGTTATGTTCTTTCTAATTGAAAGGTCACTGACTTGTCCTGAGGGAGAGAGACCTCTAGAGCCAGCACATGTAAGTATTATTCCTTTTCACACTAATCCAGATCTGTCCTTGATTACTTCCCAAGGAGTTGGACATTTCGTCCTCTGAAAAGTTATTCCGCATTCATTCATTCACTTATGTATTAAACACTTTTTGAAAGCCATGTACTAGACAGAATGCTGTAAATAGAGCAATGAACACACACGGTCCTACTCCAAGGATTTGGTGCCTCGTGGGGAAGACAGGTGCATCTACAAGTGCTTCCCATCTGAGAATAGTAATTGCTAGGATGGTTGTTTGCACATGTGAAGGGAGAATTTAACTCAGTCTCTCTCTCTCTCTCTCTCTCTCTCTCTCTCGCTCTCTCTCTCTCTGCCAGGGAAGGTTTCCACAAAGAGATAATGAGTCTTGCAGGGCATGCTGAAGCTAAAAGATGATGGGAGGTGGGAAGTAGGGATGGGTGGAAAGAAGAATCTAAGCAAAAGAATAAAGTCTACATGCAAGAGCATGTTTCCCAAGTGAGCAAAGCCTGCAGCCTTCTGAAATATGCTGTGCATTTCTGGGGGTGAAGAAGGGAGCAGCAGGAGCCTGTCACCCCTCACTGTTCCCTTGAGTAATAGAGTACGAAGAGACTTTTCTTGGCTGTCTCCAAGGAGAGAGTTTAGTCCACAATAGACTCACCAGATGAAACAAAATTCAAAATACCCAGTTATATGTGAATTTCAAATAAACAATGAATAATTTTTTTAGCATAAGTATATCCTATGCTATATTTGGGATATACTTACACCAAATAATTATTTTTTTGTTAATCTGAAATTTAAATTTAACTGAGCATCCTGTGTTTTATCTGGTAATCTGGTCTACAGGCATCTCAGGACTAAGCATGCTGAAGGTTGCAGAGGATTTGGATGTTCTAATGGTGGGCCACTTGGCAAGATGGCGCTCAAAAGTTTTCTAGGTTCTTACTTCCCATCTTGAAAAAAATTTTGTAATGTTTATCATTATAGCATAAAGAAAACCATGACGTATGACATAATTTATATAGCAACTCATTCATACGTTCACTTTTAATTGAGTCAACAAATATTTAATATGTTCCAGGCATAGGGTAGACAGTATGAGCTAAGACAGACTTGTGTTCCATTCTTGAGGTATTTTCAAATACTTTTGACAAGTCTCACATTTCTGACAGTTGCCATGTTTTTCCTTCCTGAACCCCCCCTTGCGTCCTCTCTTAACCTCCCCCATGCTTTTGGACCACAAATTGATTCCCACTGCCCTGTTCCTGCCTACAATCCTGTTTTGAATGGCTTAGATGTGCTCATCTCAAAGCTCAGTGTGCACCAGACTACCTGGAGCATTCAACATAGCTGCTGGATTCTTTCCCCAGAGTTTGATTCAGAAGGTCTAGGGTGGCGACCAGGAATATGCTTTTCCAACATTCCCAAGTGAGGCCAATGGTGAGAACCACTGTCTTAGATGATGAGATTCCTGCAAGGCACTTTCATCTCCTAGCTGTCAACTTCATGTTTATCACCCTGAATTCCCTAGAGCTTGGGGTGAAACAGGCTAATCTGCCATTTGGCAAAAGGCACAGGGACTGTTTTGGGAGTAGAATTTTCTGGTTAACCAATGAAAGTATCAGAAGCTGAGGACTTCTGGAAAAGGAGATTTTAAAAGATTTGATAAACAAACATAGCACTTACATATGTAATAAAAGTAGATTGCAGAAAATTTAGAAAAATTCTAAAGGAGACAGTTAAACTAAATAGATAAGAAATATTCACAAATCAACTGATAGTTTCTCCAAATATTATATATATGTATGTATAAATATATTTATATATCAACTCATTCATACTTTTTTCAACCAACATTTACTGAGTGCTTTATTTGTGCCAGGCACTGTTTTAGGCACTGGGGTTATAGTAATGGGGGGAAAAGGAACTCAAAGATCCCCACTTATAGAGCTAATATTCTATTGGGAGATACAGATGATAAGCAAGAATATAAGTAAATATGTACCATAATATGTAATATTTTAGATAGTAAACAGTACTAAAGATAAATTTGTTAACTCAGGACAGGGGCATATGGAATGCAGGGGAGGGCTTGGGGTGACAAGGGAAATCATTGGTGAAAAGGTGATTTTTAAAGAGAACCCGAAGGAAGTGAGGGATTCAGGAGGCTGGTGACAGAACATTCCATGGTAGGGGAGCTGGCAAATGCAAAAGCCTGGAGGGGCAGTATGCCTGCAGTGTTTGAGGAGCAGAGGGCAGTGCGGCTGGAGTGGGTGAACGGAGTGGAGGGCAGTAAGATGGGAGGTTATCTACCAGGCAAAGTGGCTATAACAGCATAGAGTAGTTCTCCAGAAAAGGGAGCAGTTGTGAGCCATTAAGAATCAACATTTACAGCAGTGGGAGAAACTGGATACCTGACCAGTGAAGGGCAGCTGAGCTGGGCACCAGCAGACTTTAAATTCTACCTGTGTGCTGACAACTCCAAGTTCAGATCTTTAGCCAGAGCTCTGGATAAGTAGGGTACCAGATCACGCAGGGACTGCTGGGTCAGAGTGAGGAGTTTGGCTTTTCTCTATGGGAGCTGGAGGTCTTTGGAGGCTTTTGTGCAGAGGAGTGATACTGTTAAATTTCTTTAATAGGATCACTGTGGCAGCTGTTTTGGGAACAGACCTTAGAGGAACAAAGGTTATATCAGGAGAGCAGTTAGGAGGCTACTGTAATATTCCAGACAAGAGGCGGTGGTGGCCTGGACTGGGATGGTGATGGTGGAAATAATGAGAAGCAGTTTAATTTTGGATTATATTTTGAAGGTAGATCCAACAGGATTTGATGATGGACTGGGGAGGGAGTGATAGACATCTCGGCAGAGCAGCTGAAAAAGTAGAATTAACCATCTATGGATAATGGGAAGACTGCAGAGGGAACTGGATTTGGAATGAATATTAGGAGCTCATTTGGGACAAATACAGTTTGAGAATTAGACTTCATCTGGAGATGTTGACGGGCAGTTGGGTATATGAACCCAGAGTTCAGAGGAGAGTTCTGGCTAGAGATCTGAACTTGGAGTTGTCAACACACCTGTGGAGTTTAAGGTCTGCTGGTGCCCAGATCAGATGCTCTTGACTGGATAGGCATCCAGTTTCCCCAGCTGCTGTGAGTGTTGACTCGTAATGGCTCACACTGCTCCTTTTTCTGGAGAACTACTGTATGCTGATTTAGCTACTTTGCCTGGTAGATAGAAGAACATACCTACTACCACCCTACTAGGGAATAGACTGCAGTGAGTGATTGACTGTGGTACAATTCATGCTCCAGAACTTTCTGTGGGATCAGGCTGGAGCTTACCTCAAGCTGAGACCACAGACAGACTTCCTCCCTTCCATTGACCTTTCTGCTTTCCTTACTCCCTATGGGTTTATTCCAAAGCACCCTCTCAATAAACTACGCACATACCTGGATCTGTCTCCCAGGCTCTTCTTCTAGGGAACCTGACCTAATGAGAAAATTCCTTGCCGTTACTGGAGGCATGGGGATGTTTGTGCTGCATGCCTGTGTGTGCCATTCTTCTGGAAGCATTTGGACTTTTTAGGTTTTATATTATCTGATTGTATGATGAGCCGGGATGGATTTGAGATGGTACCGGCCTCCTAACACCCTGCCGTTAGCAATGCAAGGCTTGTTGTGGGTACAGGCAGGAGGTCGGGCTGGTCCTGGGGAGAGGCGAGTCATTATTTCCACCTCAGTGCATTCTAATCATATTTCCCTCTGTCAAACGGAGCAGTACTTTCAGTCTTACTGCAGAGTCTCTGCCTTCCTTCCGCTCGGATCAGAAACAAATCAGCGTGATCAAGCCTGGCAGTAGATCATTTAGAGATTTTTGTCTCTGTTAGTAGCCAAGGGCTGGCAGTGTCTTTTTGTATTTGTGTGTGAATGTGCATGTGCGTTTTGCTTTTAGATCTTAGATGGCACTGCCTCGTGTTTTGAAATGCTGTATATTTTGCACTTTAATTATCAAGAATTGTTGAGGTCATGGGGAAGGACAAGTCAGCATGGAACAAACTTCCTAACTGCAAGTCTGCCCAGCATAAGGATTCTGGTTTCTGTTGAGTCTTTTATACCTTTCTTTACTTTTAGATTTTTACTTATTTAAATTGACATCTAACAATTGTACATATTCCTGGACTACCTAGTGATGTTTTAATACATGTGATGTGTAGCGATAAGATCAGGGTAATTAGCATATCCATCATATCAAACGTGGTTAGTTTCTTTGTATCCTTTTTCTAGCTGTTTGAAACTGTATAATACATGATTGTTAACTGTAGTCATCTTACAGTCGTATTGAACACTGGAATTGATTCCTCCTATCTAGCTGTGGTTTTGTATCCATTAGCAAATCTCTTCATAACCCTGTATTTTCTTTGCCCTTCCCAGCCTCTAGTGTACTCTGTTCTGCTTTTTACTTCTATGAAATCAACTTTTCTTGGCTTCTGCATTCGAATGAGAACATGTGGTATTTAACTTTCTGTTCCTGGCTCATTTCACTTAACATAATGTCTTCCAGTTCCAATCATGTTGCCGTGAATGACAGAATTTCATTCTTCTTAATGGCTGAGTAGTATTCCATGGTAAAGACCAAAAAAAGTTTAGACTTGATAAACTAATTCAGTGAAGTTGCAAGATACAAAATCAATATACAAAAATCAGTGATGTTTCTACACCTAAACAATGAATTAGCTGAAAAAGAAATCGACAAGGCAATGCCATTTACAATAGCTACAAAAAAAACAAAACAAACAAAAAACAAAACAAAACAAAAAAAACACCTAAGAGTTAGTTTAACCAAGATGTAAAACCTTTACAAAAAGCTATAAAACATGAATGAAATAAATTAAGAGGATACAAACTAATGGAAAGACATCCCATGCTTGTAGATTGGAAGAATTAATATTGTGAAAATGACCATACAACCTAAAACAACCTACAGATTCAGTGCAATCCCTATCAAAATACCAACGATAATCTTCACAGAAATAGAAAAAAAAATCCTAAAATTTACATGGAATCACAAAAGACCCTGAATAGCCAAAGCAATCCTGAGCAAAAAGAACAGAGCTGGAGGTATCATACTCCCTGACTTTACAATGTGCCACAAAGTGGTAGTAGCCAGAACAGCATGGTACCAGCATAAAAACAGACACATAAACCAACGAAACAGAACAGAGAACTCAGAAATTAATTTACAAATCTACAGCCAACTGATTTTTTGACAAAGGTGCCAAGAACACTCATTGGGAAAAGGACAATCTCTCCAACCGATGGTGCTGGGAAAACTGGATATCCATATACAGAAGACTGAAACTAGATTCCTACCTCTCACCCTGTCAAAAATAAACTAGAAATGAATCAAAGAGCTATACATAAGGCCTGAGAACATAAAACTGCTAGAAGAAAACAGGGAAAATGCTTCAGGACATTGGTCTGGGAAAGGATTTTATAATTAAGACCTCAAAAACACAGGCAACAAAGCAATTACCCAAACATGATTGCCCTGTCCCAGTCAATTCTTACCCCTACGCTGTATAACCAGTATTCTGATTTCTGTCTCCACACATTAGTTTTCTTTTTCTTGAATTTCATGTAAACGGAATCATAGAATATGTTGTTGTTTGTGCCTGGCTTTCTTTGATTCATTATTTTGTCTATAAAATTTATCCATGTAGCTTTATGTTATAGTAGTTCTTTCAAAATTTCTGGATGGTATTCATTCTATGAATATACCACAATTTATGCTTCTCTTATGTATTTTCTTACTGAATTGTTTCCAATTTTTGGCTCCCTTCATATTTTCAGAACCATGTTAGTGTCTATAAACCGTTTTAATGCTTTTTCTTCCCCATAAGAAGCCAGCACCATACACAGGATGGGGATTTGTACCTTATCTTAATTTTATAGATGAGAAACCTTTGCAGAGTTTTCATGGACTCATTCAACGTTACACAGCCGTGTGGGAAATAGAGGCAGAACTGGAACTCGGGTTTCTTGACTTCCAGTCTCTTAATCTTTGCCAGATCTCTGCTGGCATTTCCCTTGAAATTCCTGGCATCAGGAGCCCAAGTTGGGGGCCCTCTTCATCCCTGGAGGTGATAAAAACTGCTTTTCTGACTGCTGAGACCCTGTTGAGACACCTTATTTGCCTGGAACCTGTTTTATGCTTGAACAAGTGCAGTTTCTCCCCATACCACTTCAGCACAGAGAGATGCACTTGACACTCAGGGAGCAGCCACAATTAAGTCTCTTTCAAAGGGAAGCAGCTGAAATCCCCACTTGACAGTGCCTGGAGATTAAGCAGTTACAGCAAAAACGTATGCCTGTCAGGTACGGGCAGGGAGCAAGAACGTGCTGCGTGGATGTCATCTGCAAGGACACCTGGACTTAGATGTGTCATTGTAACGGTCCCCGCTCCAGGAGGTTTGGCAAAACCGACAGGACGCAGCACCCGCCCTCCTGCCAATTCTCTGGAGCAGGCACCGGAGGGTGGGAAGACTGTCAGTATTTAGGGAGCAGGTTGAATAGGCCACAGAACAGACAGTGCCCTAAGCATCGCTTCTGGTGATTTCTCAGCTGAGTATCCAGGAAGGAGCCATTTTCATTCTGTCACTCTGTCACGAGCCTCACAAATCCTCATAATGCCTGTGCCGCATTCCTGCAGGATTCCAAAGGGCCTAACAATGACGGACTCTGTGGTGGTGGCTGTGCCTCTGCTCTCTCTTTTCCCCACCGTTCCTCCTTCCTTCCACCATCTCTATTGCTTTCCTTTCTTATTTTCCTTTCTCTCATAATTGATTAAAAAAAAAAAAACAACCACCAAAGACGAGCCTCTAGGATAGAGTAATTAAGATTTACAGAGTGTTTCTGGCACAAAAAGGCCTCTAGTCTTCACAAGCCCCATGCATGTTAAAGTCTTGTTACATGTTTACAGATGACAAATGCAAACAGAGAAATTCAGCAGGCTGATAAGTGCAACCTGGTTTTCCTAGGGCTTTCTGCATTCTGGGAATTCCCTTTATCCTGGGAAATAGGGAGAGTTGGTCACTGTAAGGTGGAGTGACTTACCTAAAATGACAAGCCAGGAAGTTCCAAGGATGAGATTTGAACTCAGATCTCCCTGGTTCCCAAAGTGGCATTTTTCTGGTTCTCTGATGTTGGCTTTTCCTAGGCATTTCTTTGTTTGCCCTTTGAGGGATAGGCCTGGCAGCCTATGACATACAGTCAGAGATGCCCACTGACAGGGACTTAGTTGGCTCAGGAGAGGATGGGGAACAACCTTAAGGTTAGCTTAAGTGACACACAGTCTCAGATGCGCCCCCACTGGCAGCCTGGTCCACCTGACTTCAGCTGAGAAGAGGCAAAAAGCCTATTTATTTATGTAGTGCAGGTAAAAAGAAGCAGTAGAAATACTTCCAGTGACTACTCTTCCTAATTTCCTAACCTTGGCTCAATTTAGGAATTCCCAAGGTTTGGGAAAACGGTATAGTTACAAGGTTGTGATGTAGTGACTTGTTGGATTGTAGCCTGCAAACTGCCAGATTCCTCATTTTTGGCCAGTTTGGGGGCAAGTCATGTGTTTTAATGGGGTCTCAAAGCCTTTTTTTTTTTTTCTCAAGTGGCATGTATCCAGCAGCAGTCCCACCCCTGTCAGGGGCTCTGCCCTCTTAGAGTGCAAACAACCCTCTGTTCCACAGGAGCAAGATCAACATTCCCACCACCCTTTTCCCCAAGGTCAATGTACCTTTACCAAGTACTTCATTTTCTTCGACTCTACCTCTTTTTTTAGAAAATTATAGTTTGTTTTCATTTTAGTAAAGTGCACGTAACATAAAAAGTATAATTTTAACTATTTTCAACTGTACAATGCACTGGCATTAAGAACATTCACGTTGTTGTATAACCATCGTCTCTTCTCAAATTTGGAAATTTTTCGTCATCTCAAACTGAAACTCAGTACCCACAAGACATAAGGCCACTCCTCATTTGCTACTACCTCCAACCCCTGGTAACTAGTGTGTGTGTGTGTGTATATATATATATATATATATATTTTTTTTTTTTTTTTTTTTTTTTTTTTTTTTTTTTTTTTTTTTTTTTTTTTTTTTTTTTTTNTTTTTTTTGAGACAAGGTCTTACCCTGTTATTCAGGCTGCAATATAGTGGTGCAATCATGGCTCACTGCAGCCTTGACCTTCCCAGGCTCAGGTGATCGTCTTGCCTCAGCCTCCCCGGTAGTTGGGACTACAGGCATGTGCCACCATGCCTGGCTAATTTTTTGTATTTTTCGTAGAGACAGAGTTTCTCCATGTTGCCCAGGCTGGTCTTGAATTTGTGGGCTCAAGCAATTTGCCTGCCTTAGCCTCCCAAAGTGTTGGGATTACAGGCATGAGACACTATGCCTAGCCAGTAACCACTATTCTACATTCTGTCTCTATGAATTAAATATTCTGAGACATTCATTTAAGTGAAATCATATGCTATTTTTCTTCTCATGCCTGGCTTATTTCACTTGTCAAAATGTTTTCAAGGTTCATTTGTGTTGTAGCATGTATCAATATTTTATTCTTTTTTAGACTGAATTATATTGCATTATATGTATATGACACATTTTGTTTATCTGTTCATTCACTGATAGACATTTGGGCTGCTTCCATTTTTGGCTATTGTGAATAATGCTGATATGAACATTGGTGTACAAATATCTGTTCAAGTCTGTGCTTTCATTTCTTTTGAATATATACTTAGGGGTAGAATTTCTGGACCATATGATAATTTAATGTTTCATTTTTTGGGGAACCACCATACTGTATTGCACAGTGACTTTACCATTTTACATTCTCATCAGCAGGGCACAAGTGTTCCAATTTCTTCACACCCTCACCAATACTATTTTCTCCTTTTTTGTTTCTAAACAATAGACATCCTAATTGGTGTGAAGTGGCATCTCATTGTAATTTTGATTTGCGTTTTTAAAATGATTAGTGTTGCTGAATGTCTTTTTATGTGCTTACAGGCCATTTGTGTATCTTCTTTGGAGAAATGTTTATTGAAATAGTTCACTTATATTTAATGCAGTTGTGTGTCTTGTTGAGTTGTAGTGTTTCTAAAACATATATTCTAGATATTAATCAGTTAGACTAATCAATTGTCATAAAGGGAGACAACACATGCTACATAATAAATATAGAACAAGATGACCAAAAACTAACAATTAAAAGATCAGAAAGCATAATTAACAAATTCTGCTTCATAACATATGTAGATCATTGCAATAAACAGCTAAGATATGCCTGTATTTTCAAATATGGGTGTACTTTGGAGATATTGTGGGTTCAGTTACAGACCATTGCAATAAAGCAAATATCACAATAATGTGAGTCACACAAAGTTTTTGGCTTTCCAGTGCATATAAAAGTTATGTTTATACTATACTGTAGTCTACTGAGTGTAATAGCATTGTGTCTAAAAAGCAATGTAAATATCTTAATTAAAAAATACTTTATTGCTAAAAATGCTAATGATCATCTGAGCCTTCAGTAAGTCATGATCATCCTGATGGTAGAGGGGTCTTGCCTCTATGTTGGTAGGTGCTGACTGATCAGGGTACTGCTTGCTGAAGGTTGGGGAGGCTGTGTTAGTTTCTTAAAATAGAACAGCAATGAAGTTTGCTCCATAGATTGACTCTTTCACAAAATATTTTTCGGTAGCAGGCAATGCTGTTCGATAGCATTTTATCCACAGTAGAACTTTCAAAATTGCAGTCAATCTTCTCAAAGCCCTTTGCTACATTAAATAAGTTTATGTAATATTCTAAATGCTTTGTCATAATTTCAATAATGTTCATAGCATCTTCACCAGGAGTAGATTCTATCTCAAGAAACTATTTTCTTTGTTCATCCATAAGAAGCAAAGCTCATCCATTCAAGTTTTATCATGAGATTGCAGCAATTCAGTCATATCCTTAGAGTCTAATTCTGATTCTAGTTCTCTTGCTAATTCAAACACAACTACAGTGACTTCTTCCGTGAAGTCTTGAGCCCCTTAAAGTCATCCGTGAAAGCTGAAATTAACTTCTTCCTGACCCCTGTTAATGTTATTTTGACCTCTTCTTATTAATCAAGAATGTTCTTAATGGCATCTAAATCCTTTCCAGAAGGTTTTCAATTTACTTTGCTCAAATCCATCAGGGGAATCACTATGGCAGTGATAGCCTCACGAGGTTTATTTCTTAAGTGATAAGACTTGAAATTTGAAATTACTCTTCAATTTGTGGACTGCAGAAGAGATGTTGTGTTAGCAGGCATGAAAGCAATATTAATCTTCTCATATATCTCCATCAGAGCTCTAGGGTGAGCAGGTGCATTGTCAATGAGCAGTAATATTTTGAAGGATACCTTTTTTTTTCTTTTCCTAAGTAGTAAGTCTCAACAGTGGGCTTAAAATCTTCAGTAAACCCTGCTATAAACAAATGTGTTGTCATCCAGGCTTTGCTGTTCCATTCATAGAGCACAGAAAGAGTAGGTTTGGCATAGCTCTTAAGGGCCCTAGGATTTTCAGAATGGTAAATGAACATTGGCTCCAATCTAAAGTTACCAGCTTCATTAATCCCTGACAAGAGGGTTAGCTTAAGCTTTGAAAGTTGGAAGCCAGGCATTGACATGTCCTCTCTAGCTATTAAAATACTAGATGGCATCTTCTTCCAACAGAAAACGGTTTCATCTATGTTGGAAATCTGTTGTTCAGCGTTGTACCTGTATGAATTATCTTGGCTAGATCTTCTGGTCCACTCGCTGCACACATCAGCACTTGCTGCTTCACCTTGAACTTTTATGTTGTGGAGATGGCTTCTTTCCTTAAGCCGCATGAACCAACCTCTTCTAGCTTCAAACGCTTCTTCTGCAGTTTCCTCTCCTCTCATCTCTCAGCCTTCATGAACTGAAGAGAGTTAGAGTCATGCTGTGGATTAGGATTTGGCTTAAAGGAATGTTGTGGCTGATTTGACCTAGCCAGACTACTAAAACTTTCCATCAACAATAAATCTGTCTTACTTTCTTATTATTCATGTATGCACTGAAGTAACAATTTTAATTTTCTTCAAGAACTTTTTCTTTCCATTCACAACTTGGCTGTTTGGTATAGAAGCCCTAGCTTTTGGCCTATCTTAGCTTCTGATGTGCCTTCCTCTTAAGCTTAATCATTTCTAGCTTTTGATTTAAAGAGAGATGTGCAATTCTTCCATTTATCTGAACACTTCAATGTCACGATAAGGTTATTAATTGGCCTAATTTCAGTATTGTTGCATCTCAGTGACCCAACTTCTTTATATGGCTTAGTCAAGCCGGTTTTGGCCAATTCCCAAATTAAATTTACTATTCGATACAGAATTATATGATTCATTTTCTATTTTAAGCCAAGCTTGCTTACTTCCTCAACCTCATACTTTTGTGCATCCCTTGGTGATGCATGCAATTTCTGCAAGGGGGAATCCCCTCACACAAGGCTGACATATGCTGTTATTTTCTGCTACCCAAGATTATGTAATTCAAATAGATCTTAAGGGAATGCACCCTAGACATATTTAGACAAAGGATAAAACAGGATGGAGTGAAGAGTGAGCTCAAATTCATGAAAAAACAAATCAAGAGATATGTCATCTTTGTTTAGAGGTTGCAGGCTCATGGAAGTGGTGACATTTTCCAGGGAGGGTAGAATTGTGTGAAAGGGAGAAGACAGGAAGGGATTAAGAATTTTCATGTATGTTCCAGGCACCATACAGATGCCATTTTATTTAATCCTTATAACAAACTGTATGAGGCAGTAGATTTACACACAAGGATGGCAAGGCTTGGAGTGGGCAAGTGACTTGTCCAATGTCTCACGCAGTTTTTTTTAAATTGTACTTTAGGTTCTGGGGTACATGTGCAGATCATGCAGGATTGTTGCATAGGTACACACATGGCGATGTGGTTTGCTGCCTCTATCTCCTCGTCACCTACATTTTGCATTTCTCCCCATGTTATCCCTCCTTCACTTCCCCACCCCCACTTCGCTGTCCCTCCCTTGGCCCCCCTCAACAGACCCCAGTGTGTGATGCTTCCCTCACTGTGTCCATGTGTTCTCATTGTTCAACATCCACCTATGAGTGAGAACATGCAGTGTTAGATTTTCTGTTATTGTGTCTGTTTGCTGAGAATGATGGTTTCCAAATTCATCCATGTCCCTACAAAGGACACGAACTCATCATTTTTTATGGCTGTATAGTATTCCATGGTGTATATGTGCCACATTTTCCTTGTCCAGTCTATTGTTGATGGGCATTTGGTTTGGTTCCAGGTCTTTGCTATTGTAAACAGTGCCGCTATGAACATACATGTTCGTGTGTCTTTATAATAGAATGATTTATAATCCTTTGGGTATATACCCAGTAATGGGATTGCTGGGTCAAATGGAATTCCTATTTCTAGGTCATTGAGAAAGTGTCACACTGTCTTCCACAATGGTTGAACTAGTTTACACTCCCACCAACACTGTAAAAGTGTTCCTATTTCTTCACATCCTCTCCAGCATCTGTTGTCTCCAGATTTTTTAATGATTGCCATTCTAACTGGCATGAGATGGTATCTCAATGTGGTTTTGATTTGCATTTCTCTAATAACCAGTGATGACGAGCATTTTTTTCATATATTTGTTGGCCTCATATATGTCTTCTTTTGACAAATGTTCATATCCTTCACCCACTTTTGAATGGATTTATTTGTTTTTTTCTTGTAAATCTGTTTTAGTTCTTTATAGATTCTAGATATTAGCCCTTTGTCAGATGGGTAGATTGCAAAAATTTTTTCCCATTCTGTTGGTTGCTCGTTCACTCTAATGATTATTTCTTTTGCTGTACAGAAGCTCTAGAGTTTACTTAGATCCCATTTGTCTATTTTGGCTTTTGTTGCCAATGCTTCTAGTGTTTTAGTCATGAAGTCCTTGCCTATGCCTATGTCCTGAATGGTTTTGCCTAGGTTTTCTTCTAGGGTTTTTATGGTGTTAGGTCTTATGTTTAAGTCTTTAATTAATCTGAAGTTAATTTTAGTGTAAGGTGTCAGGAAGAGGTCCAGTTTCTGCTTTCTGCACATGGCTAACCAGTTTTCCCAATACCATTTATTAAACAGGGAATCCTTTCCCCGTTGCTTGTTTTTGTCAGGTTTGTCAAAGATCAGATGGTTGTAGATGTGTGGCATTGCCTTCAAGGCCTCTGTTCTGTTCCATTGGTCTATATCTCTGTTTTGGTACCAGTACCATGCTCTTTTGATTACTGTAGGCTTGTAATACAGTTTGAAATCAGGTAGCATGATGCCTCTAGCTTTGTTCTTTTTGCTTAGGATTGTCTTGGCTATGCAGGCTCTCTTTTGGTTCCATATGAAGTTTAAGGTGCTTTTTTCCAGTTCTGTGAAGAAGGTCATTGGTAGCTTGATGGGGATAGCATTGAATCTATAAATTACTTTGGGAAGTATGGCCATTTTCACAATATTGATTCTTCCTAACCAAGAACATGGAATGTTTTTCCATCTGTTTGTGTCCTTTCTTATTTTCTTGAGCAGTGGTTTGTAGTTCTCCTTGAAGAGGTCCTTTACATCCTTTGTTAGTTGTATTCCTAGGTATTTTATTCTCTTTGTAGCAATTGTGAATGGGAGTTCACTCATGATTTGGCTCTCTGTTAGTCTGTTATTGGTGTATAGAAATGCTTGTGATTTCTGCACATTGATTTTGTATCCTGAGACTTTGCTGAAGTTGCTTATCAGTTGAAGATTTTGGGCTGAGATGATAGGGTCTTCTAAATATACAATCATGTCATCTGCAAATAGAGACAATTTGACTTCCTCTTTTCCTAATTGAATACCAATTATTTTTTTTTCTTGCCTAATTGCTCTGGCTAGAACTTCCAATACTATATTGAATAGGAGTGGTGAGAGAGGGCATCCTTGTCTAGTGCCAGATTCCAAAGGGAATGCTTCCAGTTTTGGCCCATTCAGTATGATATTTGCTGTAGGTTTGTCATAAATAGCTTTTACTGTTTTGAGATATGTTCCTTCGATACCTAGTTTATTGAGAGTTTTTAGCATAAAGCGCTGTTGAATTTTGTCGAAGGCTTTCTCTGTATCTATTGAGATAATCATGTGGTGGATTACGTTTATAAACTTGTGTATGTTGAACCAGCCTTGCATCCCCAGATGAAGCCTACTTGATCGTGATGGATAAGCTTTTTGATATGGTGTTGCAATCAGTTTGCCAGTATTTTATTGAAGATTTTTGCATCTATGTTCATTGTGGATATTGGCTTGGACTTTTCTTTTTTTGTTGAGTCTCTGCCAGGTTTTGGTTTCAGGATGATGTTGGTCTCATAAAATGATTTGGGAAGGATTCCCTCTTTTTGTATTGTTTGGAATAGTTTCAGAAGGAATGGTATCAGCTCCTCTTTGTA